>NC_134401.1:176223693-176568204 GCF_050003625.1 Haematobia irritans
AATATAAAATTTTATATAAAATTCTTTAAAATGTGTGAAGACAAAATTGGATACTACAGGGACAATGGTGTAAAAATTATATGTTTAGAACTCAAATTTTTTAACACAATATTTTTAAGTGCGAGCATATAATGTTCATAAACTAGCATAACATGTTTGAGACATATATGTTAATATGTTGGAACATATTATGTTTGGGACATAAAATGTTTGTAAATATAATATGCTTAGATGGAAATAGCCTATAAAAATGTATGTGTTTAGAAAGAGAGATCTAGAGAGTATGCTGCAAGTAAAATAATGGAAGTAACCAATTTATAATATATATTTATTTATAATAAAATTCATTACAATATACACAACCCCGCGAAGCCGCAAAGGCTTGTCTGCAAACAATGCAAACAATATTTTGTTTGGACCAATCCTGAAAATATGTGTGCTTAAAGCAAAATGTGTGTGGGGTATATGTTACAGAAGCGATTTTTTTGAAGGTGTAGTTCTTATATTTTAGCAAGAAACTTAGCCGTAGCAAATAAAGGTACTGAACGACTAATAATGATAAGCCTACAATAAATTATAGCACTGCATGCAACTTCTACGCTTTTCTCTCTCTGGTTATAAGTTAACATTTCGAAATGTACGAATGGTACGTTCTTTTGTTGTATATTATTGATGTTTCGTTGAACTTACAAATTTGTGTTGTTTTAACAAATTTAATGACACAAAACCTGCTCAACCAAAAATGACTCTACGCCCGAAAATCTTGGGGCGCGCCTCCGATTTGGGAGAGAGAGCGAGATAGAATAGAGAGAATAGATATAGATGGCGACGAAGATAGATAACGAAAAACTTAAAGATATGTAAAACAGTTTGATTATTGAAAATAAAAGTGTAGGTTACTGAGTAAACGTTCATGATTGCTTATCGACATACTATTTGTATTTAAGACATTTTCCTGCAGCCAAACAACTAAGTAGAAACTGCAATTAACTATTTGGGGTTTTAAAATCTTAAAATTTTATAAAATAAATGTAATAAATGCACCTTGCAAGCTTAATACACTGAACGAAAAAACTTCATCAATATGATGAATTTCAACATTAATTTGATGAAATGTTTCTTCGATTTTGAGCTTACAACGCATTTCATCATCGTAATGAAGAATTTTACATCAATTTTTCATCAAATATATTCATCAATTTAATTAAATAATTTCATCATCTTGAAGAAAAAGTGTCATTTAATTGATGTATTTTTTTCTTCCTTTCGATGAAAACAGTATTCAAATTGATGTCCGATAGTCTCTATACAATGAGTATTCTGCATCATTCCAATGAAAGGTATTCATCAAAAGTACGTAATTTATTCATTAAAATTACATTACTTCAATGACTACATTGCATCAAACTAATGTATATTTTACATTTAACCAATGAAACACTGACATCGAATTGAACTTTGGTTTCCGCCTTAGAAACTAGTTCTAAATTTTACAATATCCAATATAATTACAAATATTTTAAGTGAATTAGGAAATATTATATTTAAGAAAAAATCTTAAAAATATTATTCATTACACTTGCGATTATTAATGAATTATAAATTCCAATATTAATTTAGATTTGTGAATGGAAAAAGTATACATATAATATTGATCAAAAATTTACATAAACATAAGACGCTTTCAGCGTTTCATATAATATTAACATAAATATACTTATAGATGAAAAATCTTTTTATTGGCCCTATTGGAATATAAGTCATTATTATTCGCTTAAAATGATTAGTATTTTCGAAAAGTGTTTTGTGTTAGCTGATTTAATATTATAAAAGCACTCTTGGTCTAGATAAATATAATAATTGTAGTCACCATTTTCTAAATTGATATCTCCAATAACAACAATAAACTATGGTTATCGTGTTCGTCAAATATTGGACGTATTCTTACTTACTTCTTGTGGTATATACTTCTTGTTTACTATATTTTTTTCCAAATCGCTAAACTCGCAGGCCGTTGGAGTTTCTCTTGGAGCAGCAATGTATTTCCATAAATATATGACCGTTTGCAAGATGTCTTTTACAGGAAATTTTTATGTGAATGCGCTGTTACATATCGTATCACTATTTTGGAAACCTTTAAAATGTTTGTAAACGCCACAAATATTTTTATATATTGCTAAAATTTCTCGAACTATATATACGCAAAGAAAAACAAACGTTTGGAAAACGTGTACCGAAAACGTTTTTCTTTTGTTAGAGTTTTTTGAATTGCTTCGAAAATTGTAAACTTTTATCACCAAAAAAATTCGTTTGTTACAAAATGTTTATTTCTTCAATAAAAAAAGTTATTTTTGAAACAAAAATTTCGTTTATATAAAACACTGTTCTTTTCTGACTTTAGGCCTTTAATAAGACACATTTTACAGTTCAAAATTTAATATACTACAATGTAATGTTGAACATTTTTTCGGAATCTTCCGAACATATCTGGAATATATGTAAAAAAAAAAAAACAAAAAAAAAACTTTGGGCGAAGCAGGATTGAACCCACGATCCTTGACATGCAAGTCGGACGTAGCAACCACTGCTCCACGGTGCCAAACAAAATGTTTGTTTCTGTTAAATAAACTTTGTTTATACGGTTCGTGGGCGCCGCAAGCTATGCTATATAAATATAACTTATACACAGAAAAAAATTTCACGAAAATTTTTCCAGTTAAAATCTTAATTGAGTTTTAAAAAATATTCAATTAAAAATTTAATTGATTTAACACATTTTTTAATTTAAATAAAAATCAATCACACAAATTAATAGTATCAATTAAATATTTAATTGGATCAATTAATTTTTTAATTGACTGTCAATTAATTTTTAATTGATACTATCATTTCTGTGATTGAAGACATTTCAATTAAAAAATTAATTGGATCAATTAATTTCGTGATTGAATCAGAAAAAACTTTTTTTGTGTGTGTGGATATTTATCTATTGATGACCATAACAGGTACATAGCTCAGTGGTTAGTGTGTTGGCTTACAAAGTGCATGGTCCGCGGTTCGATTCTCCGTCCAGGCGAAAGGTAAAAAAATTTAAAAATTTATAAAATCGTATAATTTCTTCTACATTGTTGGCATTACAGAAAAAGGTGTTAAGAGGGAAAATGCAATTAGCAAGAAAACAATTTTTTAGTTAGTTTTTATGAAATTGTTTTTACATCCTGGAAAAGAATAAACGTTTATCACAAAAAGTATATACTTTTCTTCCAAATACACTTCCTTACAGCGAAAAGCAAATGAGAAACGAACTTTGCTTGTCTAAAATTTCGTTTGGGAGGAAAGAATTGTTTTTTTTGCGTGTAGCACTCCGTTTACACTTACAACACGGCGGAAAATTATAAATGAATGAACGATTTTCATCAAAATGATGACCAAAAATTGATGTAAGTTTCTTCATTGAGTTGATGACGGTGTTTTTCAACTGAAAACAGAAAACATCAAATTGAATACCGATTTCATAAAAACAATGTAATTTCTACATCAATTTGATGAAGATTTTTTGATGATTTTGTTTAATTAATTTGATGCTGTACTTTTATTTCAGTGTACCTTAGTTGTCATAGCACGAGTAAATTAAAATTTGTTTCCTAGAATCAAGTACGAAAAACTCAAATTTAAAAGAGAATTGTGTCTTAGATTTATCCTTACTTCTACAATTCAATACCAAAATCATTAGTGAAAACACAAAATCTTTGGAGCCGAGTATGCTTCTTTTTAGTGTAGGCTTCTTTTAAAGTTGTTGTTGGATTATTTATGTGAAATTAAAGACTTTGTGTATAAATCGATGATAATAATAGCTATGAAAATGGTGTAGTAAGAATATATCCATTTTGTTGCATTTTTATCGGCATGTTGGTCACTTAACTTTCTAGTGCATGCTGAATTTTTGACGTCAAAATTACCCAATAAAATCGACGAAACCAAAATTTCGCGTGATTAGTTGTTACAGTATTAGGACCATTTTTAATTTTGTTTAATTCTTTTTCAGAACCAGTTGTGCCGCGTTTTTCCAATCGCCGTAAATCTGTGTTCGCTGAGGCATACGATCCTGAAAACGACGCCGACGACGATGAGGGAGCCACTGCCGTATTTCCTAAATCTGATGAGCAGCGTGCTCGACTCATAGAATCTGTTAAGAATGTTTTGCTATTTCGCTCATTAGAGAAAGAACAGGTAAGTTTAATTATGTTACTTCAATTTAGTGATGTATTTTGCATACAGTATGTAGGAAAAACTACGTAAATTTCTTGATTGATGGACAATAACGACACAACATGCCAAACTGCATGTCATAACCGCTCAATAAAAAATACATACAATACATCTTAGTGTCAGGAAAGTCAATGTATGACACCACATTAAAAAAAAAAACAATGTAGACGTTTACATGTACAGTCAGCCAAAAAGTTGTACACCTATTAATGTGAAATAAATTGTGAAACGATATGGAAAATATGAAGTAAATTGATTTGGAACCTAAAATCTGTAGATTTTCATCCCAATTATTTAAATGATTACGAGAAGTAAAATATGGAAATTTTGCATTCAGTTTCAAGCAATTTTCATGATCAGTGCGCCTTCTATACCCTCAATAAGTGAAATCGGTCTATATGGAGGCTTTACCAAATGGACCGATAAAACTAAATCATATACACTTTGTTATGGGTCTAAAATTCCAGTATAACAAGTTGGCTGATAAGTCCCCGGTCTAACAAAGAAAAACACATTTTTTTTGTCAAAATTCGTTGTTATTATTCAACATAGTTCCCTTCAAGAGCGATACAACGATTATAACGACCTTCCAATTTTTTGATACCATTTTTTCCCTGCGAGCATCCTTTTGAGGTCTGAGAACAAGAAAAAGTCGCTGGGGGCCAGATCTGGAGAATACGGTGGGTGGGGAAGCAATTCGAAGCCCAATTCATGAATTTTTGCCATCATTCTCAATGACTTGTGGCACGGTGCGTTGTCTTGGTGGAACAACACTTTTTTCTTCTTCATAAGGGACCGTTTTGCCGCGATTTCGACCTTCAAACGCTTCAATAACGCCATATAATAGTCACTGTTGATGGGTTTTCCCTTCTCAAGATAATCGATAACAATTATTCCATGCGTATCCCAAAAAACAGAGGCCATTACTTTGCCAGCGGACTTTTGAGTCTTTTCACGCTTCAGAGACGGTTCACCGGTAGCTGTCCACTCAGCCGACTGTCGATTGGACTCAGGAGTGTAGTGATGGAGCCATGTTTCATCCATTGCCACATATCGACGGAAAAACTCGGGGTGTATTACGAGTTAACAGCTGCTAACACCCCTCAGAATCATCAACACGTTGTTGTTTTTGGTCAAATGTGAGCTCGCGCGGCACCCATTTTGCACAGAGCTTCCGCATATCCAAATATTGATGAATGATATGACCAACACGTTCCTTTGATATGTTTAAGGCCTCTGTTATATCGATCAACTTCATTTTATTCATTCAAAATCATTTTGTTGATTTTGTTAATGTTTTCGTCGGTAACCACCTCTTTCGGGCGTCCACTGCGTTCACCGTCCTTCGTGCTCATTTCACCACGCTTGAATTTTGCATACCAATCAATTATTGTTGATTTCCCTGGGGCAGAGTCCGGAAACTCATTATCAAGCCAAGTTTTTGCTTCCACCGTATTTTTCCCCTTCAGAAAACAGTATTTTATCAAAACACGAAATTCCTTTTTTCCATTGTTTTCACAATAACAAAAGTTGCTTCAGAAAAGACGCTCTATCTCACAAACTAATTGACTTACAGACGTCAAATTTTGACACGAATCATTTGAAAGTTGGTACTATATAAAAATAATATGCATTTAATACTAGCGACGCCATCTATGTGTCAGACCGGGGACTTATCAGCCAACCTGTTACTTTATATAGTCGGAAAACGATATTTCGATGTGTTACAAACAGAATGACAAACTTATTATACCCCCGTCACCATTCTATGGTGGTGGGTATAAAAAAAAACTAAAGAACAGAGTAGTCACAAATTCCAGTGAACCTTAGTCATTACTACACTGTGATCACTTTAATAACTGTAAAATTCAAAGGGAAATTTCTAGAATTGTATAAGTGCATTGATGATACGTATTCAATTCAAAAATTCTTGTCTGATTTTGTCAAGAAAATTCACTTCGTTTGAATAAAAATATTAGGAAATTTTTTGTGAAATTTGTTGGTTAGTTTTTCTATTTTTTACGCCTTAATATAGAAAAAATTCAATCTTTAAAAATGTCATATTTTACTTCCTTTTACAGATGAACCAAGTTCTAGATGCCATGTTCGAAAGAAGAGTTTTGCCTGGTGAAAATATTATCCGCCAAGGCGACGATGGCGATAATTTCTATGTCATTGAATCGTACGTATCACCAATCTTCCTATCCACTTTAAAGAAATGTATGTAAATGTAATCCGGAGCGATGCCAATTAATAAGTGGTTATTATTTTCTAAATAGGCTCACCAACAATATTACCGGGTATTGAGAGTTTTAGCTGGGTACATACATTAATTTAAAATACAATTATTATGAAATACTTGGAAAAATCTTCAGAATCACCGTTAGATTACATAAATTACATATAAATGCTCAATTATGCTGATATTTATAGTTAATTATGCCATAATATATTCCATTTTATGAACTCATTATCGGTCAACTGCATTACATTTTGAGAATAATCGTCACAAATTAGTGAGAAGTATTTACTATTGTCATTATAAGTTATAACATCGCAATGTAATGAGAGTTTTACTTCTGGTAATGCAAATTGTAATGAGTTATGGTTACCTTATTTTTGCTGGGATGCCTCCAAAAAAATGAGAATATATTAAAATGTTATACAAATAAAAAGAAAAAAATCAAACTTACCTTTCAACAATTTGATATCGACAACTGAGGCCATCAGCTAAAATAATAGTTATTTTGAAAACAAAACGTATTATTTGAAGAGACTTCAAAATGAAATTGTAATAACTAAAACTACCCTTGTCTGCCGAGGGAGGTCTCTCTCCTCCGGTGCTATGGGCGACGGTCGGACTCCGAGAACAGGATTAACCTTGTGTCGACGCACTGGGATGAAACTGGTCTCCGCATAAAGGTGATCCAGGGGTGTACTACGGAGACATCCTGTTGCAGTTCTAAGGGCAGCGTTCCGCGGAGCTTATCACAAATTGCAGTGGCATGGGCGGACGACTTATAAGGCTTCGAATGTGACCCCGAGAATCTTGGGGTAATTTTTGTTGGAATTGTTTCGCCATCGACTCTGACATTCAACTGCCTGCGTACTTCCGCCGTCAATGTAGTGAATAGTGTGGCTGAGCATTTGGTGGGAGATATCCTCAAATTTTTTGCAGTGAAATAACTGGTAAGATCAGCGATATAGACATTTAATCGATCGCAAATGTCATCAACAATGTCATCTCGATGTCCTCGAATAATGTGGCATGGTTGACCGTATCGAACGCTTTCGATAGGTCAAGCGCCACGAGGACCGTCCTAGGACACGACTTGGGCTGATTAAGTCCCCTATTGATATGTGTCGAAATGGGATGTAAGGGTGCCGTCGTACTGTGTACCTTACGGAATCCATGTTGATGGTGGGCAGCTGGAAAATTCTCCACAAGGCTGGGGAGGAGTAGTGCCTCAAGTGTCTTGGCTACTGGCGAGAGAAGGGATATCGGTCTGTACGATTCACCTTTACTCGAATCTTTGCCTGGCTTCAGTAGTGGAATCACTCTTCCCATCTTCCAGACATCGGGTATAATGAGTGATTCCAAGGACAAATTGAGGAGTCTGGTTAGGTACTCAACTCCCAGTATTCCCCGATGCTTCAGCATTAGCATTGAAATTCCGTAGGGGCCCAGCGCCTTAGATGGTTTCGCGCTGTTGATGACATTGGTAACTTTGGCTGCGGTAAATTGTGGTGTGTCGTCGGCTCGGAGACCACGTATGCGACGAGTGACTCTCCTTTTCGCTCTATCACTCTCGGGAAGCTCGACAAACTGTCGGTTGAAGTATTTGGCGCATCTCTTCGGATCAGTCACAGTCACGTCGCCAAAGGTGACTGAAATCCCATCGTCCCTTGTAGCGGGGTTCGAGAGGGCTCTCACTGTTGACCACAATTTACCAGTTCCTGTGCCTAAGTTACATTGCTTCAGGTGCTCTAACCAAGTGTTCCTCTTGTGCTCGTCGACTATCTTACTAATCTCTAGATTTAGTTCTCTGATTCTAGGATCAGCAGGGTTAGCACGACGGCGTTCATCACGCTCGTCTGCGAGTCCCGCCGCTTCGGCTGGGAAGTTGGGCCTCACTTGGGCAATTCGACCAGCGGGTATAAAGCGAGCGGCTACTGCGTTGATTATGTCCCGGAACGCCCTCTGGGCAACATGAACATGAGAGGGGGACGGGAGCTCACTGAAGCGGCGATCGGTGTATTCTCTGAAGCCTTCCCAGATGGCTTTCTTTTGATTGATAAACGTCCGGCGTTCAGAGGTTATGAAATCGGAGGGTTGGTTAATGGTGAGAATTATGGGGAGGTGGTCAGATCCCAATGAAATGACGGGTTGCCAGGAAACGTCATTTATCAGACCAGGCGACGCTAAAGATAAATCTGGCGAACTGCTGCAGTCACCCATAATTCTCGTGGGGGCCTCTCGTTCACCGTGCAAAATGTGGAGTCATCTATCTGCTCTGCCAAAGCTATGCCTCTCTGGTCATTACCTACGCAGAAAAAAATTTCACGAAAACTTATCCAATTAAAATCTTAATTGAGTTTTAAAAAATATTCAATTAAAAATTTAATTGATTCAACAAATTTTTTAATTGAAGCAAAAATCAATCACACAAATTAATAGTATCAATTAATTTTTTAATTGGATCAATTAATTTTTTAATTGACTGTCAATTAATTTTTTAATTGATACTATCATTTCTGTGATTAAAGACATTTCAATTAAAAAATTAATTGGATCAATTAATTTCGTGATTGAATCAGAAAAAAAATTTTTGTGTGTAGGAGTGAATGCCAAAGTTCATGGTGGACATTAAAGTCTCCTAGAACTAATCGGTTATGCCCGCACAATAGCCACTCAATGTTTGGGCAATAACCTGGAGCACAGCTACCAACCGGCGGTATATACACATTGTATAGCTCTATCTCGGCAGCCCCAGACTTGACTGCTACCCCCATACATTCCATATATGGGTCACTAGTGTCTGGCACAAGCGGGATAGGTCTATACTGCACGGAACGGTGTATTATGAAAGCCAGGCCACCACCTCCACTTGTGCGATCCTTTCGAAGCACATTGTATCCATCACAATGGCGTAGACTGCAGGTGGAATTCAGCTTAGTCTCCTGGATCGCCGCGACCCTTATCCTTTTCCGATTCATAAAGTCCACGATTTCGCTAATCGTACCTCGGAGCCCGTTGCAGTTAAATTGCAAAAACGATGCACTATCCGGAACTGGAACAACAATATTGGGTGTAAGATGCTGCGGCGGAGAATATTGTTGTACGGGAGATGTCGGGGGGTCGCATAGTCAGACTGCTGCTATCGCTGGCACATCATTCTTCCACGTAGTCAGTATGACTATACTCCCGCAGCGATGTTAAGCCGGAGCAGTTCCGGTAATTCACCCACTCCAAGCACAGGTTACACTTGACCGAAACCGAACGGTGGTGGATCAGGTTTCGGCAGACTGAACAATATCATGGTCCGGGGTTCTCCTCTATCCCGGCTCGGACCAACAGCAAACGGAGAAAGCTCTCCGGGATGCACCTTCTCCAACACAAAAAGACGGACGAAACAACACGTACACTGATGTGGCAGCCGCTGGCCAATGGATGGTGTCCATCGGGTCAATCCGGTACACAGAACCCGCCGCCGTGGGATTGGAAACGGGTAATTTGGTCTGACGCAAGGAAAATTAATCGTTTCCAACCTTCCAATCTTCCACCGTCCAATTCCGGTGATTTTTATAGAATTTCTGATAAGATTTTATGTTTTTGTGAGATAAGGAAGGGGTTTTCTCCCTGGCACAGCATCCTGCCACGTAGTCACTATGACTATACTCCCGCAGCGATGTTAAGCCGGAGCAGTTCCGGTAATGCACCCACTCCAAGCACAGGTTACACTTGACCGATACCGAACGGTGGTGGATCAGGTTTCGGCAGACTGAACAATATCATGGTCCGGGGTTCTCCTCTATCCCGGCTCGGACCAACAGCAAACGGAGAAGGCTCCCCGGGACGCACCTTCTCCAACACAAAAAGACGGACGAAACAACACGTACACTGATGTGGCAGCCGCTGACCAATGGATGGTGTCCATCGGGTCAATCCGGTACACAGAACCCGCCGCCGTGGGATTGGAAACGGGTAATTTGGTCTGACGCAAGGAAAATTAATCGTTTCCAATCTTCCACCGTCCAATTCCGGTGATTTTTACAGAATTTCAGATAAGATTTTATGTTTTTGTGAGATAAGGAAGGGGTTTTCTCGTTTTAACTGCTGGTACATATCTAATTCTGGTTCGTTTTTGTCCTGCTGTTACTGTACGTTGGCTCCTGCTGTTATTGCACGTTCAGGGTTTAAGCGGTAACACGTGACAATTTTCTATTGAAATATTGAACTTATCTTAAAAAAGTTCTCTCTTTTAAATACAATTTCTTTATTTTTAAGTCGTATTATTCATAATTTCGGTTCTATAATCAACCAGAAATATTTTTTAAAATAAATTTAGAGCACGTAATTTACATAATTTAGTATTAATACAATTTAGATTAAATAAAGGTTCATATTCGGTCAATATTTTTTCAGTGTAGCAAAGTAATACGCATACGCAACGCTGGCCGAATACCAAGGCCGCGAAATGCAATGTTTGGCTTGCCACCTTATTAGAATCACAACTAATCTGTTACTTTAATTCCACAAATTTGTTTACTCGACAGGGGTGTCTACAAAGTTATTGTAAATGACAATCATGTACACACATACACAAACAGTGGAATATTTGGAGAATTGGCTCTGCTCTACAATATGCCTAGGTAAGTCGTGAACGAAAATATTTCGTTAATAAATATTATTAGAATTTAAAAATTACGGTGTTTTCTAGAGCTGCTACTATTCAAGCCGATTCGGAGGGATTGCTTTGGGCGATGGATCGACAAACTTTCCGTCGGATATTGTTGAAGTCAGCATTTAAAAAGAGAAAAATGTACGAAACTTTACTGGATAGTGTACCAATGCTAAAAACTTTGCAGGTATGTTAGAAAGAAAAAACAATTTTGCAAAATTATTACTTTTAGGATCAAAGAAGTTTATCTTTGAATTATTTTTGAAATACATTCCCTATCTTCGTCCATGCAGCTGATCCAATGCTATTAATTAACGTAATTGTCTATACTTTTAGAGTTATGAGCGCATGAACTTGGCAGACGCTTTGGTTACAAAACGCTTTAATACAAATGACAGGATTATTAAACAAGGTACGAAATTTATTTATCCACAAAATAATACATAAGCCTCAAGGCAAAAAAATGTATTACATAGCAAAACAAAATGCCTGAATTATAGGAAATAATTAAATTCAAAACCTTAACAATAGATTATCTGAATTACTAAATCGATTACTTAACCATAGTATATTTGGCTCCCCAGCCGTTACAAATACATAAAAAATAATAATAATTAAGTTATGCCCAATTAACCATGTTAAAGCAACACAAAGTAGAAGGTCAATCATTATTACCGGCAAAATGTTCCAAAAGCTTAAGCCTAAAAGCATTATTAGAGTGCGAAAATGTTTGGAACTCAATAGGCAAATAATTCCAACATCGTGCAACTCGAATTGGAAAACATCTATCAAAGGTACTACCCCTACTCAGAGGAATATCAATATGATTAACCCTTGCAGACCGAACAAAAGAAAACGCGTCGTTACACAGTGGTAAAACAACTCCGCACTTAAGCGTCCTATAAAAAAGGACGAAGTGTGATGAAATCCCTGAAAGAGCAACCTAACAATTCTTTAACAAAACCAGATATATGCTCCCTTCTCCTAATGCTAAAAACAAATATTGCCACAGAATTGACAATACGTCCAAGAAAGTCAATATTGTTCTATGCAGTGCCTGAATATACCTCGAGTCCGTACAGTACATGCGACATTAAAAGGCAAGTAAATGTTCGTAGAATAAATTCTCCATAGAACACTCAAGACCTTACGTTGGACAGATTCCAATGGGGCAAATAACGTAACCGATCCAAAATAACACCAAGGCACTTAAAATGACTAACAAATTCGATAACAGTGTAATTAATTAACAAATCGTAATTAAAATAACTATGCGAAGACCCAAATGCGATAGCATTGGATTTGGCAGGATTTAGGCAAAATTATTCACGGCAGACCATTGAGAAATCCTATCAAGGCAAAATTGTATATTATTCCGCAATAGAACAGGGTCATTCCTCCCAGACCTGAAATGTAAGAATATGTTGTCTGCAAACAAAAAAGGGGTACAAAATCCGTCGTCCACACAATCGGGCAGATCATTTATATACAAAATGAATAAAAGGGGTCCCAGAACAGAGCCTTAGTAGCAAACTTGCATGATATGTACATACAAACTCCACTACCCCTACACGTACCAGCCCTATCATTCCTAATCGGCCTATAACCAGGTAACCCTATAGCACAACTAGACACACTCCCATTTAGCCATGTCTCAGAGATACCAATGATATCAAAATTCGAACCGCAGAAGACGGCTTTAAGTTCATCATTATAAGAGGGCCTAATACTACAACAATTCATATGCGCAACGGAAAAATTGCCTATACAAGGACGCAGGACATTTGCAAAATATGTGTTGCTATTAACAACTGGACCTAAATTAGGATTAATTGACATAAAAATACTAAGCATAATAATATGGTGGGGAACCAAATGTACAGGTATAAGTAAGGTGACACAATGTAATCGCAATAAATCATGGAACTATGATTTCCTTTTTATACCCACCACCATAGAATGGTGACGGGGTATACTAAGTTTGTCATTCCGTTTGTAACACATCGAAATATCGATTTCCGACTATATAAAGTATATATATTCTTGATCAGGGAGAAATTCTAAGACGATATAACGATGTCCGTCTGTCTGTCTGTTGTAATCACGCTACAGTCTTCAATAATGAAGCAATCGTGCTGAAATTTTGCACAAACCCGTCTTTTGTCTGCAGGCAGGTCAAGTTCGAAGATGGGCTATATCGGTCCAGGTTTTGATATAGTCCCCATATAAACCGACCTCCCGATTTGGGGTCTTGGGCTTATAGAAATCGTAGTTTTTATCCAATTTGCCTGAAATTTCAAATCTAGAGGTATTTTATGACCATAAAGAGGTGTGCCAAGGTGTGGTGAGTATCGGTCCATGTTTTGGTATAGCGCCCATATAGACCGATCTCCCAATTTTACTTCTTGGGCTTATAGAAACCGCAGTTTTTATTCAATTTACCTGAAATTGGAAATCTAGAGGTATTGTAGGACCACAAATACGTGTGCCAAAAATTGTGAGTATCGGTCCATATTTTGATATAGCGCCCATATAGACCGATCTCCCGATTGTACTTCTTGGGCTAATAGAAACCGCAGTTTTTATCCAATTTACCTGAAATTGGAAATCGAGAGGTACTTTAGAACCGTAAAAAGGTGTGCCAAAAATGGAGATCATCGGTCCACGTTTTGGTATGGTCCCCATATAAACCGACCTCCCGATTTGGGGTCTTGGACTTATAGAAACCGTAGTTTTTATCCAATTTGGCTGAAATTGGAAATCTAGAGGTATTTTAGGACCATAAAGAGGTGTGCCGAAAATGGTTAGTATCGGTCCATATTTTGGTATAGCCCCCATATAGACCGATTTCCCGATTTTACTTCTTGGGCTTCTAGAATCCGAAGTTTTTATCCAATTTGCCTGAAATTGGAAATCTAGAGGTATTTTCGGGCCATAAAGAGGTGTGCCGAAAATGGTGAGATCGGTCCATATTTTAGTATAGCCCCCATAAAAACGATCTCCCGATTTAACTCCTTGGGTTTCTAGAAACCGTAGTTTTTATCTGATTTGCCTGAAATTGTAAATATTCTGGTATTTTAGGCTCACAAAAACGTGTATCGGATTAAGTTTTTATCGGTCCATTTGGTAATGCCTCCATATAGACCGACTTCACTTCTTGAGGGTGTAGAAGGCGCACTGATCATGAAAACTGCTTAAAACCCAATATAAAACTTCCAGATTTTACTTCTCGGGTGAAAATCTACAGATTTAAGATTTCAAATCAAGACGTTATTTTATAATGCACACTTACAAGAGATGTTAATGATTCCTCTAAAACCCAAACAAAAATGGTTCTTATAAATCCAGAATCTGATATAGTCCTCATAGGTGAAATCTTTAAATTTATCTTCGGGAAGTGTCCTCAAGTCCTCAAGCCCTTCTGAAATTTCAAAGGAAACTCTAATATTGGGTTCATGGTGGTGGGTATTTAAGATTCGGCCCGGCCGAACTTACTGCTGTATATACTTGTTCTAAAGTACAGCTGATCAAAGCAGCTTAGAGATCTATAAAATATACTTATATATAAGCTGATCAAAGCAGCTTAGAGATCTATAAAATATACTTATAAATAATAAGATAGATGAAGTATAGATATCATGATAATTAGGAAGAAACAAAGAAAAGAGAAAAAAGGAATTCATCACAACTTTATAGACTTATTTGAAATTCATAAATAACTTACTACTTAATCCTTATAAATAAATTCGATGTATTTTTCCAATTAAAAACTTGTTGATAAAAACGATATTTATTCAATATTTCATCTTTTCATTGAAAGACTACATAGGGAAAATCTATCTGAAATATATACACAAGCCATTGAAATACGTACAAATTGAATGTTACATTAAAAATAAATTGCTCCAAACTGTCAGTGTCTGTCAGAGCCACTGACAATTTAGCACAAAGCTACAGAAACCTGACTATGAAAACCAAAGAGCAGAAGATGTCGTTAGGTTTTTCTCAACAGTTGGGTTATTTTTTTTTTTTTTTTGTTCTTTTCGTAAGTGTTTTTAATGTAACTTCCAATTTGTACGTATTTCAATAGCTTGTGTATATATTCTCTTTTCTTTTTTGTATTGTCAAAAAAATTTTTCTGGTGAAGACTTTCAATGGAAATGCGAGCTCAAAAAATTTTTAATTGGAAAAATTTCAACACATATCGAATACAATAAGAAACTTTCATAATATAATTTCAAGATATACATGTTATTCCCCACTTTGGCATCCTTATTATTATTTGTAATTGGATTTGCAGGCGATGTTGCTGACGGCATGTATTTCATAGAGGAAGGTACGGTGGTTATCAAAATGGATCAAGATGGTTCTGAGATAGAAATTTCTAAACTTGGCAAAGGTGCTTATTTCGGAGAGCTAGCCTTGGTAACACACCGCCCTCGTGCAGCATCTGTATATGCAGCCAGCGATGATGTTAAAGTCGCATGTGAGTATCTTTTTATTGCACAATATTAGTACAGAATTTGAATGGTTTTCCAAATGTCCCTTAGCTTCTATGTAGTTTTATTGTATTGCTTTTTGTTTCATATGTTGTACTGCTTATTGTTTCATTTGTCGTATTCCTTTGATTTTTTAATAGTTCTATTTTCCTTCTTTGTTTTCATTCACTTTTAACACGATACGTTCTTTTCTCCATGAAATAAACATTCTACCATGATACCACAAACCAAATATTCCAAATGTTCTTTGTTTTTGCATACAATTAGTTTTAGATACTGAATGTTTTGAACGCTTGTTGGGCTCATGTACGAATCTTATTAAACGCACTATTCGCGAGTATCGCTTTTTGGACGACGATATACGTTCTTATTGCTATGAACTCAACAAATTGGAAAATTTGAAATTATCACATAGTTAATGCTTAAGTTTTACGCATTATATTTTTAGAATAGCAAGATTATTTTGTAACAACCGTTTTTGTTTATTAAACGATTTGGAAACGGAAGCCTTTGAAAGAATTTTGGGATTTTTAAAAGATGCCTTTAAATATTAGGTGGGAGTTTATGAGTATCGTTTAAAACAACTCGCAAGACAAGCAATATGTATATGAGGCAATTTTTTATTTTATTTTTATCTCCACATCACCACATTTAATAGATACAATTTATAAAATGCAATATCTGTAGTTTCATTTTAAGAAGAATTGTTTAACGAACTGGAAGAAAAGAAAATACACAAACAATAGCCCAGGTTGAACTCGCAAATTGCTGTTTATATGTAAGAAATGGCTCTGTTGATACAAATGTATGGTAAGAACAAATGTATCTACTTTCCCGATTTTGTATATATATTTGACTAATTTGAGGATATACATCTTCATAATTAGTGAACATGAAAATTAAATGTATGCATTACTAGGTGTAGAAAAGGTTCAATTATTCATGATATATGTATATAAATAAATATATGTGGACATCTATTGAAATTCATGGAATATTCGTGGGAAGTATGCATTCCAACCAATAAAAATTTTGTGATCTAATCAAATTTTACCGTATTGTATATCACTTTTCCACTTTAGGCAAAATCTTGTTTGGTTTGCCTTTTATTCAAGTTTGTCCTATACAAATATCAAATTTCTTTTTCATTTTTTTTCTTCATATTGTTCACATAACAAATACTTAAAACTAATTATAATAAATTGATTTTCATTTCAAGTTCGCGTATATATTTTTAATTAATTTTATTTAATTTCCTGGTTTTCTGGAGGTAAAGTACTAACCCTATATCATGTAGATTTGCAATTTACTAGTGTGTGTTATTAAATAAAATGCTCATAAGAACTACAACTTGATGTGATACTTGTTACACATAGAATTCAAAATAAATAAAACATCACTTACTACTAACAAGATTCTCTATCTACTTAACATTATATTCAAAAATATTTTAAATAACTCATGATCCTTATATGGATACTGTTTGTATATTGTTAGTTACGGTAGCAATTGCATTCATATAATATAATAATATAATAATATTGCAAAATATTTAATAATATTGTGTCAAAGTAATGGCCGTTTGATGAAAACAATCACCAAAATTAATAAACGTGGATTCCCAAATGTATTTTTTATATAAACTAATGGTTTTATTTAAGTAAAACAATTAATAAAGTAATTCAATTTCACAAGAATATGTGTACGTGACTCAATTCGTTGTTGACGCTCTCGTAGCTTCTTCTCTATTGACGGTTTTATTCAAATTTGACAGCACAGAGTTGCACCATCGCAGCGATGATTATTTCGTACTTGACAGTTCGGCCAATCCTGACATAAAGCTGTCCTCAGCTTCCTCATCGTCTTGGAAGTCCAATTCAGGAGCATCTCGACACCACCGTTTCATTTTATCAGAGCTAAAGACTGAGCAAAACTTTCATGCACTATCTGCATTCCAGGGATATCTTCGACGAGATATCTGTCGTTCTCAAGCACCCGAGAAATAATGTAAGGGACACGATACTTCGGCTCAAGTTTCCTGGAGTCACCAGTCGCTTGTGGCTCGTTCTCTAACACGATGAGATCTCCTTCTTTATAAATGGTTGGTGATCGATGTCTTTCGTCAAATCGTTGTTTCCATTTCTATCCTTCTTTTTCGATGTTGACCATAGCAAGTCTTCTCTTTTCTTCGATTGGTACCTTGATGTCGTTAGGCAAATCGTCTTGAATAGCAGCAGCGATTCGGTTTCGTACTAAATCGATCGGTTCAAAATCAAATATCGGTTCAAAATCAAATATTTCGTTGGGAATTCACAGCCCACTGTAGATTGTGCAAATCTATATCCCAGTCCCTCGGTTCATTATCGGCAGTTCTAAGATACGAAAGAATTATCTGATTGGCGCGTTCTACTTGCCCATTCGATCTTGGTGTATGCACAGCTGTCTTAACATGCCTTATATCGTTGCATTTGCAATATTCCTCAAAACTCTTGGAAGTGAAAGCTGTGCCACGGTCCGTTACTACACATCGGGGAAGGCCAAAATAACTTGATAATTCATTTAAAACGTTGAGTACTGGAGCTGTCTTTGTACTTTTAACTGCTTTTACCACGAGATATTTTGTAAATGCATCTGAAATCGCCAGTACGTGTGTACAACCACTTTTTCTCTTAGTAAACGGTCTTAGATGGTCAATATGTATTTTTCGAAATGAAAGAGGCTCTACTTCATCACAATGCAACTCTCCCTCAGGCTTACCTACTTTTGCCTTGTTATAACAACATTCCGTGCATGCGGCAATATATTCTCGTACACATTTTCGCCGTCGCAATCAGTTATGAGACGGAATCTTTTCCCAAGAAGATATATTCGGAATTGTTCCAACGTTTCGACTACGGCGAGAACTTCAATCTCATAACTGTGGTATTTACTTTCTGTCTCTGCAGTGACGACTATAATAAAACACTGGGTGTAATCGCTCGTCTGTACCACGTTGCAATAAAACGGTGTGAACCTCATGTTCAGCACTAAAATCAAAAATTGCCAACACTGGCGCATTACAAAGAACGGAGATTAATTTGTCAAACGCCTCCTGATGTTTTGAGTTCCATTCAAAAATCACAGAATTCTTCTTTGTTAAATTGGTTAAAGGACGAGAAATTTGGAAATAATTTTCCACAAACTTTCTGAAGAATCCAGTCAATCCCAAAAAGCGGCGTACCTCGGTAACGTTCTTTGGAATCTTAAAATTCTTTACAGCCGTCGTTTTTGCTTCACCAGGCTCGATTCCAAATTTACTTATTTTGTGGCCAAGATACACAATTTCGTCGGCCAGGAAAACACATTTTTCCATACGTAACGTGAGACCACATTTCTCAATAATTTGCAAAAATTTTTCCAATCGCTCAATTTCTTAATCTATCATTTTGCTTGGAATTACTATATCGTCTAGATAAACTAAGACTTCACCAGAATTCATCATCGCAACAATGCTATTCATAACCGACTGAAATACTGCCGGAGCATTCACAAGTCCAAATGGCATGTGGTTGAATTCGTAATGTCCGTCGTTTGTTAGGAAAGTCGTATACTTTCTAGAATCCTACTTAATCTCAATTTGGTGATAACCCATCCTTAGGTCTAGCATTGTAAAATACGAGTTGCCGGAGAGGCGCGCGAATTGTTCGTCCATTACTGGCATCGGATACGGTATCTTGCTAATGATGCGTTTCAATTGTCGATAATCGATTACCTTTATTTCCATTTGCACTAGATTGAACTTTCCCAAATCAGAAATTTTCTCGGTAAAACATTTGTTGTGTCTACGTACAACTTCCAACAATCTTTCGTTCTCATCGAATGTCAGGCTGTCACCTGTTGGTGGCTGTATACCAATCGTGTAATCTTATCGTTGGTCGTACAAAAGTATGACGTCGTCGGTAGCAAATTTATCTGGGGTATCGTTGTTACAACATTTCCACCTGGCACGTTTTGACCCATTGGATAATCGTATGGAACATTCGTTAGAACCACCTCCGTCTGAGGTATCGTTGGTACCACAATATCTCCAATTGTAGTTGTCGTTGTAGTCGCCTGCCGTGTGCCGTTAACCACACTACTTACTGGTTGTCATTGTTCCGGTGTTAGGAATGGTGGTTGAGGCGATGACGCACATGATGGATTAAAATTTGCTGACCTATAATCATCAATTTGCGATCTCATGCTTGTCACAAGATCCTCCAGTTGTTGTACTCGTTGATCCATTTCATTCGTGTTCGGGAATCCTTTGAATTCATGATTTCCAATTCTCTCGATTAACTGGCTCTTTTTCCCAGAAGTTGCAATTCCTAGATCTCTGCATTTCGCCTGTAATTGTTTCACGGTAAGGCTTCGAAGATTTTCCATCGTTTTGAGAAATATAAGACCAAAATTATATTTTTGGTCTTAGTTTGTATTAGAGTAAAATTCCTTGATAATAATTTTTTACATGGTATACAAACATTTGTAACATAGCTGTTTAGGCGGGATATATGTATATAAAATAAATTGCATGCTGATAATTTTTTTAATACTTTAATTAAGCGTGTTTTCATATGTTCGTTTTTATTTAAATTGTGACTAACCTAAAAAATTGTTTTGAATGCAAAATGATTCATGTTTTATTTTCATGTTCTCATTGATCACAGTTCTTGAGGTGGAGGCGTTTGAGAGATTGCTTGGTCCTTGTATGGATCTGATGAAACGTAACATTGATGACTACGAAACACAATTGATAAAAATCTTTGGCAGCAAAAACAATATCACCGATACACGATAAGAAGTCTGATGCTTGAGAGTAACAACCAACGTCAAGTACATTAACAATTTACACAAACCAAGCTGTGCAAGCATTGAATTGACATGATCATGATTTGAAAAATATAATCAAAGTCCAATAAATAAGACCCCCAGCAACCAGCCATTGAACCAAAAACGATTTCCCCAAGAGAAATCATCAACCCTTCCTTGAAAATATTAGAAACTGTAAAACACATCTTAACTCTGCTCTTTTTAGTAAATATTGAAATTTTAAAAGCAACAATAGCAAAACTGACAAAACAATGTAAGCACAATTACACGTATTTAATAGTTTACTATAAGGTATCAAAGTAAAATACATTTACATACATGTGTAGTATTATATATACAAAACTGTGCGAAATGAAGAGGAATGCATCAAATATTAAGGAGATTGTACAGCTACAAGAAAGCAAATTTTTTAGTCCTATAAGGCAGCAAAATTTAAAATATAGCTATTATCTCAGTATTTATTCGCTTTTTGTAAAAAAAGAAACAATCCTTTATAACCTGAGGGACTTCAAAGAAAGTTTAGTTTTTGTTTTGCTCTCGATTGCTAATCCTTTTTCATTATTTCTACATCATTCATTTGATTTATTCAATTTTCCTATATCGACAATTATCACGATTGCAAATCCTATCTAACTTTCTCATTAACTCTTGATAAACAATTCTTCGATCTGAAACTATATAATGATAGAACATTTATAATAAAACAGCGAAACCATAAGTTTTTGCATGCATACTTACTTTGTCGACGCGATCACATACTTGCCAACCATTCGTCACAATGCTGTAAATTAAGTTCAGTTGTAAAAGTTCTTCGATTCTTTGCTCCCTTATTGCAACCAATCCAGTACTATATTTTCACAGAAAAACAGACATATAGATACACACAAACACAAGCAAATATAAATGTTTTATGATGTTAGATCTAATTAGCTAGATGTTTTCAGTCATGTTAATATACATATATTCATTATAAAAAAACTACCAAAATAGAATAAGAATGACAAAAATACGAAGGAGCCATACACGAATAAAGTTTAGTATTCTACCAAATATTTATCATAGATAATGGCAATTCTACAAATTCATACCCACATCCAAACAACTACTCTTAGTAGTCATAGATTACATGTAGATATAATGAAAATTAAAGTTATGAGTATATTTTCATTTTCATAATAAAAAAACAATAATGGGAACACAGCTAAAAGTCTTTAAAAGAGAGTAGAAAACCACATGTTAGCACAATCATAAAAGAATTAACAATATCATTATAGCTAATATACATTCATATTGTAATACTATTATAGTAAAGAGTATCCTATTGATGAGAAGAAAGTCTTTAGAAAAAAGCAATATTTTTTATGTTGTCTTAACCAAATTTCTAAATTATAAACCAAAGTTTGGAGGATATTTTAGAGAATCTGTTTTGGTTTTCTTTTGTATATTTTTAACTTTATGTATTTTACTTAATCCTCCACTTGATATGAAAGAGCTTACTAATTATACCTTTTCCAAAACAAGCAAAAAATGCACACACAAACAAATAAGTTAGCCCATTTAATGAGTACATACATACATATTGGCAAAATATAGATGGTTTATCCATATAGACATAAAACAATTCAATTAACTCACAGATGAAATATGTGAATTTGTTAAGTATTCAATATTCAGTATTTTAAAAATTTTGAATATCTGTCGGCCAACTTTCAGAATGTACAATTGTAACAGTGACCAATCAATATATAGAATATAGTGATGAATATTGCTTTTGATAGTTATATGATATGAGTAACCTTTAGCTGATGGGAAATTATAGTCCCACTGTATGAAATCATTGCTTGTAGTTTCATACAGATTAGTAATGGTGACTTAAAATTATGTAAAATTCTATAACCATAAATAAGGTTAAATACTTACATTACACATATTTAACTGCTTTCAAAAGGCAAAGCATTTATATAAAAGCAAAAAATCTACACGATAACACTTTAAGAGAAATTTGTGGCACAAAACAAAAACGCTATGGCCATATGTGTATGTATGTAATCGATATTGATATTTTGTGTTCTTGAAAGAAGACAGAGTATACAATTTATTAAAATAATATTTATATTAAAACGTGCATGTTCTTAACTTTAAGTATGATGAAAAGAAGAAACTATCTATGGAATTTAATTGTATAACAAAAAAAAAAAACAAAAAACAAAACAAACATATATAAAGAAATTACTGCTTTCCTAAAAATAATATTCTGAAATGTAGAGAGCAGCTTTATATATATATTTATATAACTCAAAAACAAAAATGTTATAATAAACATGAAAGTGCTGGACATTTTCTTCATCTATGAAACTCAATCCTACATAACACACACACACACACACACACACATATATATATATATATATATATATATATATATATATATATATATATATATATATATATATATATATATATATATATATATATATATATATATATATATATATATATATATATATATATATATATATATATATATATATATATATATATATATATATATATATATATACATTCAACTTCCAGAAAATACACACTGAAACTCGCTCTACGAATAGCAAATGAAATTAACACGTGTGTTCCTTTCAAGGAAAAGGACGAACTGTGCTAAAAAATTACGTTAACATTTTCACTTTTAATTGCAGAAAAAATCGATTAAAACCTCTATGGGAATATCAACTTATGTTTTGGTATTAAAGTACCTTTTGTTATTTCTGGAAGTAAACGCAAGTGTCCCTCAGTTTAAAGTGTATTTTTTTTATTATGTTTTTATAATTTTCCGAACATGAAAAGTAATTAGAAAAAAATTGTTGCAAACTACATAAAACTCTACACGTATTCCAATGTTTAATTTTATTCGTAACCAGTTTTCCAAAGTGAAATTTACGAAATATAATATCAGCGATGAAATATTCTTGAAATTGATAGAACACATTAAACTGGCGGATATGTAAGTTGTTAGGATATGAATATTGATTTCTTTCTTGATATTTCATACAAAATATATGTAAAATGAATAATAACACATGGGACATAACGATCCTTAGATAAGAGAAACTAAATATGTTAATTTAATTGTTGTGTTGTATGTGAAAACCTGTGAAAATATTGAAATAAAAAAAAAAAAACAAAAGTAAATAAACAAAATCACCATAGATTTGTAAGAGCTAGCCATACATCAATGCCACTTTCTTTTAAACTAAAAAGCAGACGGAAGAATACCGCTCGTGAGATCTTATCCTAAAATCAGGGCCCAGTTATTATAAACTGAGGCCATTGAATTTCGTTCTTGCAGGATTTCAAACCTATCTCATTACAATTTTCTCACTCATATACACATAAAACCACAATAACAAACCTTGAAAAAATCACTAATTGTATTCTTTTTAAGAAAACATTTCAATAACACAGCAGCAACAAATTTTACTATCTCTCATAATAAGAAAAATAAATGACCGCTTATAACTACGATGGCGACAATGATAATACGACAAATGAAGAATTATAAAAATTAATAAAATATTATTAAACATGAAAAATCTATTTGGGCAAAAAATATTACTTATTATGGGTCTCTAGCCTTTACCATATAGCAAAATAGTTGCGGAGGCAACGGTTCAAGCACTCTGTGCTAGGGAAGAAAGGTAAGCAACAAAACATGTACATTTTTTTTTTAGAAAACAGACAGCATTAGGCATTTTCTTACCAGGTGTAATCTCACAGTTCTTCATAATGACAAGCCAACTCACTATAACTGTAGTAGTGACTCTGTGTCGTTAATCGATTATTCTCTAGTTTCTTGTCTTGAGAAGCAATCAATTTTACTTCCCGGCGGTGAATTCATATCACGCTTTTCTATTAATCCAGTACGAATTACCTAACAATACCGCTTCCTGTTACACCACATTTAGAGACTATAGTGCAATTGATATGAATATCTTGGTGGAGGATGTTGTTAATGCGGATTTTGTCAGTTTGTACAGTACAAACGACATTTTATACTGTACTCAACACATTGTACCTGAAAGAGTTAGAGAAGTTAGTCGGAGCAGACGCGCCTGGTTCACGCCTGAGATTAGGGCTGCTATTGCCAATAGGGATTTGGCTTATAGGGCATATATGGAGAATAAGACTGCTAGAAATAAGGATATATACATTGGATACAGAGCTGAGGCTCGAAGAATGATTAGACGTGCGAAAAGGGAGTATGGCGTATGAATATATGTTTTACTTCCGTGTCGTCGTCTTCTTCTTCTAGTTTCAGTAGACCTAATTATCCTAACCGTAGTGATGACTTTAATTTTCGATGTGTTGATTATTTAGTATGAAGTCGAATGCGACAGGTCATGATTCTATTCCGGTGAAATTTATTAAATTGATTTATCCATTTATTTCCCGACATCTTCTACATTTTTTCAATACGATTATTATGACTGGAATATTCCCTGCGAATTGGAAGCTGACTAAGGTATTTCCTCTACGGAAGAAGGGTACTTCTGGCAAGGAATGCTCAGACTTTAGACCGATTTGTGTCCTACCTGCTTTGTCTAAGGCGTTTGAGATAATTCTTAAGGATCAGATGTGTGCATATCTTGAATCGCATTCCTTGGTGGACAGCTGCCAATCTGGGGCCAAATCACCGCATTCGTCATCGAGTTCTGTTTCGTATAGAGAAACATTTCGATCGCATTAAATTTTTGGATCACCGCATTCGATAATATGGTATGGTAATAAGAAATTGAAAGAGAGTAGAATTTCAAAATAATGTTTTGTTATCAAATTATGTTATTTCTGAGATATTTATATTGTTTTTGTGTGTTAAAATATATGTGTAAAAATATATTATGAATCCAAGTGTTTTTTCCTCGTTTTCGGATTCAGACGATGAGTACAAAGTGGCATTAATAAGGAAAAATATTCGTGACAAAAGCAGTCCTTTAGCATTGCCTGAAGTAGAGTAAGAGTATTGTGTTTTTAACATCCATAGATTTAAAAGACGTTTTCATATGTCAAAAGAAGCTTTTAAATATGTTCTTGAAAAAATAAGTTTTTTTGAAGCGGCTACTGAGCATTCCTTTCTTTGATCCGATTCCATAAATGCAAGTAATATATTTTCTTAAATGTATTTTGCTAAAATGGAATAATATTTACATTTTCACCAACTTTTTTCTTTTTGTTTACCTTTTTTCTGCTCAAAAATCACTACATACTTCGTTTTCGATAGCATGCTACTTATCGTGTTCAACTTCGAGTAGAAACAATTCGATAACGACTGCGCGGTGATCCGCGTAAACTACATTACAAAGACGAAGTACTCGATTTCGACTGCGGTGATTTGGCCCCTGGCTTCTTATGTTCTAGTAACGACAAAGTCTCCAAAAACGGTAATATTCTGAGGTAGTTACCAGTAATGTTCTTTTACATTGGTTAGAGAGCTGTTTATTGTTTCATCTGACCATATAATTTATTTCTGAACATCAACCGTCCAATCTTTGTGGGCTTAACTAGACATTTTCTATTTAATAAATATTACTCGGTTTTGCTCCCCACTGTGCATAATGAGAGAGAAAAAATAAACAAAAGTAAAATAGAAAACGAAAATAACAAAATTAAAAAGAGAATCAGAAGATATTTCCCAGTGGTAAAAAACGTCATTACCAAATTGATTATATCCCACCGATTTTGTCGAGACAAGTACTCCACGTTTCCGATCAATTTTCCGTATTACTTTCACGTTGGCGTGTCATAGGCAGACAGGTACTTGGCTATCTACATGACAAAGTAAACGAAAACATAACGATAACCTATTACAATGTCATTACCGATGCTTATGGGTTTCGGATGCCGATTATTGAATATTGTACTTTACTCAGTAATTGGAACCATGGAACAAGCCAATTTTATTTTCTATTTATAAAAGTAATCTACATATAAGCACCCCTATTTACCACCTGATTCGTTGGTAAGCTATAAAAGGAAGATGCATTTTTTAGTTTTTCCTAAAAATATGCCACAAAAAATTTTCGCAACCACTACTTTTCATTGGTTTCCTATGTTATAACAATATCTATTTCGTAATAATATTTAAGAATAACATTTGAGAATAAGGCTATTTTATAATATTATTATAATAATTAACATCTATCCAGAAATGGCGATCCTTGAAATTTTTGAAAGACTGATATACACTTCCTTCCTTCTGTCTACATTCTTCCGCCTTGACAACATCTGCAATAAAAGATTCAATTAGATGACTATGTAGTAGATTTTATTTGTTGAAAATTTGTGGGCATTACTTTCTGTGCGACTTTTCAATGCTAAGGTATAAGAAGTAACAATTTCAACTCCATTTTCATTTACATCCCAATAAACACAGGATGAGCGTTTTTCAAATGCAACAACTTTTCAGTTTGAGGGTAAATATAATTTTCAACATAAATTCAACTTGACTTGAAATAGCTCATCTTCAATACATCTTCAAATTGTTTGCGAATTACTTCCAATTTGCCAAAATGTTGACGAAATCTTTGAAAAGGTGTTGAAGATAATATGAGAAAACTTTGACAAAACACTACCCTAAAATGCAACGAAAAAACCATGTGGTTTTCAATACTTATTTGTGCAACGAAGTTCGTGGTCAATTGCAAGAGATTAAAAAAAATGGAAAATTTTAGACAAATAACCAAATAGTTTATAAATATAGGTAAGTGAAAATAAAAAATTAAATAAAACTTTAAGGAAGTCACTAAATGTATATCTCTTTGCAGAAAACTAAAATTATGGATTCTACGTTCTTAAAAACATTAAAAAGCTGACCAATGAAAAAATGGTGGACAATTAACTGGAACTGCTTCAAATAGTTTATAATAATTGGTACATCAATATGAAAAATTAAATCAACACTTTAGAGAAGTCACTAAATTTAAATCTCTTTGCAGAAAACTAAAATCTTTGGATGCTACATTCTTGCAAACAATAAGAAGCTGACCAATGAAAAATGAGTGGCTTATCACAAGAAAAAGTTTCCAGAAACATTACAAGTGCAACCAATTAAAATTGTTAAAAGCAACAAATTGTTGAAATCAACAACTTCTGGATGAAAATGTGCATCACATCGTCAGTTTAATTCATATGCTATTATCAGTTTAAAATGGATATTTTGTGAATTGCTTCTGCTGGAAATCAATTCTAACACGCGGTCCAGTACGTTCCTAATTCCAAATTGGCCGCATGTTATTAAATTTTAATGCCGTTTTATGTGTTTACTAATAATGTTTAAGATATTTAAAGTTTTGTTGTTTTTTTTGTTCTTATTTGTTGATATGTTTAATAAGATTATTATTTATCAATTGGTATTGTAGTATATTATGTAGTGTAGTGTATTATTATATATTTTATTTTGATAAAAATGAATAAATTATACAAAATTCATAGAATTTTGGCTTTGACTTTCAATTTGAAGTGGGGATATCATTCATACAAATTTAGGTTGAAAAGTATTTGCAACGATGTTAATTTTGAATTTGACTCGCATCGAAAATTGTTTGACAAATTATTGAGTAGCAATGCATTTCAATTTGAGGATAACACTTGAGATATTATTGCTAATGTGTTGAATTTCACTGTTGAGGGTAATGTCTGTTTTTTGTTGAGAACGCGATTTTCTCAACAATTTCTCAACTTGAATATTACACTAATCCTTTGAAAAAATGTTTGAAAAATTGTTGAAATTTAGCATTTTTCAAACGTTTGTGTTTATTGGGTAGTAACAATTTCAACTCCATTTTCATTTACATAGAACATACTTACAGTTGGCGATTGTTGCAGTGTCACTTACGAGTCTGTGGTAGCGATGAGGATGAAATGGAACTTTGAAATGCTGGCAGGGTTAATATTTTTCGTGAAATTCATTTAAAATGTAAAAAAAAACAATATTTTTTTTGCCAGTTTTTGATAGTTTGTTGGTACGTTTTTTTTCAAGTTACCTAATCGTCAAAAAATCATACGTTGCCGTTATGTTACGGCTACGCTACATTTTTAGGTGCATAACCAGGCCTTAAATAATTCCGGACGGAATTTTGTGTTTGTAAAGAATTTTACAGGATTTTAAGAATTGTCGGAATTAAGTAAAATATCGATAAATGTGTTATCGATCACGTTAAGGCGTCGTCCAGACTATCAGTTTTTCCGGACGGAATGACTTCGGACTTAACATATATTGTGGTCAATATATGGGATATATTCGACACGAGCACTGTCGTCCGGATAAACTTATAGTCTGGATGCGCATTATGCGCTTTACAGACTATCAGTTATTCCGGACGACAGTGCTCGTGTCGAACATATCCCATATATTGTGTACATTATAAGTTAAGTCCGAAGGCATAATCGATACTGCTGCATGTTTATGGGATCGATAACACATTTACCGATTATTTAGTCATCGCCGACAAGTCGTATCGATCCGACACACTGTAAGATTCTTTACAAACACCGACATTCCGTCCGGAATAACTGATAGTCTGTAATGCGCATTAGACGCTATACAAACATCTTTTATATTAAGGCCGGTACTCTGTTCGGTTTTCGCGTTGAAACTCCATACAAAACCAAAAAATGCGAAAAATTTGCGAAATTTTTTCCATTTGTGATACTTTGTTTTTTCGTGTTGAAAAACTGACGTTTATAGCACGGCGCCATTTGCAATGTGAATTAAGAAATAATTTATTTATTAAAAACTATTTGTGCGGGTTTATAAATCAAACACGGACCATATTTTTGTTCCGAAACTATACAAAGGATCAAAGGAATAGCAGATCAATTGCCCAAGGAAAAATAAAATGTTATTTTGTAAAAACCAGCAACAACCACCAACTTAATCCAATATCGCTCCCTGTAAAATAGCGCTCCAAGCTACCTAAAAAAACGCTGCTTTCTATGTGCGAAATAATGGTTTCCATAAAAATTTTTCGCAAGAATGAACATAGTACCGGCCTTTAGGGCTGTTTTCTTTTTGCACTGGATACAGCATTTGTATGGGCTATCCAGAACATCGTTGCACTGGTGTTTTATCCAGAACATCTCATCAGTGCAAGTCGCGCCGATCTTGCCAGATTGTGTTTTGATAAAGTGACGCTTCATCGATTCACAACAGCACTTTATTGTGAATAATTTATCGAAAAACATGAAATTAAAAGTGGTATAGTGTCACAAATAATCGCAGCAGTACATATTTATTACTAATTGGAGCATTTCATACATTAAAAATGCAAGATTTCACTTCTTTTCTGTGATTGTTTTTGAACAGCTGATGACAGTGTTGCATATTTTTGGAGATGTCCTGGATAAACGAGTACTCTGTTTTCTTTTAGTCTTTCACGGCTTAGGGTATCCAGTGCTAAAAGAAAACAGCCCTATTATGTACAAAAAAACATATCTTATGATCTAAAGGGCCGCACACGAAGGCCTCGTCATGTAGATTACGGAATAATCGTTTGATATCGGTGGTAATCGATTATCGTCTGTAACCGTAATCGATTCACCATTTTACAGGAAATATGGCAACGCTATTAGTATTGCTTTGATTTTTTTTTCGATTATCGATAACGAAAATTAAGACATTTCTTCATTTTAATTTAATTCTCCAGTTTTATGCACTTACACTCACAGAAAAAAGTCTGTTCTTAATAGCAAACGCAGTCTGTTATTTTTCAGCAAACAAAACTGTTTTAGCAGATTTTTTGCTAAAGGTGGGTATTAAGTTCGAGTTTAAGGTGGGTACTATGTTCGGTTTTCGAGTTGAAAACCACTTTATTTTCGCGATAACTTTTCCTTTAATAATCGAAACTATAAATGAAAACAAACTTATTCCTGTAAAGTCTTGTCGAAATCTAGAGAAACAAGAAACATTGCATCAATTGAGTTAATTTTAAAAATTTTGTGAAAATTTGCTTTGGGATATTTCCCACCAAGTTGTAATGAAATCTGCAACAAATGTGTATAATTTTATGACTTTTTTTATTGATTTAGTTTTCACTTTAGTGAAAATTAGCGGCTAAACTCGAACTTAATACTCACCTTTAAGGTGGGTATTAAGTTCGAGTTTAGCCGCTAAAATCGTCATGTTTTCACGATTACTTTTATTTAATAATCCATTTTAAGGAATATAAATTTTGTGAAAATTTGCTTTGGGATATTCCCCATCAAGTTATAATGAAATCTGCGACAAATATGTATAATTTTATGACGTTTTTTACTCATTTAGTTTTCACTTTAGTGAAAATTAGCGGCTAAACTCGAACTTAATACCCACCATTAAACAGCAAACAATCTGTTATTTTGGAACAGTAGACAACTGCAGAAAAGTCTGTACCCTGCCAACATTTTTTGAATTTGGGGGCGCTTCTGAGAATCCCCAGTACGTTGAAAACAATCATATACGATATCAAAAACTCGTCGGAAAAGCGCCGTCACTATTGAGAAGTTGTACCACGCCAAGTTACTACAAAAAGGTTTCGCATGAGTGCAATTATTAGGTGCCTTTATAGATCAATTTAGAACGACGCCAATAAGAGACCCTCCAAACAATCAGAAAAAGCACATTTTAAGATAGTGGTAAAAGAATCATTGTGGTCGAGTAAATCACGTTTGTTTAGATATTTAATAATTTGATTAATTATTTACAAATTCTTAAAAATATAACATTTATACCACTATCACATCACATTTAACATAATTTTTTGCATTAATGATGAGGTAGAGTTACAAGTAGCGAGTTACATGTTGCAGCGTCTATCAGCCAGTGTTTTTATTCGATGGAGGCAGCGTGTCTGTAAAATATTTGAAAAACAATCACTTTATTCCATTTGGAAAATCAAAAATTGTTCACCAATATACCTTTCACAATTTTAAGCGTAAAATCTATGTTTTCAGAATTTTTTTTTCGTTTTTATTTAAATAAAATATAACAAGCTGGTTGCGCTTGGCGTTTCACAAAAAATAAAATGGCTTTTGTAAAAGTAGTGATGGCAAAATACATGTATGAAGTACATTTTGTACTTTATGATATGCTGCCCCCCATCACAGTAGGATGGTTGTAGTGACATTTACGAGTCTGTGGTAGCGATGAAGATGAAATGGAACTTTGAAATGCTGGCAGGGTAGTTTGCTCAAATTTTCTGCTGATCCGAATAAAATTATGAAATCTCTCCATCAAATGGATAATAGTAAAATGGTACACATTATGAAACTTAAAACGTTAAAAACAATTAGTATTTTTTGATTATGCAACAACATTTGTGAACAAACAACCCTTTTTGGTAATTTACTTTTAAGGTGGGTTCGAGTTTAGCCGCCAAATCGCCATTTTTCACGATTACTTTTCACTTGTAATTTTAAACAAAGAGAGTAAAATTCACTTTTACTCTTTTGCAATTTTAAGCAAAGTGCATTTTACTCTTTTGCTAGTGTTTATTAGATAATTATTGCTAGAAAAGTACAAGCCGGGAAAATAGAAAAATTATTTTGTGTTGTTTGGTAAGTATTGTCCCTGCCAACATTTTTTGAATTTGGGGGCGCTTCTGAGAATCCCCACTACGTTGAAAACAATCATATACGACATCAAAAACTCGTCGGAAAAGCGCCGTCACTATTGAGAAGTTGTACCACGCCAAGTTACTACGAAAAAAGTTTCTCATCAGTGCAATTATTAGGTGCCTATTTAGATCAATTTCGAAGGACGCCAATAAGAACCCCTGCAAACTATCAAAAAAATTGCATTTTAAGGTAATTGTAGAAGAATCATTGTGGTCAAGTAAAACACGATTGTGTAGATATTTATTGATTTGATTAAACATTTATAATTTCTTATAAATATAACATTTTTCGGTTTATCTCATCACATTTAACACAATTTTTTGCATTAATAAAAGAATGATGTTGAGTTTTAAGTAGCAAGTTACATATTGCAGCGTCTATCAGTCAGTTTGTTTATTTTCAATGGAGACAGCGTGTCTGGAAAAATATTTGAAAAACGATCACTTTATTCTATTTGGAAAGTCGAAAATTGTTCACCATATACCTTTCACAATTTTAAGCGTAATATCTACGTTTTCAGAACTTTATTTTCGTTTTTATTTAAATAAAATATAACAAGCTGGTTGCGCTTGGCGTTAAAAAAAAAAATAAAATGGCTCTTCTAACAGTAGTGATGGCAAAATACTTTCATGTACATTTTTTACTTTTTGATATGCTTCCCCCATCACAGTTCGCGATGGTTGTGGTGACATTTACGAGTCTGTGGTAGCGATGAGGATGAAATGGAACTTTGAAATGCTGGCAGGGTTATGCCCTGCACCAACTTGTAGATCCAATCGACTTCAAACATGTTTGAGAAACATCCGATTGGACTCAAAACTGCGACCTAGACTTTGATCACAAAAATGTGTTCACAGCCAAACGGACATGGCTAGATCGACTCAGGGACCCCCTGCCAATATTGTCTTCTGGCAAACGTATGCACTAAATTATTATAACAAATAAAAATATACACACCCTCTCCACAAGTGCTCTTATAATATTGATCCTGCACATCATTATCTGGTGAGTAAGAGTCCATTTCAGGTACATACTCCTCCTTGGCATTTTCAATAACGTACTCGCAAGCGCCAATGTCGTCTTCGTACAATATTACGTATTCCAAGTTTTCCACTTCCATTTTTGAAATTGGATTTTTCAAAATTTAATTAATTTAATTTAATAATTTCGCCAAACGATTTTACAACAGACAATTTGAACGACAATGATTATCAATTTTTCAAATACCGTTATTTCATAAAAACAAAAGGCGTTCCACCGCGTGTATTAATAAAAAAATCGATTTTCGATATTAATCGAAATGAATTAAATTTCGAAAATCGAATAAAAATGTACATAAAATTGTACAGAATACACAATTGTACGAATTAGAGATTACTATTACTTGAAATCAAATCGTATGGAAAGAACCGTGGGAAATGTTGAACAACAGATTTTCCTGACAATTGTACTTCAGTCAATTTTGGTCATGATAGTAAAGAAAACAAAGAAATATATGCAAATTTTGGAATTGTGACAAACCGGAGCACCTGTACCAGTCCTATGATACTTCCCTTATTGGCCATTTGTACCAATTTCCGACTATAAAGTTTATATATTCTTAGTAAAAGATAAATTCTAAGACGATATTATCATATCCGTCTATTATACTCGCGCTACAGCCTTCAATAATGGTGCAATCGTGTTGAAATTTGGCACAGGTTAGTTTTTTGTCTGCAAGCAGGACAAGTTCGGAAATGGGTTATATTGGTCCAAGTTTTTATATAACCCCCATATGGGCGGAGCAACCGTTTGGAATTCTTGATCCTCTATCCGTTGAAATTCAAAATCTAGAGGCATATTACGGTATGGCGAAAATAGTGCATATCCGTCCATGTTTGACATAGCATCACTGGCATATTTAGTGCTATCGATGCATATCCGTCCATGTTTGTATATAGCATCACTGGCATATTTAGTGCTATCGATTATTCGATTATCGATAAGGAAAATTAAAACGATTTGCTTGCCTTTTGTCTGCAAGACAAGTTCGAAAGTGGGCTATATTGGTCCAAGTTTTTATATAACCCCCATATAGGCGGAACAACCGTTTGGAATTCTTGATCCTCTATGCGTTGAAATTCAAAATCTAGAGGCATATTATGCGAAAATAGTGCATATCCGTCCATGTTTGTACATAGCATCACTGGCATATTTAGTGCTATCGATTATTCGATTATCGATAACGAAAATTAATTCAAGAAATGAGGTATATATTTTGACGGAATAAACAAAAATTAACGATTTGCAAGAAATGAGGTATATTTGGTGACGGAATAAACAAAAAGTAATTTACTATTTCACATATCGCTGCAATGTCTCACACACCGAGTCATACTAACGCAATGAAGCGATCTTCGAATGAACCCCATGATGATGAAAGCAAAAAGTTTAGATTGGAAAAGAGTGGGAGTAGTAATATCCTTGCCACAAATGTGTCTTCAAGTTTAATCAGCATTGGAACGACTTCAGATATAGCGACAAAAAAAATAAAGGGTAGAAAAATGATTAGCGGAGATATTGGGACCCCGGGGACCCATCAACAACAATACCAGCTAATTATCGAAGACAGTGCCAGTACTGGCGCCTTCAGTGAGGAAAGTTGTGGTGGCATGGAAAATAACACTAAAACGTATTCTTCGTCCGGTGGTGGCGAAGAAATGGTCCTTATAAGAAAACAAGTGCCTGGCAAAGCTAATGATTGCAACGATGTCACCATGGAAGAACGTATTATTCATTTTGAGGGCGATCCAGGAGGTGGTTCAACAGCGTCGACATTTATGACATCTATGAGTAACAAGACATCAAAACGACTACAAATTGGAATGAACGAAGCCACAAAAAAGAGTTTTGGAGATGGAATCGATGTGAAATTGATATCTACAAGCGGCGACTCACAAGGTTCTGGCAAATTTTCAATGATGGCAGCTGGGGAAAAGAAGCCAGAGCAGCAAATTTTGTTGACTGCTTCAAGTACGTCCATAAACCCCCAAAACACATTCACCTATAGTCGTGTGTGTTCGGTGGGCAACGTTACTGGGCCGGGTGGAGAAACTGTTAGTTTGAAAAGTCTGCAGAGTGGTCCAGTCAAGAATCAATCATTAGTAGTTTCCTCAAAGAAATTATTGCCAGAGGTTACTCAAACTACTGCCAAAGTGTCAATAGGCAATACAACAATATCCGTGCCTTTATTAAAGCCACTAAATTCATCACAAATTATTCACCAAACTGGAAGTAATTCCTCGACTCAAGTTGGGTCAGCAGATGGCACGAAGAGTGTTATCCATACCATCCAGACAAATACAAGTCAATCGCCACAAACACAGCTAAGTAAAATATTAAATATCAAACGGGGACACAAAATGAGCCAGCCTACTTTTGTATCATTATCACAACTTCAAATCAAGCCTGTGTCCTCTGCAAAAATTGTACAAGCCAAGGTAGTGAGCAAGAAAATTCCATTACAATTTCAAACTGTGCAAGCAAATAAAACCACCATGCTTCAGCAAACATCAGGAGTTGTCACTATAACGTCCACAAAATCAGATTTGCAGCAGGGTAGTCAAACACAAATGTCAGGACAAGTGCAGTCACCTCAAAAGAAGCAGCAACTAAATTTCGTCAAAGATTTACCTTCGGGTGCCATTATAAAGACTTCCTCGAGTACGAATGTCGAGGAAATTATAACCTCTTCACAAACAACTGTGCCTTCATCCACATCCGATCAATCCATATTAATAACAGAAAAATGTCAAATAAATAAGAATATTACTGGATCTGGAGGAGCAGAAAATGCAAGCCCTTCCATTATATCCACGGATTTTTTGCCAGCTAGCGTTAAAGTTGTCCACACTTCTACGGCTGGTAATGTCGGCGGGGCTAGTTTACGCCAATCTATGACAACTAATACCGAAGCTGGCGAACAAAGCCAATCGCAAGCTCCACAAAGAATAAACATTTGCCCCACAATAAGTATAGTCAGACAGAATTCGCCTCAGTTGGTGACTACATCAGGCAATGTCTCCACAGTGTCTCTAAGCATGGCTGATGCCGTTGGAGGTCAACAAAAACTGATTTTGACCAAGTCTCAGTTTGCCAATGTGAACTCATCAAACATAAACACCACATCTGGAGCCAATACTGTGGCAACAAGTTTTCCCCGAAACATTTCATTGATGCTGGCCAAAACCTCGACTGGACAACAAGTTTTTACCAATGCAGGCGCTAAAACGACATTATGTGTAACTACTTCTGCATATAGCAACCAGAACAGAACTAACCCTACTGCACGTATGAATTTGAGCATAAATCCTAATGCTTTATCTACTGTAACGAATACAGCTCAATCCGCATCCGCTTCATCTTCAACTGTTGCGCACAATGATGGAGAAGCCAACGTTTCTAGTGATTTCTGTAATTCATCGCAGGATTCTGTGACTACAACACATCAACAACAAACCTCGACACAAATGGGACAAACAAGCATTGTACAAAATCGCAAAATTATCCAAGTACTTCCTGGTGGGCTCTATAGCAGTAGTGGCGGTAGTTTCGTTCAAATTTCTAAGCCGAAGGCTGAAACCGAAGAGGAAAAGAAGGCAAGTGATATGGAGACAACAGTTTCTCATCAAAGCGTACATCAGCATATGCAACAGCAATCCCAACAGCAACAATTGCAACATCAGCAGTCTTCTTCATCCTCTCAACAAAGCAAGGTTCATTTGCAAATTCAACATCAGCACTCGCAACAACAAATACAAGTTCAACAAATTCAATCGCTCCCACAACAGCAACAGCGCCATCAGTTGATGTCACATCAGAGACAGCATCCCACGACAGAGCAACAAGTCCAACAACATCAACATCAAATGACTGCTATAAACACTTCTAAATCGGAAGAAAGCAATAACGTTCTTCTAAAACAGCTTCTGCAGAATTCAAATAGTGCGCCCCTTAATAATCAAACATCACGGTCTGGACCCGTTGGCAACCCGACAAATGTTTTACCCGGTCGAAAAGTGATTAATGTAAGAGCTCCCAGTCTGGGGCTTGTAAGTTCATTGGAAGCACAATTGGCCCGACCTGTTATACCACCAGTCCCTGCTAGTGAGTCTAGCACCCACACACCATCGACACCCACACAGTCAACCACGGTGTCAACAACACTATCTCAAAATTCAAAATTAGAAAGCACAAAACTGTGCGCTTTGAGTGTTGGAAACTCTTCCGCACCTTCATCACCGCGTACAATTGGCTCAGTAGTCACAACAGCTACGTCAAACATTACTCCTGCCCTCGTGGCTTCCTCGAAGGGTCTCATTCAAAATTCTGATAAACCCAAATTTGTCTCTTCACCATTGATTTCGAAAGAAACGTCCTTCGTTTCTAAGCCACAGTCATTGTCTGAGCCAAATGAATCAAATGTTGAGGTTTTGTCTGTTCAGCCTTCATCGGGAGATTCTGCGAATAACAAAGGTAGTGGTGAGCAACTAACACCCCAGCAGTCACAGCTGCAGCAACAATTTGAACACTTGACTTCTCCAACTACGACTGGGCAGCAAATACTCAGTCAATCGACGTTCAAAGCTTTTACCCAGAATACATCGCACAGTGCGAAGATTGGGAAGTACGTTCAAGAAGCAAAGAAGGAACATCAGGTGCAGCCACAATTTTCTGCTGCTAGAGTGTACAGTACAGCCAGCAACAAAGAAAAGTAAGCTAAACTACCAATCCATTTACCTTACCGATTTATTAGTTTAAATATATTCTATATTTTTCAGAAATACTGTCAGCATCAACACCCATGTCACCTCCCACTCTTCAAATTCATCGACTTCCAACATGGTCGTTGCACATGCAACACAGCCGCAGCAAATAATACCTGATATACAACAACAACAACAAAGCAAAATGTTTAGTACGACGGTGGATTCAAATTTGGGGGATCAAAGTGGTGCGACAAACAACAATAAAATAAATGAATCAATTGCAACTCATCCGGTTGCTTCAAATCATAACATGCAGCAACAGGACTCTACAAAATCTTTGGTAATGCAAGCGGTTAAAATGGAAGTAGATGAGACAGGCACTTTGCAAACATATCAAACACACCAACAACAAATGCCTTTGCAGATCCATCACCAACAACATCAAAATCGGCAACAACGTACCACGCCCAGTCCCATGTCGTCGACGGCTACACCAACTAATTCCAATTCGGTGGCTTCAACGCCCACCGGCGAGTGCCAGCCGCCCATAAATATAATAAACAAACAACAAATTTTGCTCCAGCAGCAACAGGCTCAAGTACAGTCCCAAGCCAATAGCCCTTCATCCGGACCAAGCCCCGTTACTAAGGACGGTGACAATCGTAAAAAAAGGAAGCGTGACCAACAGAAGCAACGCAAACAGATCACCGTTAATGCCAAAGAAACGACGGTCATCAGCTCGACAACTCCAGTAGGTACAACATCTGCTTTAAATGCGGCCAACAATAAAAAGCGTTCTCGAAAATCTCTTAAGCTGGAAGAGGATTATGACTCTTTTATTGAGAACATGATGCTTCATTTGCGACAAATGCCTCCAATGCAAGTATTGGAACCTCAATTGAATGTTAATTATGGTGTGTGCAATTTGTATGGTTGGCGAAATTGTACTAGCTCGAGTAGTTCCCCACATAAGGAAAGCCGACAAAGTGAGCGGGGAAATCTCTTTGAGCAAGAATTAGATGGTGTTTTTGGTGCGGGATATATACCTAATAAAGTGCCTTTTTACAATTTGAAAAAGATACAGGGACATAAATCTAGCGATGACCCAAGTACATCATCCTCTATTCAAAACAACTATTACGACCAAGAATTTTCGTCGTTTACCTACAAGTCGGAACATGAAAAGCTTAGCAGCTGGACAAAGATCTACCGTGAGCGAGCTGTAGATACACCGGAGATAGTGAACAATAAGCTCTTGATGCCGGTGGATCCAGTAAAAACCATGCGTTTGAATATGTTGCAACAGGAAACTTTCCCTGGTTTAATCCTTATGAGTAGCACCCAACAACGTATGGGTCGAATGTCGCCTGTGATACCTTTGGTTAATTCAATGGCTTTAATAACCAAACGTAAGAAGACTCCACTAAAACCTTTAGAAAACGACGCTGATAATGGAATTCACATGAAGGATCTTCACGACGATATGATGGACTTTAAAGGCGGGTAAGTAATAGATAAAACAAACAACATGTTGCCCTTTCGAGGCAATGTAGACCATTTGTCAAAACTATTAATTTAAATAACGTTTCCTTCGCCCAGCATGAAAAACAGCCCGAATAGTCAAAACGTAATTATCTCATTGCCTAGTTCGTCGGCAGAGCGTCTATTGGATGTTCTCAAAAACTTGGCAAATCTACTGCAAATAAATACGCCAATACCGTACAAAGTGGTAGAAGACACAGACACTGACTTAGACGAAAAGGCCGTTGGTATGTCAGTGAGTGATCGTGAAACGGCCTTAAGAAACCTTTCGATTCAAGACATCCTTAATGGGCGATCAAAGATGTGTCGTTTCTGTGGCAAAGCAATTAAGGGTCGTTGTCTGAAAAATTACAATGATAATACCAAGAGTTCAATACAAGTGAAATTAATGCATCCAACGCAGCCGCGGTATTTTTGCAGCAAAATCTGTTTTATCCAATTTCGTCTAAGCAGCCAGAAGAAGCAACTGAGCGCTTCATCAATAAAATCAGTATTAGCTTCACAAGAAGGAACATCATTTGAAAGTGACTTCATGAATGAGATTTTGGATATAAAGCCAGATATTTCGAATTTGTTGGAAGAAAAGAATGACGTTAAGGCAATGGACATAGTGAAACCCGCGGAACACGAACAAAAGGCGCAAAAAATATCTTTTCGTTACTATAATCCCAAGTGTTTTCAAACCTCAACACCAGTCAAACGGATGTCAGAGAAAGAGATACGAGATATGCTTTTCAAAATGGACATTACTATGACTGTCTCCACCACTTTAAGTACCTTAAACGAACCCAACCAGCAAATTATTGAAGATCGTCGAACTTGTGTGTTGTGCTCTCAAATTGGGGATGGTGTTTCGGATGGACCTTCACGTCTGTTAAACTATGATGTCGACAAATGGGTGCACTTGAACTGTGCTCTTTGGTCGACGGAAGTGTACGAAACAATAAGTGGGGGTCTTATGAATTTCCATACAGCCTTACAAGTTGGTCTTAACCAATCGTGCAACACTTGCCAGCAGTTAGGAGCAACAGTGAAGTGCTACAAAACTCGCTGTGGTGCCGTATTCCACTTACCTTGTGCCATACGTGACCAATGTGTCTTCTACCAAAATAAAACAATTCATTGTCAAGCTCACGCAACGCGAAGTGATAAAGATAAAGAGCTGCTAACCCTCTCTGTCCCACGCAGAGTCTTTGTCGAACGGGACGAGAATCGCCAGGTCGCTGCAATAATGCACCATTCAGAGATGGTAAATGTATTGCGTGTCGGCAGCCTTATTTTCTTGAATGTTGGTCAATTGCTGCCACATCAATTGGAAGCTTTCCATACAACAAATTGCATTTATCCAATAGGATATAAAATTGTAAGTAATTTTTGCTATGCTTTGTTCTTTATAAAATGCCTGTTTATTTCCGCCTAGATCCGATTTTATTGGTCAATGCGTCGTCCCAACAAGCGTTGCCGGTACGTTTGTTCTATAGCAGAAGTGGCTGGTCGCCCCGAGTTTCGAATTGTTGTACAGGAACCTTCCGAGCCTGACGTTGAGCTTCGTGACATATCGCCAAAGTCGGTCTGGCATCATGTTCTTCAAGCTGTCGCCGAAATACGCAGATCGCATAATTTAGTCAAGCTTCATTCCGAATTTATAAGTGGCGAAGATTTGTTTGGCTTGACAGAACCCGCCATAGTTCGGATCATTGAGAGTCTACCAGGAGTGGAAACATTAACAAATTATCGCTTCAAGTATGGTCGTAATCCTTTGTTGGATCTACCACTAGCCCTAAATCCCTCAGGAGCAGCTCGCACAGAGCCAAAACTACGTCAACTTATGGGCTGGAAGAGACATCACCCTCAGAGGACTTGCAGTTCGGTCAGCTCTTTAAGCGGCCATGGACATCAAGGGACAATACCATCTGTAGCCGCAGCTGGTGAGGTCACATGTCCATATAGCAAACAATTTGTACATTCGAAGAGTTCTCAATATAAAAAAATGAAGCAGGAATGGCGGAATAATGTTTATTTGGCAAGGTAATTGCAACGTAAATCAGACCACACTGAAATTACCACGTTCTTCATTTTTCTTTATTAGATCGAAAATAGCTGGTTTAGGTTTGTATGCTGCTCGCGACATGGAAAAACACACAATGATTATAGAATATATCGGTGAGGTCATACGTTCAGAGGTTTCCGAAATACGAGAGAAACAATACGAAGCTAGGGTAAGTATTTCTCTTCTTTTCTACAAACAGTTGCTCATTAAAAACAAAAAAATCTGATATTGGTTTTCAGAATCGTGGCATATACATGTTTCGTTTGGATGAAGACCGCGTGGTCGATGCAACCCTTTGTGGTGGATTGGCCCGATACATCAATCATTCATGTAATCCCAATTGCGTTACAGAGATCGTGGAAGTCGACCGTGAATTGCGCATTATAATCTTTGCTAAGCGCAGAATTAACCGTAGCGAAGAGGTAAATATAAAAATAATTCCATCCAATACAGGCACTAATGTCCCTATAATTTTCATCACTCGCAGCTTTCTTATGACTATAAATTCGACATAGAAGATGATGGTAGCAAAATACCATGCATGTGTGGTGCTCCCAATTGTCGTAAATGGATGAACTAGGCATAAACTCTAGCAAATAAATAAGTACATAACATCATATAATTATTTTCGTGCATAATAATATTCGATTTATTATTGCATACTATATACGTTTAGTTACAATGCACTACATTACTGAGAGAAACATAAACAAAAAACCAAAATACACATACTTGAATAAGAAGGTATGAATAACATCCCTTTCCCAACATATTTTTTGTGTACAAGCAAAATTTTGTACATAATTTTCAATTGAAGAACAATAAATCGCAATTAAGATTATTATAAGCCAGTGATGATATATAAATAAATGTATACACATGGAACAATGTATACACCTAGTAGTTTTTGGCATAAGACACATATTTTTTTTAATCAAAATATCATATAATACCTTATCATTCTTGGAAGTGTTCCAAAAGGTAAAAGACCGGAGCTTTTGTGAAACATCAATCCTTTATTTTATTCATCATATATTTTCTATTAATATATAGTAGTTTTTAAAATAATATAAAGTATATAAAATGTAGTGCATTCGAATTTTGTTATAGATGATAGCAATAATGTAACATTATGTAAAAATACATCGTCTATATTATTACCTTTATTATTATTATTGTTACATATTTTCTCAATTTTATATACGTTAAGTGAAACAAATGTAAAAATAGATATTCGAACATGAGAATATTTTATTATATTTGATAAGTATATATATATATATTTGTATATATATAGAATAAAATGTTTAATGTAAAATCTATTGATCGTTATTAATGTTCCATACTGATAGATTTCTAATGCTAAGAAATTGATGAGATCGTTTGCAGAGAAATGTCCATTAAGATATTTGCATGTCCTAAAGAACATTTTCCTCTCATAAGACAAGCATATACACACAACTCTATTTTCTGTTTGGCGAATTTGCAAAATCTAAAACATCGTCCTTTCGTAAAAAACAATCATAAAAATGTTACACGTTCTGCTGCAAACTCAACAAAAAATAACCTCCCGGAAATTTAAACCCGGTTATGTTTTTTTCCTTGGCTTCATTATGTTATGATTATTAAAGATGTGCACAATTTGTTTCCATCAATCTCGAATTCGACTACGTGTAATGTAATTAAATACCATTTTAATAAAGCCTCATTCGAAATCCAATGGTGGAGAGTACCATATATGCATCTGTTCTGGGTCTCACCGCACAGTACACCACACAACACACATTCTTCAAAAAGTTTGTTGTTCTGACCCACATGTGGAAATACCATAGACTAGAGGTGTGTACGTGTCAAGAAATTGTCGTGAGTCACGAAAATAATTTCTTCGTGAGTGTGCGTGAGTAATGAATTTGGGGAAAATACCCTCACGAAAATAATCCCGCCCACGGACATAAAACGCTTACGAGTTGAATTCATTTTCAATTTTAGTGACGGCGGGATGCTATGAGTTTTCAGACACATCCCTAAGGTAAATTACTCATAAAATTATTCGTGAGTCACGGTATTTTTCGTGAGTCACGACATTTTCGTGCGTGAGTCCAAATTTTCTTTTCGTGAGCGTGAGTGTGCGTGGTTGTGAGTAAAATATTACTCACGTGCACACCCCTAAACATATACACCAGTCAGAAAAAAATGTTTGTTCAAATTTTAGATTGTTTTCTTAAATCATATTTCCTGTCAAGTGATTTTGCTCAATAAAAGCTGCAAAATATTAAAAAAACCCACATTGAAGACTCACGCACACTCACGAAAATAAATCTGTACTCACTCACGTACGAAAAAGAGCCACACTCACTATCAGAAATGTGACTCACGAAAATCGGTTCATTCAAGAAAATTTTAGTTACTCACCTTTGAGTCGTATGTTACGGTTGAAGTTCACTTTTGAGAGTGCGGAATTGCAAATAAGAGTTGTAAAACCTTTGTGGTATTCGTTTTAGATATAGGAACAATTTCGTAATATTAACGAATTTGTTCCATTTGCTCAATTTTAATGACACACGGGATTATTTTCGTGAGCGTATTTTTCCGAAATTCATTACTCACGCACACTCATGAAGAAATTATTTTCGTGACACGCTCACGCACACCCACGACATTGTCATGAGCATGACTCGCGATTCACGCGTGAGTTCCCAAATTTTCGATTTTTGTTACGTGCACGCCTCTATTCTGGACTCCTGTAACTATTTGTTATTTATGTAATACGGTGGAAATTTGGAAATATAAAGGCATTTTTGGTTCCACATGACATCTTAAATTTCCTGCCGGAGCTCCGAACGCGTGAGTGAAGAGAAGATTTGAAGCACTTAGAAATGCAAATATCATTACTGAAAGGATTTAAAACCTTGTAGTATTCCGGATTGAACCCATGATCATTTGCAGACAAGACACACATCCTAATGATTTGCCTGAAATTAGATTACTTTAAATCCCAACAGTGATGTGTTCAATATAGTTAATAACGGTCCCTGTTATGGTTTATTATTATTTACATATACTGATATATATTTTATATACACCGAACTCCCCAATTTCTTAAGCGCATATGCGCCAATTTTCATGGGATTTGCTTGAAACTTGAAATCTAAAGGTATTTTGGGTCTATAAACGAGCTAAAATGTATACTCACGCACGATATGTGTGGTAGAAACTCACGCACATTCACAATATAAAACCATTAAGATTCAAACAATCCTCGAGCTGGAGTCTGATTTTTTCGCGAGTTTGAGAATATGCAAAAATGTCATTGTCATTCATCACCCACGACATTTTTGATTTAGTCCCATTCACGAGAGTTGCTTGAATTTTGTTCAGATTCACGTGAATCACCCGCGTCTCGCGTAAACATCTACCATCGCGGACATATAATTTTGACAATTAAGTTCCTAACGCGAACTGCACATTGTACAGTTAGAAGTTGCACCAGCAAAAATAACCACTTATTAATTGGCATCGCTCTGCATTAAATTTACGTACGCATGTCCAAGGAAATAAGTAATATCCCAGCAAAAAAATTGGTAGTTGTTCTGAAGGCACAACTTTAAAAGCACTCCCAAAAATGTCCTTCCAAAGATTTTCTTAATTTTAACATCTGTCCTAAGACAAGCCCATGTTAAATTCATTGCTTCTGTGCCAATTTTGCACCACTTCCGGATCCAAAAAGGACATGTTTATCGTTGTCTCAGGTAACCAAATATCGGAAATAATTATTACCTCTCAACGAAACTAATGATTTAAAATATGACGAGTAATTACCGCATGCTATACGATGACCACTACTTGAATCGGAAGGAATATTGTTGAAGTAAAATTATTAAGGATGTTTTGCTACTCACTCATTAAATTTCTATTAAAACTAAATTATTTAACGTCAAAATATTTACCAATTTATTTAAGCAATTCAAAGCCTTTAAAAGACCGACTTGGCTAATTAAATACAATGAAATACTCTAATACTTATACTAATAAAGTAAATTAACTTTTTCCAAGGAATACATGTAGAAAATGTCATAATTTACTCCATTACCGAACAGTAATTACAGTAGTTTACACTGAAAATGTGCATTTGATGAGAGTTGACTTTTCTTACGTATTTTGATCTGCTAAATTCGAAAATGAAAGTTAAAAATGCTTGTATTGAACAGTTTTTGAGATATCCCGTTATTTTTAGTTTTTCGGCCTTATTTCACTAAACAAATTGGTACTTGAATGTAAGGATCTGTGACAAGTTAAGTGGTTCAAAATATGTCTATGAAAATAGGGCGAATTAAAAAAAATGAAAATGACTCTTTGCCGTCAGAAAAGTATAAACCATAGACATTATAATACATAGATGAGCCATGGGTGTCAAACTATGTTTGACAGTTCCGAAGATTAAGAATAAACGGGAAAAATAAGGGCACGTTTACAATCTCTTTCGTTTTCCTTTTTGCAGTTTGCCAATTTTACACAAAATTACACCGTTTATGATGCACCAGAGGATTTATAAATAAATTAATATATTAAAAGTTCATAGTTGAACAAAAAATTGTGACCAAAACCGCGAATATACGAAATTTAATTTTGAGCAGCATTGCTCTTTACGAACAACACAAATGCAAATGCGCGAAAATTAATGTTTGGGACTGACTCTTTACGAAAAAATCAAAACGAAATGTCAGAAAATTAATTTTTGGAACTGACACATTTTTTTAAAAAGAATAGTGGATTATCTATGTATTATAATGTCTATGAAAAAACGTTTGGTTTCTCTTCATGTTCGTAAAGATGATACTTTAACGTAAGAAATAAGATCAACTAGAAGAAAAGCCATCGAAAAATGCCATGGACTACCCAAGTAGGTGAGAGGAGGGTAGATTTTGGCCAGTGTTGAAGCGAGTTCAACAACATTATTTCAATTTTATTGGAGAGCGTACTAGGATCCGCTCCAACAACACATTTTATTGCTTCTATATTAATTTCTTATTTCTTTTATTTAATAATTCCGTATTCTCTTAAGTTTTGAATATTCTGTTTTCTAAGAGAATGTTTGTCATGTTTTCTTTATTTAAGTTTATCGAATTTCATTTTCTACTTTTATTTATCCTTTTTCTATTGTTTTCGTTAAGATTTACCGTGTTAACGGAATTTGTAAATTAACTTTGAATTTTTCTCTATTAGAGTTAGTTACGGTTGAATTGTCAAAGAAGAAGGTCACGAAGACCAATAAATTCTTAGAAAAGAAAATTAAACGAACGTCTTTTCTTTAAGAAAGGTTTAGGCTTCGCGCTATAGGACGTGCGCGATAACCAAACGAAATCAAACTCAAAAGCCCTTATGTTCATCAACGTGTGAAATAAGGCATTCCATTCAAAGCCCTTTCAATCTATAACGCGTAGGTTGAAAGGCAAATAAACAGCCAGTAAAAATTTTTTGTGTTTGAATTTTTAGTGCAAATATGAACATCAACATTTTTAATTTATTTATAAAAAGGTAAAAATATAAGGAGAAAGTGCTCTAGCTAATTCATAGATTGCATAAACAATAGAGTTAGATACACCCAAAGAAATTTGTTAGTAGGGACAGCAGGAAAGTCTGCTGAAAAAGGGACAGCAGTCACTGTTTGCTGAAATAGCAAACATTTCCTGCTATTTTTGAAGCTCGATTACACTAAAACATGTTTTATTTTGGCTAAAACAAATAAAAATGTCAACTTAGGAGCTATCCTAACATAATTAACACAATATTTTATGAATATCTATAGTATTTGACCAAAAATCTGAATATTTGTCGAATTGAGGCATAACAGCAAACAAAATGTTTGCTGATCGTATTTAGTAGCTTGTAAGTATATTACAATGCAAAATATACCAAAAACTACTTTTGGTTCTTAAATAGGCTTTGGGGAAAATTTTATAACATAAAAATTTTATAAATCGTTCTTCATTACGCCCTGAAGTACAAAAATATAACAGCAGACATCGACTGCTGTTTTTAGCTGACTTTTTTCTATGAGTGTAGATAATTCATTTGTCTCTGGAAAAAAATGTTTCCACTTCCAAAGATTAATTTTCTCACATTACGTTTTAATTTTTGCATAAAGAGTAAGTTCCAAACATTTGTTTTTTTTTTTTGTCGCATTTTGTTTTTGTCAATCATCGGGTGCATAATAAATTTTCTTCGTTTATTTTTAATTTTCGGAGCTGTCAAACAGCAGTGAATCATTTATGTAATCTATAATCTATGGTTATCAGCATTACTGAAAGGAAATAAACCACTTCTGAAAAATTATTTGGTGTTCGGATGAAATTGGGATTGAATCCTTATTCGGAGCATGCTAACCCGGTTAATCCTATGGTTTCAACCGCGGGCTCGCACTTTTCAAGTTCCTCTTTTTTTGAGCTGAACATAGAATCGAGCTGCACTCATTGGGGTGTATGTGTGTATGAGATGTATGTATGGCTGTCATTCGGCATAAATTAAGATTTTTATTAATAAATTGGAGTCTTCATTCAGTGTAAACGACCCTTAGACGACTGTCGACTGTGAGAGATGTTTTTCATCGCGTTTATTTGATTAATGCGCTTTACAGACAGTTATTCCGGACGGAATGTCGGTGTTTGTAAAGAATCTTACAGTGTGTCGGATCGATACGACTTGTCGGCGATGACTAAATAATCGGTAAATGTGTTATCGATCCCATAAACATGCAGCAGTATCGATTATGCCTTCGGACTTAACTTATAATGTGCACAATATATGGGATATGTTCGACACGAGCACTGTCGTCCGGAATAACTGATAGTCTGAAAAGCGCATAACTCTAGATGCTTGATACTTTTATGAAGAACGAAAACGTACTAAGTATAATGAAAATCCCTATTTTTTTTGGAGTAAGATAGCGATATAAAATTACTTTCTAATTTATTTTTGTGTTAATTTGTTGGGGTTCTTTTCTTCATAAAGTTTAATTGGACTAAGTGCTACCATTTGTTTTTCATTTCATTCAATATTTTGAAATCCCGAATCCCGGTTTTTTTAAAAATCAGTCCCGAATGACAGCCCTAATTACGACATATTGTTAACTTTCTAATTTTTTCTAACGTATTTGACAATAACATTCAATAATCAGTTGCGTCGTTTTGTATTTTGCTGACAAATGTCTGGTTCGGTGGGTGGTGTTGGACTATCACCCACTGAATTCATTCATAATCCATATGAAAATACACATCATATGATTACTATGTTTGAGTGTAATCAGATGATGGTGAGTTAATGCCGGTGGTGAAGGTTGGAGGTCGATGAAACTACATCTATCAAATAATTATGAGTTGTATTTCACTTTTTCTGTTTCTTTTGCTTGTAGGTGGGATCCAATTTCAGGTTTTCCAAAAAGACAGGCTGCATGTCTGCAAACCAGGCAATTTCCTCACGTACTTTAACAGGACCATCTTTACACGCTAACAACCAGTAGGTGCTCATGAGTCCCTTACCCTGAAACGACATAGACATGTTAGTTTAAGAGAGTTTGTACAAAGATGACAGAATGCGTGTGCCAACCTTAACATCAATGAGACCACGGTGCTCCGTTCTAAAGCCACCCACCTTCATTAAGGCATGATTCATCTCTTCGGTTATGTGAATTTTGTGCGCTTCCCCAGTTGACTCCATGCGGGATGCGGTATTGACAGTGTCACCGAATAGACAGTAACGTGGCATCTTGGTTCCAACTATTCCTGTGGCATTATATAAGCACAAACATATACACATAAATACATAATTAAAAAGCTATCATATGAATAAATACCGGCAACAACTGGTCCTGTGTGAACACCACATCTAATTTGTAAAATTTCCACTGAACGGGGTATTTTAAAGCATGAAGAGGCATCTAGCAAATCAAGGGCCATTGTTGCGATTTCAGTAATATGTTTATTACCTAAATGCAGTGGGAAGAAAAATAAACATTTTATTATACACAGAAAAATATCAATAAAATATTTCCAATTAAAAAGTTGATTGAAGTTGAAATTTTTTTAATTAATAAAGTAATTGATAGAATTAACTTTTTAATCAAGAAAGAAACATTAAGTTAATTAAGCCAATGATTGAAAATTTTAAAATGTTTAATTAAAAAATTAATTCATACCATTAACTTTTTAATCAATCTCGGAAACTAAGCCTATTAAAAGAAGTGGTAGAAAGTTTTTGTATTAATTTTTAACTAAAAATTTAGTTCAAATAATCAATTTTGTAATCAAAGTAAAAACCATAAGTCAGTTAAGAAAGTAATTGCAAATAGTTACGTTTTTAATGAAAAAATTAATTGAGTTTTGCAATCAACATCAATTAAATTTTTAATTGAATCAACTAATAAATTAATTGAAATTTGCTTATGAAATCAATTAATTTTTTAATCAAGTATTTTTCAATGTCATTATTATTAATTTTTAATCAAGTGTTTTTCAATGCCAATTAAATCTATCATTTTCGTGATTGAAGACATTTCACTTAAAAAATTAAATGGATCAATTAATGTCGTGTTTGAAAAAGATTTTTTTGTATGCACGTTTGTGAACGAAAGCTTCCTAAAGGGTAGTTGCATTATAGGAATCGATTTTGAATAAAGATTGTGTAGGACGTTTTTGTTATTTCTTCTTATTATAATATGGAACATTTCAAATATGTATGGACCAAATAGGCGATGGTAAAAAATTTCCATTACACAGGGGCATAATTGTGCTTCTTTCAAGGCAAATTAGCCTTTTTCTCTGGAAGTGGTATGTGCTTATCTTCCAAATAACACCAAAGGAAGAATCCAATCAATTACTATTATCTTAGCCAATACATGATTTAAGTTTAACGAGTTGGTCTGACCATGATTCAAATTAGGTTGGTCTAAAATTGGGAAAACTCAAATGAAATGCACAAAAAGATTAACGTTTACATTCTACACGCGCCTCAAAATTTATTCACAAAATTTCAAAGTTAAATGGTTTAAAATTTATCTATCAAATAGGGCGAGTTTTCAAAAAATAGTGTTTTACAGCGACTCTGTGCCGCCGGAAATGTATAAACTTAACTTATCACAGATCCAATTGTACAAGTTTGTTCGTCATCACAATATCTTGCCTTTAAGTACCAACAACGATATAATTGGACATTTCTAGCTTGAGATATGGTTTGTCTAGTGGAAAAAGGACGAAAAACTAAAAACAACGGGATATCTCAAAAACTGTTCCATAAAAAATGTGTAACCTTAATTTTCAAATTCAGTAAATTAAAGTCTCCTCTTATTAAATTTACATTTTGAGTGTAATTTAGTATATTAATGAAAAAGTAAATTGATTTTTAAAACTTTCATATTTAAGAAGTATGTAACCAAGTTGTCACCACATTCTCTATCCAAAAATAACATTTTGCTCTACACCCAAAGAAATTTGTTAGTAGGGACAGCAGAAAAGTCTGCTAAAACAGCAGAAAGTCTGCTGAAAAAGGGACAGCAGTCACTGTTTGCTGAAATAGCAAACATTTTCTGCTATTTTTGAAGCTCGATTACGCTAAAATATGTTTTATTTTGTCTAAAACAAATAAAAATTTCAACTTAGGAGCTATCCCAACATAATTAAACCAATATTTTATGAATATCTATAGTATTTGAACAAAAATCTGAATATTTATCGAATTGAGGCATAACAGCAAACAAAATGTTTGCTGATCGTATTTAGGAGCTTGTAAGTATATTACAGTGCAAAAATATACCAAAAACTACCTTTGGTTCTTAAATATGCTTTGTGGAAAAATTTATAACCTAAAAATTTTATAAATTGTTATTCATTTGGCCCTGAAGTACACAAATATAACAGCAGACATCGACTGCTGTTTTTAGCAGACTTTTTTCTATGAGTGCAGCAAGTGATTATATTCTTCTGCGTGCGGAGAAAAGTGATTTTTCTTTGGGTGCATAAATGCAAACAAAAGTAATAAAGGCAAACAAAACTTAACCTTCAAATCGGTTCAAATGAAAAATTAAAATTGAAAATTAAAATGTGTGTGAAGATAAATTTTAAAATTTAACTTTAACAGAGCAATTTTAACAGGTTAACAGAGCTACGTTAACGGTTAACAGAGCTCTTTTATGTAAAAAATTGGAAATTTGAATTTAATTTTAGATTAAAACTTAAAAAATGGCGTTGTATGTGCATTGCAATTAAAAAACAAATCAATAATAATAGAAAACACAATGAGTAATAACTAACTTAAAGGAATATTAGGAATATATCTCAGAACTGTTAAAGAATGGCTGGTTGCAAAAATAAATGGTAATAAATTGATTTGTTTAAAGTATGAAATTGGAGATAGATAGGTTGATAAAACTGGTACCACATAAAGCTCTCGTCGAGTGCTATCAGATAGTACAAGAGTTATATTCCAAATTCATTTCAGATGCGAGAAATTTTGAAAGTTTAGAAATCTGGAATGGCCCACTGTGCTGGAATGGAAAAAGATAGGTTAATGAAACTGTTACCACATATAGCCCTCGTCGAGAGCTATCAGAATATATTCGTGTTGTATTCCGAATCCATTTCAGATTGGAGCAATTTTGAATGTAAAGTTAAATGATAAAAATCTAAAGTGGCCCACTGTGCTGGATTACAAATAGATAGGTAAATGAAACTGGTACCACATATAGGCCTTGTTGGGCGCTATTAGAATCTACAAGAGTTATATTCCGAATCCATTTCAGATTCGAGAAATTTTGACTCTAAAATTAAATTTTAAAAATCTAAAATGGCCCACTGCACTGGAATGGAAAAAGATAGGTCAATGAAACTGGTACCACATATAGCCCTCGTCGAGAGCTATCAGAATATATAAGCATTATAATTCAAGTCCATTTCAGATTCGAGAAATTTTGATTCAAAAGAAAAATTTTATAAATATGAAATGGCCCACTGTGCTGGAATGGAGAATGATAGGCCACTGAAACTGGTTTCACATATAGCCCTCGTCGAGAGCTATTAGAATGTATAATCATTAAACTCCAAATTCATTTCAAATTCAAGAAATTTTGAAATTAAAGTTATATTTAAATGTGAAAAATATAAACTGGCCCACTGTGCTGGACACGAAAAAGATAGGCCAATGAAACTTCTACCACAAATAGCCCTTGTCGAGTGCTATAAGAATCTATAGGCATTATATTCCGAATCCATTTCAGATTCGAGAAATTTAGAAATTAAAGTTAAATTTTAAAAGTCTGAAATGGCCCACTGTGCTGTGGAATGGGAGAAAGATAGGTCAATGAAACTGGTACCACATATAGCCTTCGTCGAGAGGTATCAGAATATATAATTGCTATATTCTAAATTTATTTCGAAATATTGCCAAAAGCAAAATGTGTTAAACCTCGCTGTTATTAATATAACATAACATACTTTACTCAGAGAGTCGCTCTCTTGATTCGACCCTCAACAGATATTGTGAAAATAACATAGCAGTGTCTCACTATTAACTCAAATATTTTTGAAATTAAATTTTAAAATAGAAAAGTTAAATTTTTTCAAAATCGTAAAAAGATAGGCGAATGAAATTAACGTCAATAATAGCTCTTATCTAGACCTATCAGAATATATAAGCATCATATTAGGAATCCATTTCAGATTCGAGAAATTTTGAATGTAAAGTAAAATTTTAAAAATCTCAAATGACCCACTGTGGTGGACACGAAAAAGATAGGTTAATGAAACTAGTACCATATATAACCCTCGTCGAGAGCTATTAGAATATATAAGCATTATATTCCAAGTCCATTTCAGATTCGAGAAATTTTGAAATTAAAGTTAAATTTTAAAAATCTCAAATGGCCCACTGTGCTGGAATGGGGAAAGATAGGTTAATGAAACTGGTACCACATGAAACTGGTACCACTGCTATGTTATTTTCACAATATCTGTTGAGAGTCGAATCAAGAGAGCGACTCTCTGAGTAAAGTATGTTATGTTATATTAATAACAGCGAGGTTTAACACATTTTGCTACGCAGTCACAGAGGTAAATTTCAAAAGGAAAATATGTCTATTTTATTTCTAATTTTGACAATATTTCGAAATAAATTTAGAATATAGCAATTATATATTCTGATACCTCTCGACGAAGGCTATATGTGGTACCAGTTTCATTGACCTATCTTTCTCCCATTCCACAGCACAGTGGGCCATTTCAGACTTTTAAAATTTAACTTTAATTTCTAAATTTCTCGAATCTGAAATAGATTCGGAATATAATGCCTATAGATTCTTATAGCACTCGACAAGGGCTATTTGGCCTATCTTTTTCGTGTCCAGCACAGTGGGCCAGTTTATATTTTTCAAATTTAAATTTAACTTTAATTTCAAAATTTCTTGAATTTGAAATGAATTTGGAGTGTAATGATTATACATTCTAATAGCTCTCGACGAGGGCTATATGTGAAACCAGTTTCAGTGGCCTATCATTCTCCATTCCAGCACAGTGGGCCATTTCATATTTATAAAATTTTTCTTTTGAATCAAAATTTCTCGAATCTGAAATGGACTTGAATTATAATGCTTATATATTCTGATAGCTCTCGACGAGGGCTATATGTGGTACCAGTTTCATTGACCTATCTTTTTCCATTCCAGTACAGTGGGCCATTTTAGATTTTTAAAATTTAATTTTAGAGTCAAAATTTCTCGAATCTGAAATGGATTCGGAATATAACTCTTGTAGATTCTAATAGCGCCCAACAAGGCCTATATGTGGTACCAGTTTCATTTACCTATCTATTTGTAATCCAGCACAGTGGGCCACTTTAGATTTTTATCATTTAACTTTACATTCAAAATTGCTCGAATCTGAAATGGATTCGGAATACAACACGAATATATTCTGATAGCTCTCGACGAGGGCTATATGTGGTAACAGTTTCATTAACCTATCTTTTTCCATTCCAGCACAGTGGGCTATTCCAGATTTCTAAACTTTCAAAATTTCTCGCATCTGAAATGAATTTGGAATATAACTCTTGTACTATCTGATAGCACTCGACGAGAGCTTTATGTGGTACCAGTTTTATCAACCTATCTATCTCCAATTTCATACTTTAAACAAATCAATTTATTACCATTTATTTTTGCAACCAGCCATTCTTTAACAGTTCTGAGATATATTCCTAATATTCCTTTAAGTTAGTTATTACTCATTGTGTTTTTTATTATTATTGATTTGTTTTTTTAATTGCAATGCACATACAACGCCATTTTTTAAGTTTTAATCTAAAATTAAATTCAAATTTCCAATTTTTTTACATAAAAGAGCTCTGTTAACCGTTAACATAGCTCTGTTAACCTGTTAAAATTGCTCTGTTAAAGTTAAATTTTAAAATTTATCTTCACACACATAAATTAAACTAACTGGTTCTAAGTTTGACCAACAAATTTATAAATTTATTCTATTGTTTAATAGTATTATAAACTACGTAAACAATTTTTTGATGTACGACAGATAAATTTATTCGCATGAAAAAGTATAAATGCCAAAATCAAATACACAGAAAAAAAGGTGTCTTGTAAATTTAAGGACCATTGTAACTTTCACATAGTTCAACAAATTTACTGTAATATAGTTCATTTTTCGTAACCACAACGAAAATTAACTTAGCTAAAGGAAAACTTATAAAAATTCAGTAAATGTTTTTTAGTTCACTAACTAAGAAATGGGAAGGATTTTTCCTTAAATAAATTTCCAACACAGTAGTTAATGCATCGTTGATTCTATTATAAAAATACATGGACAATATAAAAATCTTACTACGAAATGTGGACAATTTACTAAGAAAAAATTTTGTATGGAAAAAAATTTTTGTAGTAAAAATTAACTTAACGACATTACCGATTCGTATAATGACTTCCTACAGATTATTTCCCTTTTTATTATATGTTGGAGTGTTTTTCCTCACATGGAACATTTTAGATGAAGTAGTATAAAAAGTAGTTAATATAATCCTTGACGGGTGTATATAATTTTTTATAGATTCCTCATAGATTTGGTATATATTTTACCTTAACTTATAGATAGAATTCCAACTAATCAATAAACGTGCTACTGGAAAATGTGAGTGCATCATGTGAGGGAGTTTTTAGAGACATTTTGTGTATATCTCGTATGATTGTTTGTGTTTGTTATTGCGTCATTTATACTGTTGTTGGTTGTTTTGATTCTAGAGACAATGGAATGTTCCTTGTGTGTTGTTTGTATCTTTTGTGGTGAGAGTTGTTTTCTTGCAATAGCGAGATCAGAAAGGGATCGTGTGTGTGTGTGTGTGGAGTTGTTTTTCTTTACGGTATGTATCCTTTATGACTATTTGTGTCTTTGAGTTTTATTGCTACATTCAGTTCTGTTGATGCATTTATGAAGTGCACACGTGGATTTAATTTTGCAAAATTGTACGTGCGGTATTGGTGTTTATTAATGAAAATATATTTTAGAAACTGAGAAGTGAATGATGTGAAATGTGGACAATTTACTAAGAAAAAATTTTGTATGGAAAAAAATTTTTGTAGTAAAAATTAACTTAACGACATTACCGATTCGTATAATGACTTCCTACAGATTATTTCCCTTTTTATTATATGTTGGAGTGTTTTTCCTCACATGGAACATTTTAGATGAAGTAGAATAAAAAGTAGTTAATATAATCCTTGACGGGTGTATATAATTTTTTATAGATTCCTCATAGATTTGGTATATATTTTACCTTAACTTATAGATAGAATTCCAACTAATCAATAAACGTGCTACTGGAAAATGTGAGTGCATCATGTGAGGGAGTTTTTAGAGACATTTTGTGTATATCTCGTATGATTGTTTGTGTTTGTTATTGCGTCATTTATACTGTTGTTGATTGTTTTGATTCTAGAGACAATGGAATGTTCCTTGTGTGTTGTTTGTATGTTTTGTGGTGAGAGTTGTTTTCTTGCAATAGCGAGATCAGAAAGGGATCGTGTGTGTGTGTGTGTGTGGAGTTGTTTTTCTTTACGGTATGTATCCTTTATGACTATTTGTGTCTTTGAGTTTTATTGCTACATTCAGTTCTGTTGATGCATTTATGAAGTGCACACGTGGATTTAATTTTGCAAAATTGTACGTGCGGTATTGGTGTTTATTAATGAAAATATATTTTAGAAACTGAGAAGTGAATGATGTGATGTTCGAGTAATCAAAAACGCTTTTTATTGATAAAAAAAACAAATAACAGATTAAGGAACTGTATATTTCTGTTAATAGTTTAAAATTAGTACGGATTTTTAATTGATTTACATAAAAAATATACAACATGAGTCGTAATAGGATGATTTATATTTATTCTACATCTGGATCACAGGTTGGAGATGTAACAATTGTTTTTGAATCTATATTTTTTATGTTACAGCAATTCCTACAGGTGAGTACTAAGTTCAAGTTTAGCCGCTAAAATTAAAAAAAAATCACTAAGAAAAGTGTAAAACTATACGTCTTCGATACAAATTTACATAAAACTTGATGGAGAATAGCCCAAACCAAGTTTTTTATAAAGATTATTTTTTTATAATGGATTATTAAAGAAAACTTATCATGAAAATTTCGATTTTAGCCGCTAAACTCGAAATTAATATCCACCTTAAATATTAAATGCTATACTGAAAAGTGGAAATTATGTCTAATTTTATAATATTTTTTATTTCAAATATATTCTGAGAATAATTTCAATAACGCCCCATTAGTCCATGGATGTGATTCTAATAATGTACCTACTGGATGGATTTTTCAATGTGGTAAGTTTTTCTATAAACGGTATTTTGTCCGTTTTTAATAAAACCAAAATTTCAATTTATTAAAAATAATTATTTTTATTTGCAGGTAGACAGGCCTTGTAATGGTAATTTTTTGGAGTATTCTTACTGTTTAATGCTAACTAAGCTGACATCTTTATTGGCTCTAGAAAATACTCTTGAAAGCCGTAAGTTAAAAATATGAACAATAGAATTCGATAATATTTTTCTTATATTTTGTATAACTTTGCAATTGCAGATGCTTATAAGACAAATCCGCCCAACAAAAGTTAGCCAAAATCGATGAAATTGGACAACAATTGAATGAATATAGCAACTTATGCCGCATATATCTTTCATATGGATAGGAATCATGGAAATTTAAATTAATTAGTTAGTCCTAATAACATTGAATATTACTCTTTTGAGTAATATCCATCCAACGTACGAATACAAATATTTCCTTTATTGTATATCATAAGCCATAGTTTTGTGTAATATAATAATAATTTTTTGAAATAAAATACTGGTGGTTATAGAAAATTGACTTGTTTTGTACGAAAAATTTCTTAGTTGTATACAGGCTTGTTGTACCTTTGATTCCTCAATTTCTCTACTTTTTTGAAAATTATACCGACAAACAGTTTATTTCAAACCAATTTCTTAATACAAGTTTCCCAAAAAATTGTTCATTTTTCCGGATAGCAGGAATATTTTGAATTAGTTTAACTATATTCTTCCCACAGCATAGTAATAATGAACTAAAATACGATGCAATACATGAACTAATTTTTAAGAAAATCATGAACTTATCTAGATGAAAAAAATCTTTGGCGCCAAATCATGGTCATTCTTACTATGGGTTAGTTCATTTTTCATAAAAAATAGTAAACTTTTTTTTCGGTGTACTCACCATTTTCAACCGGTAGTCCAGAGGCCACCATATATGAATCGCCTATGGTTTCCACTTTATAAACATCATAGCACTCGATACGTTCGTCGAAAACACGATATATGGAATTGAGAAATGTGACTACCTATATTAACAGAAAAGATGGCATTAGTCAGCATATTACAGACGAGTCACGTGCGAATATGGAAGAATGTATTGTTAATTTTTATTGAATTTTGATTCTTTTGTATCAGAGGTACTGAAACACCTACAAAACAAGTTAAAATCATTGTGAGGGTTTAAAAATTGCTCCTAGTGGTTTCACTTTGGGAATGACAGCCATAGAATCGTTACGAGCTTCTATGTACCAGTATTGACAAAAACTAAGATGTGTAGACCACGGCTACGTAACATATTGGAATCTTGTAAAATGTCCTCGTTTTTTCAAACAGTTCACATTTTTATCTGAAAAATGTACCCTTCTAATGTAAAACTAAAGTTTATTTTTTAGGACAAACTATTTGCGGTAAGAAGTTTGTGGATTTAGTTTAATAAATGTTTCTTTGTGTTGCGGACATGTACATAAATTCAAAGAAGTGTATCTAAGGATTTTCACTTTCTGTAAACACGCCAGTCGATTATAATGAAAACTATAGATTTTTTCATAAAAATAAAAAAAAAAACAATACAGTACGAGTATAGCCAACCACATAACATAACATTATATCAAATATAGGTATCCCTTACGATTTTACAAAATTTAGCACAAGGCAATCCTCTTTGCCGATATTCATATAGCAATATTACTATATAATACCCCCATCGATTTTATTGAAAATGTTACAAGGTAATCCACCATATGGGCCGACAAGTCTACAGAAACTACTGTTGAACTCTGTACTACCAACTTTCCGATAAAATACTAAAATGTTATTTATAATGTTATTCATATTTGTTGAGGTATACACCTGCAACCGGTACACTTGTTATTTATGATTTAATATAGGAGCCTTTGAAATAATAACTTTGATGTAAACCTAAATAGACTTTGAATTGAATTGAATTTTTCTTTATATGTATACTAGTTTTTTTAAAACCTTCACAAATATAACTTGAATTTCTTTATACAAATTAAATCGTCTATCGTGTGGCTATTTTAAATACAAGAATATTGAATTGAATTTTTAGATATCAGTAGAATATAATCTTGTCCACTTTATGCGCTTTACAGACTATCAGTTATTCCGGACGACAGTGCTCGTGTCGAACATATCCCATATATTGTGCACATTATAAGTTAAGTCCGAAGGAGTAATCGATACTGCTGCATGTTTATGGGATCGATAACACATTTACCGATTATTTAGTCATCGCCGACAAGTCGTATCGATCCGACACACTGTAAGATTCTTTACAAACACCGACATTCCGTCCGGAATAACTGATAGTCTGTAAAGCGCATTACGGAGAAAACATTTACGCTATGAAATTCAACAAATTTGTCCTCTTAATCTTCTGATCGTTTTGTTCAAAATAACAATGTCCAACCATATGTAAATTCTGCCTTTAGTTTTAATCTTCACTTATGCATTCAAGAGAGTTAGCAGTTGCCAATCGCAATAAACTATAAATCTGCATATCAAATTGAAACCCGTACTGATTTTTATATCTAATAGAAACGAAGATACGAGTTTCTCTAGCGAAAATGCAAATAAATACTTACCTCTAGGGGAGTACATCTCGCAGCGATTTCAGTAAATCCCACAATATCGCTAAAATAAACAGTGGCTGATTCGTAGAGCTCAGCTGGAACCTAATTGACGAGAATTGACATTGTAAACAAAATAAAAAACACATTTTATTAATCTGTAAAATTATAATATTGTTCGATCATTCAATATAGTCCTGAACGTAATAATTCTGTTAAAAGTGTATATTATATATCTATGAATTCAAGCAAAATGCTAAGGCCCAACTTCGGAAGCCAGAATTATAGATGTGAAAATGGAGTACTTCCCTCCTATGACTAGCCCATATATAAAATCACCTCATATAAAATAACCCCATATATAAACAACCTCATACAGACATTTCCGTTGTGTGTATGAATTTCACGCAAAAATGCGTGAATGTTTGCGTCGAAATAGTTCCTGGCACTAAAATGGATATAGGCATGGACAAAGTAATGTATAGACGTATAAAGTCAATTCACAATGATTTTGTGTATTTGGCCTGCGCAATAATCGCAATCATCACACTCAATTGACTCAATTTATTTTTGGAGGACGAGAATACAAATCTGCATTAAAAACGTTTTAAAAAATTTGGGGTTTTACCAAAGGAAAAAAGGAATGAAAACAAATTAAAGGCAAATTGAAATTCATTCTTTTTATCTGCAAAGAAAAACAGAAAAGTCTGCTGAAAAGTCAGTTTGCTAAAACAACAAACTTTGTTATTTTTAACATTAATTTCTCCAAAACAATTGAAGCGGAACATCAAAGAAATATAATTTAAGAAATGTTGTTCGCTAGACCGAAATAAAATTTTGCAAAATATTCCATAGAAACAAAATTTTGGCTCAATTTTCTATAGAAATAAAATTTTGACTAAATTTTCTACGGAAAAAAATATTTCTATAGTAAAAAAATTTTGAATAAATTTTTTATAGAAATAAAATTTTGACAAAATTTGCTATAGAAATAAAATTTTGACAAAACTTTTTATAGAAATAACATTTTCAAAATTTCAACCAAATTGGGCCAAAACTCTGGCTTCTGGGACCGTATTAGTCCATATCGGGCGAAACATATATATGGGAGCTGTATCTAAACCTGAACCGATTTCAATCAAATTTTGCACACTTAACTGCACTACTAATTGTACTCCTAGTGCAAAATTTCAAAAAAATTGGGCCAAAACTCTGGCTTCTAGGACCATATTAGTCCATATCGGGCGAAAGATATATATGGGAGCTATATCTAAATCTGAATCAATTTCAACCAAATTTGGCACGCATAGTTACAATGATAAATCTACTCCCTGTGCAAAATTTCAACCAAATTGGGCCAAAACTCTGGCTTCTGGGACCGTATTAGTCCATATCGGGCGAAACATATATATGTGAGCTGTATATAAACCTGAACCGATTTCAATCAAATTTTGCACACTTAACTGCACTACTAATTGTACTCCTAGTGCAAAATTTCAAAAAAATTGGGCCAAAACTCTGGCTTCTAGGACCATATTAGTCCATATCGGGCGAAAGATATATATAGGAGCTATATCTAAATCTGAACCGATTTCAATCAAATTTTGCACACTTGACTATACTACTAATTGTACTCCTAGTGCAAAATTTCAACCAAATTCGGCCAAAAATCTGGCTTCTGGGGCCATATAAGTCCATATCGGGCGAAAGATATATATGGGAGCTATATCTAAATCTGAACCGATTTCAATCAAATTTTGCACACTTGACTATACGACTAAGTTTGTACAAAATTGCAAGCAAATCGGTATAAAACTCTGGCTGCTGGGTCCATATTAGTGCATATCGGACGAAAGATATATATGGGAGCTATATCTAAATCTGAACCGATATCTTCCAAAATCAATAGGGTTCTATTCTGACCCAAATTAGGAACATGTGCAAAATTTGACGGCGATTGGACTTAAATTGCGACCTAGACTTTGATCACAAAAATGCGTTCACAGACAGACGAACATGGTTATATCGACTCAGGGACCCACCCTGAGCATTATTGCCAAAGACACCATGTGTCTATCTCGTCTCCTTCTGGGTGTTGCACTAACTTATAATACCCTGTTCCACAGTGTGGCGCAGGGTATAAAAAACCATATGTTTATTAAAAATTGTTATTGAATATAACAAAAAATAATTCAGTGAGAGCTAATTGTCTGTGCAAAAAATAGTGCTAATTTGCATTGCAAATAACTAAGGAAAATTTCTCAAAAAATCCTGTATACGGGGTTTGACAAAAAAAAAAATTATTTTTTTTTTCAAAATTATTTATTTATTCAACAATAACTTTCAAATTAATCAACCTCAGATACAATATAAACACTTCTGACGAGCTTTTTGATATAACCAAACGCTCTTGGTTCGATTTTCTCATCAATCGTGGCAAAAAGCTTTTCGTTCAACAATTCTTCAAAGTTGGGTGAAAGGAAATTTTGATTTTTTGTTCTGCTCATAATACACAGAAAAAAAGTGTCTCGTAAATTTAAGAAGATTTTTACAATAATTTATTACAAGAATTTTCCAGAATTTTAGTTCATTTTTCGTATCTTCAACGAAAATTAACTACTCGAAAGGAAATTTTACAAATTCTAAGTAGCAATCGTTTAGTTCATGGCCTACAAAATACGATGGAAATTTCCTTAAAAAATTTCTTAACTGGTAGTTAAAAATTCGTTTGTCATGCTATAAAACTACTTGTGAAATGTAAAGTATTTTCTAAATAATAAGTGCAATTTACTATAAGATTTTTTTGTATGAGAAAATATTTTTTTACGAAAAATGAACTTGAAAGTGGATAGCAATTTCTTACTGACCATTCCTATAGTTAATAATTGTTGGTAAAAAATTACCCAATGAAATATTTTTAGTTCACATGTAATTAAATTTATAGACATTTTCGTCAAAAATGGTAGATAACATTTCATGAAAATTTTGCAAACTTTAAGTTAAACGTTTCATCGTTCATAAACTGGTGTGCCTTTACGAATATTATTCTTAGAGTAAATTGTCAGCAGATGCGATGAACTAATGCATAGTACAGAGATCTTTATCGGAATAGTGGAATGTGATTAATGTAAAGATGATGTTACTTGAGTTTTGTTGTGTATACATGAGCGTGGGGTTGTTTTTATTTTTGTTCATTTAGTGGTTTGTGTGTGCGTGTGTTTGTTATTCGTTGATGGTTTTTGTCTGGATGAGGTGTTGTTTTCAATAAAGGCACATGTGTTTTTGTTGTTGTAGGGATGTTTTGGCTTTGCTTGGTTTTGTTTGGCATGCTTCAGTTGTACAATTGGCGTTGGCGTGGGTTGTTGCATCTTTTAAGTAGGTATGCAACAAGGGAATATAAAGGCATGGAATATTTTGGATTTTTGAGACATATATTGGTGTTTGTTTATTAAACCTTTTAAATGAAAGTTATTAATATATTAACGGTAGTTTAGAAAAAAGTTATTAAGAATATTTAGGAAAATATGTTGAAATTGAAAGTGTATTGAAATTTTTATTATTCAATGTAAAAAATTAATATTCAATTCCAGATGAATTTGGAAAATTTTTGTTATATCTCAGCGTACAGTTTAGTCATAAATTGGTAAGTATTTTTTTAATATGGATTTCTTTTAAAAAGAATATTTTTTTATGTATATTATTATTTGTTAATTAATTTTTTTGGAAACCAGTTTAATGTTTTTCTTTGTTGTAAAAGCAATATTTAATTTCAGAGCAACTCCAGATGGATTCAAACAAATTTAAAAAATAGAGCATTGTTAAGTTTTCTTTTAAAAATTGGCTTTCTTTCAACTAGAATATTTACGTTTTTATGACCTTTTTATCATCAAAATTACAGGTTTTTAATACCTTATGTTAGTATTTCTTTAATCAAATTTTTTGGAAACCAATGTTATATTTTTAATGTAAAAAACAAATATTTAATTTCAGAATAACCCCTTAAAAATTTGGAAAAATTTTAAGTACTCCTTTGCTTGTAATTTAATAGTGAATTGGTAAGGATTCCTTAACTTTCTTTTAACCCTGTACAGTCATCCTTATTTTTTGTACATTAACGTCATCCTTCGTCATTTTGACTACGGCTCATTTCAAGACGCTATAACTTTCATCGTGAGCGAAAAAGTGAACCAAACTTGAATTTATTTTCTTATTCAATTTGGTTTTAAGTAGTATAACACAAAAATTCATAAAACGGTCGAATTAGTATAACTTAAATTTACCATTTTCCAAAAGACTAAAATGCATTTTAAATCGAAAATGAAATTACGTGTCGTCATTTTGACAAATGATGACTGCCTAGGGTTAACCATAATATTTTTATGCATATTATTATTTTTGTCATTAGATTTTTTGGAAACCTACTTAATAATTTTAATTAATGTAAAAAATATATATTTAATTTCAGAGTAACCCAAATAAATTTGGACAACTTTTTATATTTCCCCTCAGCGTACAATTTAATAGAGAATTGGTAAGTTTTATATTAAAACTTTGTCTTTCTTTCAACTAGAATATTTATTTTATTATATCCTTCACATCGATAACAACACAGTTTTATGAGTTTATATAAAATACTTCATTATTTCTCTAATTGTTTCAGGTACAAATTTTATGAGATACGTTTTCCAAAGAAAAGTTGAATTCCTTACACCATTTGATAAAATGCCCCCAAATATGGTAAGTTACAAGCTAATATAAAGAATTAAAAACTTATATTTCATTACATGGTGTTAATTTTTAACAATTTTCATTATTGCTTCCATTTTTTCCAGCAAGATATGTGAAAAAATTACCTACGATGAATAAAAAAAGGATAAGTCAAAATGTCCACACAGCGGGTTCAAATGAACTACTCTCTGTTCCACGTGGTCATAATTTTTATTCACAAAAAACATTGTATTAAGAACTTTCATCATAAGTTTTTATAATAAAGTACTTTTGCTTAAAGAAAGTTTAATTTTAATGTATGAACATTTTCATAATAGTAAAACGATTTGTTGTTCCTTTAATTATTTAATTTCTCTGTACTGTGGAAGGACTGATTTAAAAATAGTTTAGTTGTCGACATTTTAAAGAGGCTGTAAACCAATTTTTATTATCGGGTTTCCCACAAAATAAGCAAGTAAACCAAAAGAATATTGACTTTTTAACTTGGTAGGGGTATATAAATCTTATGGTGTTGTAAAAATGAACTAAAATAGAATGTTATAGATGAACTAAAATTTAAGAGAATTATAAACTAGGCAAGTTGAAAAAAATCTTAAGGGCTAAATCATGGTCAATATTACTACAGTTTAGTTCATTTTGCAATGGAAATGGGTTCACTGTTTTTTCAGTGTAGACTCGCCAAATATCAGAGTCAATATATCAAAATTTTTACAGTTTCTTCTCTTTGATTCCAAAAATTGAAGAGCACACCAAAACATGCCTAACCTTTTTTGTACGGTAATTTTTTGGTCTGAATCGTATGCAACGTGCTGAAGTAAATAAGTTTACATGTTAAAGGCTACATTTTTTAATCGTCCCTAAATTCAGTATGACACAAGTGTATTTTATTTATGTTTCGCCATAAAGAATACGAATTTGCATTAGAGAAATGAGATATACAAATAGGAATATGAACGCGAGGGATAAAATATTATTGAATTTATCCTTAAACTCACCTGCTGAGTGTGTTTTAACCGCATTGCAACACTGGGAGGCAGCATCTGGAAGAGTAAGGAATCACTTTTACGCTTTTCCCTTTTCAATTCCTTGGCTTTTTCGGCCAAGTTTAGGGCGTACATCTGAAAGAAAAAACAACAATGCAAACAGACTTTCTGTCTTATTAAATCTTTTCCCCTAACCTGTATGGTGGCTGCTGCATTCTTTACGAGGACTATTATTATAGGTGAAACACATAGTACAACAATCAATATTGAAATGCCAAGGGCTTCATTTTTAGCTGCTTCCTTCAATGTTTCTCCAACGTATTTCCTTAGCAAAAATGAAATTAAGTTTCTATTAAACAATTTCGGGACCAAATTTGTACAGCTGAACCATTTTGAGGAGCTTTGAAACACTCTGAGACACGTTAATCCATAGACGTTAAATCTTATGGATTAACGTTATTACATAAGGCCGCGTTTACATTCTTTTCGTTTTCAACTAATTTAACTTGTAGAGAATGGTTTAAAGTATCAAAAATAAAGGAAAGTAATCGTAGAATTTTTGGGTTTCATCTATGAAACACGACCTTAATACACACTTAATATGATTTTTTTTTAAATGAAGAATATGTTTAAAAACACCTACGGCTCTTTTAATCTAATATACACTCTAATATACAAGTGAACTCTCTATTTCACTAAAGCCAATTTAACTTTATTTTAGTTCATGGAATTATAATGTTTGGAGGAAGTTTAATTTTTTGTGTACGTTAGTTAAACTAACTAAAACCGAGGAAAAAATATACTCAAATGAAGCATAAAGGTTAACTAAATTCGTGTCTTCCACAAAATTGTTCAGAATTTCTTTAAATTTGTAAATTTTACCAAAAAGGCGTCCATCATCAACTTCGTATGTCACTAAAGACATTCTTGCAATTTTGAACTCCAAGTTTTTCCTTCAAACTACAAAATTTTCTTCAACAAGTGAAAAAAATTTAGTTATGTCTAATAAATTTTCTTGAATTTGTCGAAAAATATTTATTTATTTTTATGACATCGGCGTGATGCCAACGTTTGTATGTTAATACTGTTTAGTTAAAATTTTCTACAAATATTCAAAATTTTCTAAAATTAACCGAAAGTTTTCTTCCTGGTGGGTTCATTGTTTTTTCAGTGTAATTAATTTATTTTCCCGCTCCAAAATATTTAACATTATTTTATAGCGCAAAATGGAATACAATGTTGAAATTACAGCGCTTTCTTTATTAAAATAGTGCGATCAAAAGCAGATAATTTAACACAATTGATACGCATTGTCCTTTTCATCTAGATTTGATTAGGATTTATCGAACCGAACATGGTACCGGCCTTTAACGGCGAAAAATTAATTTGTTGCATTTATGACAGTACTAGAATTGTTTAGAAGTACACACTTTCGAGGAACTGCTTAGAGGTTTATGGAAGACCAAATCGTTTGAAGTGTGTTTTTTCGTGGGTTCTTTCCCAATTTTTTGTGTAAATATAAGCTTTAAAATTCTTATTTTTGTTAAAAAAATCGTCTTAGAAAATAATGAAAAGGAGAAACGACACCGGTGAATCATATAAAGAGATAGCTATGAGTATGTGTGGGGTTAATTAAACAAATTACACACAAACAATATTTTTGCCTTCAATCACGAAATTAATTGATGCAATTATTTTTTAATATAAATGTCTTCAATCACAGAAATGATAGTATCAATTAAAAATTTAAAATTTTTATTTTTGTTAAAAAAATCGTCTTAGAAAATAATGAAAAGGAGAAACGACACCGGTGAATCATATAAAGAGATAGCTATGAGTATGTGTGGGGTTAACTAAACAAATTACACACAAACAATATTTTTGCCTTCAATCACGAAATTAATTGATGCAATTATTTTTTAATATAAATGTCTTCAATCACAGAAATGATAGTATCAATTACAAAAATAATTGAATTAAATTAATTTAATTAAATTGTTTTTGTGTATGAGAAGAGATGCGACTGACAAACAATAATTGATGGTCACAGTAAGAAAGAAAGTTAGAAAAACCACAACTTTATTTCTCATAGGGAATTTTTTCTCATATGAAAGAGTCTTCGATTGGAAATATATTTAACGATAGATAGCTAATCAGCTTCTGAGAGACGTTTTCGTCTCACTCAATGGAAATGAATAGTGAAATGTAATTTTTTTGTTACACAATAAAAAAAGTTTATTCATTTGATAAGAATTTATAAAAAGAATCTATGTAAGTACATAAATTAAAAAATCAACAAATATTGTCACCATGAAGATAAACTATGATACGTCCCACAGACAGTATGTTTATCTTCTCAACTTAATAATAATACAAAGAAACGCATGGTATTATCAAATGTTACCTACTTGATTTGCAGCCTTAAATCCTTTTGCAGTATTCTCAAATCGTCGGTATAGTTGTGCATCGAATCATAATATTCAATGGCGCTTTGTTCATCAGATACATTTCGCCCAGTTTGTTTCAGTACCATTGAACTCCTGAAAGAAAAGAATAAATATTTGACATTGGGTCAAATCTGGGAATAGACTTGGTTCACTTCGCAATAGAACAAGAGACTTACATTGCCTTCATCTTCTTGTATTTTTCCGTTCTTGTGATATTCGTGTACATATCCCTTAATGATGGAACATAATTTAATGTAGAGTTGATGAATTCCCTTGCAAGAAACTCATACCGTATGAAATTCACAAATCCATCGGAGCCAAGAGAACCTCGCCCATAAAACTTTATGCCATATGAGGAGGCAATGTTTTGGCACTCTATACTTTTGAGAAGATTTTTAAAGCCCACCAAATATCTACAATAACCGAGATGGATAACAAAATGAAATCTAAGGACACATACAGAATACACACCTCCACACTCCGCTGTTGTCAGCTTCCTTGATTTGTTCCGATAGATGATGTAGCAGAGCCTTGTTAATCGATGTATACCAGTTCATGACATCGGTGATTGAATTATCCTCTGGCTCAGCGCGTACCCTGTCTCTGTGGCGTGCATGGCAATGAAATGGGTAAAATTTGCATTTTAATTACATTCCACATGTGACACATAGGCTTGCGTGAATGACACTCTAATCGTTATCGTGAAGGATTTACCTAAATTCATTTAGACGATATTGAAATTCGGTGCGATTTAATAAAACTTCGTAATCGTCATCATCTGGTGACGTGGGTACGCTAACCTCACTCCAGGTGGTCATGTTACTCAGTGCTTGGTCTGTAACAGCAAAGCGTTGGGTCAGATTTGAACTGTAACGGAAACACATCAGATATTTGTGGGCGTTCGTGTAAGTTAGTGAACTTACCGAACCTTGCTACCATTCGTAAATATGTAAAATGCCACCTCTGACCGTTCCAACTGCAAATGGGTAACAACTTTTCCCAAATCTGTGGCAATGGTAACCTTAAATCAAACATAAAAATGTACATATCGACTAAGTCGACTGGTAAATTTATCAATTTATTGAGTCAGCGAATGACTAACAAATTGATAAATTGACCACCACATGAAAGCTATGGTTTTCATCTTGGAATTCTGTGGACTGAAGGTAGCGATGTGCTACGAAGCCAATATTTAACAGCTCTGCAGACCCTACATTGAAATTAAGATGAATGCTCGGCACGTGACCTAGCAATACGATTGTGAAACCATCAATTATTTATTCTTCACCTCCCTTTAAAGGCCGCCGATACCATTTTAAAGGAAACTTTTTACATCACTAGGACATCATTTGTGATATATTCGCTTAACTCTTTGGTACCAGAAAACTATTTCATTAATTAGTTACTTGTTTGCATCTCGGAACAATAATTGTAATTGCTCGTATGTGAATCAAATAACAGAAAATATCCTCGCGTAACCATAAAATTTATTTGTACATCACGGGATTAGATATGTACAAACAGGAACAAAATTATTCACATACCAAGAACTTGTAAATATAACAACAAATACTTAATCAATTTAAATCCAAACTTATTACTACAGCTGTGTGGTACTCCAAAATACAATAAAATATTTCTCCTTTGAAGATAATTTAAGAAAATGGTAAAAATAATAATTATTCACATACCCAATAAAAAGTGGGATCCCTTTGGCTTAGTTCTCCCCAAATTTTTTATTTAATTTAGCGGAAGAATGCGTTTCACATTAGGCTATTTCTGGGTTTTTATTATCAACTTGGCGATTTTTAGTCTTTACAGGTCATTATTATTTTTCGGACGGAAATGCGGAGAAACACTTTTTCTATTTAAATGTGAAAAACGTCACAATTAATTGTAGCAAAAAAGAATAGGATATCAATGAATATTTATACAAAAATATACACCGAGAAAAGACAACTAAAAACAATATTTAAAAATATAGGGCATACACTGGTAGTAAAAAATTTTAATTAAATTGTCTTTGTTTGGATATATTTTTAAGGCGCCAATTGGTTACTTCCATTATTTTCTTGCAGCATACTCCCTAAGTCTCTCTTTCTAAGCACATATATATTTATAGGCTATTTCCAAATTAATATATGTTTGCGTCTAAGCATATTATATTTACAAACATTTTATGTCCCAAACATAATATGTTCTAACATATTAACATATATGTCCCAAACATATTATGATAGTTTATGAACATTATATGCTTGCACTTAAAAATATTGTGTTAAAAAATGTGAGTTCCAAACATATAATTTTTACACCCAAACATATGAAAAACAGTCTTTTTCGTCCGTGTGTGTTCTTTATATTTTATTCAAAATTAATGATATTTCGGAAAGTAGTTAGAATTGTATACCTTGGTGTGATATTAGGATCATATTACAAACATTTGCATTGACATTTTAACGCAAGATGTGGTTCGTTTTTAGTGTGCTAATGTGTTATGTTATAGTGCCAACATAACCAGGTTCAAATATCAGCCTGAGTAAAAAAGCTATTTAAAATTTAAAAATTACATAAAAAATAAAAGTGTAATAAAAATTCTTGAATATAAAAAGTAAAATTTGAGAAAAGGAATACAAAGGATCAGAAACATGAAAAATGTAATAAAAAACTATGCGCTACCTGTTTTTTGTTCCAATAATTAAACATATATTAAATTTAATATTATGTGATAACTCCGTATAACCAACTTAAATCTGCCACTTGGTATATTGGTATATATATACGTCTTCCGTTTGTTTCTCTAACGAAAACAAATGGTTGTGCGATGGTGTGTATAAATATTTGCACGCAATTGATATTGCTCTTCCACAGCTTGCTCTGGACACACAATAGTATAAAAATACAGTCCTACTTACACATTATCCCGACGTTGGCTCATTGTATGCATGCCTGTACTAGGGCGGTTCGCTTTTTAGAAGAGTTGGAATTTGTTAACTCCACTAGCTTAATGTCGGGTTTATTTATGATTTTACTTAACCGTAGTAGATTTTTTTTCTTTGATTGAAACTTCCTGTACTATAGTAAAAACTTAAAACTAGGATTAAAACTGTCCTAAGGGTCAAATTATGGTCATTTTAACCCTCTAATGCCCAATCCCGCCTTTAGGCGGTCTTCGTAAAATCAGGAAGCTTTTAGTAAAACACACCTTAAGACAACAAATATGGGTAAAATAAAAAGAAAACTTAATAAAATCTGGTCAAGATGCTTTGTAGCATATACTGAATTTTACCGCATAAATTTTTCTTGTTTCGTTTTCTTGCTTTTGTGTCGTTAACATTGAATATTTAATCAGCCGGCAAAAAAATTGGGGCATTAGAGGGTTAATATACATTTAGGTAAAACTTCATTATTTTAATAAAATTAAATTGACTGGAAGGAAACACTATACAATAATTTATGTATATATTGAAATTTGTAATTTTAAATTATTTCAGAGTCGCAAAATTATTTAAGTAGTCGAATGTCCAGCAAAAGTGTTCAAAATAATAATTATTTCCAGATTTGCAAAAATGTATTGGAAATTTATGTAACTATGTTAGTAGGGAGCCACCGTGGTGCAATGGTTAGCATGCCCGCCTTGCATGCACAGGGTCGTGGCTTCAAACCCAGTTTCGATCAAACACCAAAAAGTTTTTCAGTGTATTATCCCACCTCAGTAATGCTGGTGACATTTCTGAGTATTTCAAAGCTTCTCTAAGCGGTTTCACTGCGAGAAGGTCGCTTATCATAGCATAGCATAGAATCGGGCAGCACTCAGTGATAAGAGAAAAATTCACCACTGTGGTATCACAATGGACTAAATAGTCTAAGTGAGCCTGAAATATCGGGCTGCCACTATACCTAACCTAACTTAAGTAACTAACCGCACACTAGATATGCTTGTGTGCTCAAGACGTCAGATTTCACTCCTGATATCTGCTATAACGGGCCGCTGCCTGATAGGCGATTTTGCAAAAACTATTGGCGCGAGGTATAATGATTACTGTATGAGCCATTATTATGCGGAGGAAAAGGAATCAATTAAACACCTCTTGTGTGAGTGTCCTGCTTTTTGTGTAAGGCGTAAGCGAATTTTAGGGACATATAGCTTTAGATTAAAGGCGGACCTGGAAAAAGTTAACTTAAGCAGTCTGCTTGTGTTTTTGGAACAATCTGGTTGGTTCAACAGAAGAAAATAAACGAGAAGGTTCAGCGGTTAAAACTAGACATGCCAATTTGTAATAGGTACTTTTAGTTAATGTGGTATCCCAATGGACTGCCACTTTAACCTAACCTAACTAGTTGTAAGTGTGATGAATTAATGTGAAGTTTAGGGCTGTTACCTGGGATAAATCCCGTCCCGAAATCCCGGGATTTTCGGGGCGGGATTAAAACTATCCCGAAAACTAATTGCTATTTGTTAAATTTGCAATTAGCATTATTAATTAATAAATTGGAGTCTTCATTCAGTGCGAACGGCCCCTAGATTTCATAGAGGGAGCCACCGTGGTGCAATGGTTAGCATGCCCGCCTTGCATACACAAGGTCGTGGGTTCGATTCCTGCTTCGACCGAAGACCAAAAACTTTTTCAGCGTTGGATTATCCCACTTCAGTAATGCTGGTGACATTTCTGAGGGTTTCAAAGCTTCTCTAAGTGGTTTCACTGCAATGTGGAACGCCGTTCGGACTCGGCTATAAAAAGGAGGTCCTTTGTCATTGAACTGAACATGGAATCGGGCAGCACTCAGTGATAAGAGAGAAGTTCACCACTGTGGTATCACAATGGACTGAATAGTCAAAGTGAGCTTGATACATAGGGCTGCCACCTAACCTAACCTAGATTTCATAAAATAAAATGAGTTTATAAACATATATGCTACACCCTGAGTAAGAATTTATTGTACATGAGGTTTTTTCTCTTTTGTTTATTTGTTGGGTTGGACAAGTGTTCGTTAAGTATGATAGCAATTTGAAATTGATTTTTAATTTACTCTTATGTTCTTTTGTTAATAAAATTGAATTAAACTAAATTGTTTTAATATACAACTAGATTTAGGCGATGTAGATTGTTATTACTTAGAATATTTAAAAAAATCCCGAATATTTCGGGATCCCGAAAAAAAATCCCGGGATTCTATATTTTGAAACCCCGGGATTTATAAAAATCGATCCCGAATGACAGCTCTAGTGAAGTTCAAAAATTGGTATAAATTACGAGGTACGTTATTTTCTATGTAACATAGAACATGGAATTGTATCTAGGGTTTTCTAAAGAACTCGAATTTTAAATTAATGGAAAAAAGTTTATCGTCTACAACCAATCTCTCAGGCAACATTAATGCGAATGGAAGAAATATTTTCTAGAAAAATGAACTGAAAGTTATTAAAGTTCTATGATTTGTTGTAAAAACGTGCCTATAGTATACAGGATTTTAAAGCATTTTAAGCATGATCCTCGCTTATGTCTATGATATGAATATACCACAATGAACTTTGAAGTGACACCGTCAAGGCGTATGATTGAATTGATGCGATAAATTTTAATTACCAAGTAAGTATCAAATAATGTCCATTTTGAAATATATGCTGATGCATTTCTTATCCTTCACTGAAACATTAAGAGTGTACATATGGAGTGATTATGGTCACACCCTGCATGTAGGAATTCACCCTTACATGAATGTATGTACGTATACACCTGCCCAGCAAAAAAGCGTCGCCAAACGGCGATGTTGTGCTACTTAACTACTTTGGATTTCACTTGAAAAAATAAGAAAAAATGAAATAAACGTTGAAATTATTGATTCTATATATCTAGGCTGATGTAGATAGGAATCTGACATTTTTCCATAATTTAATATCTTCAATATGTAAACATGTCCTTGTTACTTTAATACCCAGTAACATTTTAAAATTAGTTTGGGAAAACTGTGAAACCAATACTGAGCGCATTCTTGGATATATGGTACATTGAAATTAATGTCTTGGGAAGAACTGCATGTAGCTATGTACTTACCTGTGTTTCTATGTCAGCTACTTCAACTCGGTATTCGAGAACATCATGAAGTGATATGGACGTTTGAACAATCAAGGCCAGGATTGGTATAAACGGCAATACGATCATCTAAAATTAGAGTTCTCTATATAATATTTATTTTAATCGTTAAATTATTACATTCCATAGAATTAAAATCATCAATAACGCCGGGTGTTGGAAGTATCGCCAACGTTTGATACCGTTTCTGTATCATTGTCCCTTATAAATTTCTATATTGATACCTGGACGGTAAAATTGGTTACCACACGGGTTTTGGTCATACTGCTATGAATAATGCGCCAACCCCGTTGGTTAAGATACATGAAAACGAAGCTGTATCAATCGCTGCTATTAATTCTTATATCAGTAAGTATTAAAAGGTTTTCTCTGGCTACAGTCTTGATCCAGAAACCTTGAACAACTCGCAACAAAGTATGCATGTTAACATTTTTATACTAATACATATTATTTGCCACCAAAATGCTTTCTTTTTTGTCCAGAGTCACTGCGATAACTCCCACCACGTAGACTAATAACACTAGTTTACAAAATGTAATTTCGAATAGAGGTGTGCGCGTGACACGAAATTATCGTGACACGCGTGATTCACGCGTGAATCACGTGAGTCGTGAATAAAATCTGAAGCAACTCTCGTGAATGTGCGTGAATGGGACTAAAACAAATATGTCGTGCGTGAGTGTGCGTGAGTAATAAAATCGGTTCGTGAATGTGCGTGAATAAAATTTTTGCAAAATCACGCTCACGAAAAAAATCAAGATTTAATTCTTACTCGTATGTTAACTGAAATGGATTTAGTTGTCGAACTATATTTTATTTATGCATTTTATTACCCTTGCTCATTCCCGATGGGAAAATGTCATGAGTCTCGTGAATTTGTCGTGAGTCACGTGAATTGTCGTGAATCGTGCGTGAGCGTGAGTCTGTAAAAGTACTTCGTGCGTGAGCGTGCGTGATTACTGCTTTTCATTTCGTGAATGTGCGTGACTGGGAGTGGCTACGACACTTATCGTGCGTGAGCGTGCGTGAATAAATATTTGACTTCGTGAATGTGCGTGAGTGTAAGTGAAATTTCACTCACGCGCACACCTCTAATTTCGAATTCAGCAGTTCAAAATACATAAGAAAAGTCACGTCTCATCAAATATACATTTTCAGTGCCATAGGTAAAAGTGAATAGACCACTCTGACTGGATAATATTCGGAACAAAATTAAGACTATTCTAGGATGTGAACAAAACGGCCAATATAAAGCGGGGAAACTGTCATATTGAAAGCAATAGAAAATATACGAAAGGAGACCGGATTCTGGGCCTGACCAAACTGGGAAACAGGAACTGAAAACAAATTAGGGAGATACTCAAAGGCACCTACACTGAAAAAAAATATTGTCGTGAGTTCAAAGATTTCATGTCTTTAAAATATTTGACTTAAAAATGCGTATCATAACATGAAAGAAAAAATGTTTGGGCTAAGGTTAACTTGACTTTAATAATTCAGAAAAATTCTTTAAATTTAATGAAATTGTCTTTAAATTTGTTATCTTTTTGCATCTTGACTACAAAGCAAAAAATCGTTTAAATATAGAACATGTTTTTCAACACTTTATTTTAAAGACGTTTTTTACTTGAAACATAGCATAATTTCTACTGGAAATCGAGTCTTAATTTAGAAAAAAAGGTTGTCGTTAACTCGTTTTTAAAGGCTTTGATAGCATATGAAGAAAAAAAGTTGAAAAAGCGAAAAATTAAAATTTGCTTTCTAGAAGCAAGTACACAAAACCCAAATGTAAAAGAGAATTGTGCCTTAAAAGTATCCTTACTTGTATTCTCCGCTTCTTTGGCTCGGAATCAATACCAAAACTTTTAAAGTAAAGACAAAGTCTTTGGAACTGGGCATGCTTTTTTTTCCACTGTAGTTCCAGGTACAAAAGAAGGTTTCTTTTAAACGAAAAAATGTATGGAACTTTCCGTCAAAATTAATAGAGAAAGAAGATGGAACATTAGAAACAGTGAGTTGCACACTTACACTGAAAAAAATATTGTCGTGAGGCCAAAGATTTCATATCCTTAAAATGCGAATGCGAATTTTGCTTAACATAGAAGACGCATTTCTCTCATATAAAGTTTTTTCCTTGTCCAAAAGTCAATAAACTTGACTATAAAGCTAAAAGGCGTTTAAAACACTTTATTTTAAAGTCGTTTTTTACTTGAAATATAGTATAATTTCTACTTGAGAGTCTGAATTTGGAAATTAATTAATCGAGAAAAAAACTGAACAAATTAATAATTTAAAATTTGTTTCCTAGAATCAAGTGCGCAAAACTCATATTTTAAATAGAATTGTGTCTTAAATGTGTCCTTACTCCAATTATCTGCTTCTTTGGCTCGTTATAAATACCAAAAGCATTAGTGTAAACACAAAATCTTTAAAACTGGACATGCTTTTTTCCGACGATAGGTTCATACTTGTCGTATTCGAGTCTTGTACCACAAATTAAACCAAAAATAAAAGATATTGGGCCCGATAAATTTGGAAATAATTCTTGTTAATAAATACTAAAAATAAATGTTATTTATGTAAACCTCGTCCAATTCCAACATTTTTTCTATTGTTTTTGCTTTCCACACAGAAAAAATGAACTGTTTATGTGAAGAATTAACTACATCGTGCAAAAATTAAATTAAATTATATTCGGTTGTTGTTAAAATAATTTTCTATCTACATTCTGCTTCAAGCATATATATTTTCAGGATTGTTCCAAATATTGTTTGTATTGTTCAAATATATTATGTTTCACCTTAGGCATACACTGATAGAAAAAATTAATGACATTCTCTTGTTTTCATATGCTTTTAAGACGCCAATTGGTTACATCCATTCTTTTACCTGCAGCATACTCTCTATATATGTTTACAGGTTATTTCTAAATTAATATATGTTTGCATCCAAATATATAATATTTGCAAAAAAATTATATCCCAGACATGTTACGCTAGTTCATTAACTTGCACTCAAAAATATTGTGTTAAAAAAATTGAGTTCCAAACATATAATTTTTCAACCAAGTCTGTGAAAAACAGTCTTTTCGTCCGTGTAGCTATCAATCTAGGCTCTATAAAATTAAAATTGCGATATCTCATTTTAATTTATAAAGAAAATTCAGCTAATCTTCATATTATTACAGTAAACTTCAAAGTACAAATTATTTTCTTATAAATTATAAAAACAATCAAACCAAAGATGTAAAAATTGCAAGTCTATATTTGAAGCTTTCTTAAATTTAGTCCCAAGGTTCAATATCTCAATTAATGTATATAATACATGTCTTTAAATAAAAAATGATTTTTTGTTTACTTGAGGAAAAAATTTTCCTTAAAGTTATATGCCATTGAAATACGACTTTAACATGTTTAACGCAATTTTTAACTTTCTTTTAATAAACTACTTTATTTTAAAGAAATTTGTCCTTAATAAAATATATTCCAAATCATTTAAACATAAACAATTCCAATTGGTAAGTAATTGGATCAATGATCCAATGATCGCAGCACTCTGCACTTTTTCTTCTACTAAGGAATGATTTTTTTGTTACCTTTAAATTGATTTCTTTCCTTTCTTCTATTGATAAAATACCATATTTTGTAAAAGAATATGAAATTCTGTAAATCCACACGTTTTTTAAAGCAAAGTCATTGATTTGTACAGAAATTCTCGATATCCAAAAAGAAATTGAATCACATGACTGCGCAAATATGTTTCGGCGTGAATATTATATAGAACTTAAATTTGTAACATATTATTTTTAATTAACATTTTAAGTGCAAACATATGATGTTCATAAAAAAGTATAACCTGTTTGTGACATATATGTTGGAACATGTTATGTGTGGAACATCTCATTTTCTTAAATAAAATGTGTCTGGATGCAAACATATGTTAGTTTAGAAATATATATCTTTAGAGCGAGAGACAGAGATAGATAACGATAGATAACGACAGTGTTGCCAGGTGATTTTTGATTCTTCCCCCCAAATCTTAAGAAAAAAAACCCCTAAATTGGTCTAAGCTTTTTTCAAAAACCCCCAAAAAATTTCAGAATATAAAAGTACAAAAAGTGGTACCAAAATTACGTGAAAAAAAATCCTGTAGTGATACACTTTAAAAATTAAATTTAACACAAATATATATCCTGAAAGAAGAGTTCTTTCCTGAGAAACGAAATTTTAGAAAAACTAAGTTTTCTTTTGATGCTAATTTTTTTTTCGTTTGAAGTAAATAAAAAATAAAATTTGCTAAATAAGAAAATAAAACAAAAGAGATTTTCGTTTGTTTAAAATTTCATCCCTGAGGAAATTATTTTTTCTATGGATGTAATAATACAATATGTATATCAATTTAAAAAGCGAGCTTGCTCTTGAAAAGATTTCAGCTGCTAAGTTAAAATACGATTGTTTTTAATTTTGTCAAATATTAGGTTAGGTTATAATATGCTATTGGATACTTGTTTGTATTTAGGATCTTCTTGTTGACTTTCCGCATCTTTTTTCTCATAACTCATGCTAGAATTGTTCCGAATTTGCTTGAGAATTGCTCCACTTTATAAGGTCTGAAAGAATTTTGTACCCCCAAAAATCCCCCCAAATAAATTTTACCCCTAAAAATCCCCCTAAACGTGAAAAAACCCCTAAATTTGGGGGGTAAACCCCTAACCTGGCAACACTGGATAACGATATCAACATAACCCAGTGAGAAAATGAAATGAGAGCAAATGGTGCTCTACTTGAGAAGCATATTTTGTTGTGGATAAATGTGCGTACATTCATTATGATATGCGGGTGGCACATGATCGAGGCATCTAAAATTTTGAAATGTTTAAATCTAAATATTATTGAATTTACTCATTTAGTTGTGTATTCTTCTTGTGGCACCAAAACAAATAGGGCAAAAATAATAAAATAGCGGAGAGCAATACAAATATATTAAAAGATTTATTTAAACAATAGAGAAATGAATTAATTATTTTGGCTTAAAAAATTATTATGGGTGAAATAATATGTGCATTACATTCAATTGAAATATATATTCTGAAAATATATATGCTTGAGTCGATAATTGTTCTATCGGTGTGTTCAACCGATTGTAATAAACAATTTTTAATGGATTCATCTTGTTTTCATTAAAGTAAATTACCTGCATCAGTTGAATGCGTCGCCCGGTCTTTATGGCTGGATTGCGTGCTGCAGCGCTGCAGCATCGTACATATTTAGACGTCGATACATCCTCAGAGCTTACTGAATGCAAGGACATTTTATCAAAGTGTAGCTGTTGATTACTTGTCTCCTGTGCCACGTCCTTTATATTCTCATATTCTGCAATTGTCATATCAGGGCAAATATTCTTGTTAGCTTCCACTACTTTCATCACATCATCCCTATTGTTCGTTTTGAATTTTGGGTGGCATAAAATCGACTTTATAGTTTTGTCTGAGCCATCGGTTGTTGGAGTTGAAAATGTTGTTGCCGAATCGCCTGGTTTACCGTTCAGCATATTGTTTCGATGCTTTAGGAATCCTAGTACAACATAGAACGTTAAAAGGCTATTAAAATTTCTGGTTCATGGAATAAAATAGTGACATCTTTATATGAGAAGGGAAACGAAGAGTGTCGTAGTGAGTTATTGCGTGAGTGATTGGCAATGTATGAAAAATAAATCAATCGCTCAACATTTGTCATATTCTACTTGCACTCAACATAAATACTATCAGAGAATGAAGCCGCCGAGTCGTGCCGGCGACCAGTTTTGGCAGTCGACGCCGACACCTCGACACAATTTTATCCGCCAATTAATCATATCATATATATCGTATATTAATAATTTGTTATATTTTTTGCCAAAATTATTAACTTTTCACCTACAATCAATTAGGGCCAAGTTTTGGCAGTCGACGCCAAATTGATTTTATAATGGATAATTGTGCGCCGCTGAATAGACGAATTTATATCGGCTTAGCCGTCAAGCCGCCGCCGCACAGTGGTTCCAAATCGCTTTTTCTGCAACTTTTGAATGGATAAAGATTCAACATAATTTTTCTTTATGTTTTCTCTAAGTTTGCAAACTTGTGGGTACACGTACTGACCTGTTGAAAGTTGGTCACCTCGGGGGTATGAAATTTTATTTTAGCTTTAACACCGCAATTTTGAACAGATTTCGATGATTTTTTTTTTGCTGGATAGAACTTGTAAAGCTCTAGAAAAAGGTTCGCGTACGTGTGCAATTATCTTTTACCGTTCTCCATATCTGCCAAACAACTTATTCAATCATATATTATTTTTTTTTGCAAAATGTTGAAAAAGTGGAGTCATCATTTTGAACCTAGCGGCTAAACTCGAACTTAATGCCGACATTTAAATAAAATCATAACATATGAAATTCTATTGTGGAAGATTCCAAAAGAGGTTTGATATAGATTGTCTTATTTGCCAAAATTTTAAATTTAACGCAAATTAAAGATCCTCAAAAACTGTACCTTACTACACTCAGAAATAAAGTGAAGAACTATTTTATTAAATAGGCCAAACTATGGAATTTTACTATGGAATTTCTTCTAGGGGAGTACGAATTTAAAACTAATAAAGACATTATTATTACTACAACTAAGTTGTTAACAAGCTTAACCATCAGAAACAAATAATTTGCGTTCTCAACAATCTAATTTGTAAGTAATTTGTTGAGCATCAAACATTACAAAATATTTGTTGTTGAATGTTTCGTTTATGCCTCAACAAATATTTTGGAATTTGAACGAAAAAATTGTATGTCGTTTGTTAAACGTCTATTAATGATCTGTAACTTCTTTTATTTGTGCATTGACAAATTGATTAAATTATAATTATGGATCTAATCCCGATATTAATATAGTTTTATTAATAATCTCGAACATCAAATACGTTTAAGAAACCAACAAATTGGAGAATAATTTTTTTTCATAGACATTTATAAATGCTTTTCTGTACTCTCTTAAGAATATTCTTCGCTTACTTCTTTTAGCTTTTGTAAATATTCTCAGCGTTGTATGCGTCACCTGTATTGTTATATTTGTTTTCATATATCTATAGCTGCCAACAACACTAAAAAAATATTTACGTAATATTAAAGATTACGCAACCTAAATTTTAGGATGCGAAATTTACAAAATATTAAGGACAAATTTCCTTAAAATAATGCAATTTTAATTAAAATAAAGTTTATAATCTTTGCTTCAAAAATTTTTTCATTAAATTTAGACACAAATTTTGTAAATTGGCGTCCCTCCGTTAAAGTCCCATGTCTATTGAATTAAGACTAATTTTCCTTAAAATAAAGAAACACATTTTTGATTTAAAGAAGAAATCTTCCTTAAATTAACTGATATATTGAATCATTAGATTTAAGATAAAAAAGCTTCAAATATATGCTAAGACTTATTTTGAGGATTTAGCATCTTTGGTTTAAAGTTTTTTTGGAATTAAGAAAACATTTTTACTTTGAGGTATCCGCTATAATTTGGATTTTTAAACAGGCATTTGTTTGTACGTGAATAGCTTTATAAATATACCACGAAAATAAAATGAAAATTCGATAAATGAGATCTGAATCTAATTTTAATTTTATTGATCCTAGATTCAAGGCAATATAGGTCGCTAAATATGCCTTTATTTTAAAGAAGCCGCATCTTTGGCACGGAATCAATACCAAAATCCTTAAGAGAAGGTCAAAATCTTCGGATCCAAGTAAACTTTTTTTTTTGAGTGTAAGAACTAAAAAAACTTGTGGAAGTGAGAAAGATGTGAGGGAAGATGCAATTAGCCAGAAATCATTTTTTGGAGTTTGTCTTAATTAAATTCTTTTTACATCCTGTTAAAGAATCAACGTTTATCACAAAAAGTATATACTTTTCTTCCAAACAGAATTCCTTACAGCGAAAAGGAAACGTTATTTGATTGCTTACCAACTTTACCGGTCACAATGCAATAACATTGAAAATTGTTTTTCATTTGCTTAAAAGAAGTCCATTCAGCAGTCGCGGGCTTGTAATTTATAGCCCAGCTTACATACATATATATGTCCTTCATAAATATATGCTTATTTTCACAACAATATCTCTTTCACATCCAATACCTATCACCTTTACACAGTGATGTTTTACGCAATCAATTTAATTTCCCAAATGCGTTATAATTGCAAAGGATAGAGATATGAATAATTCATCATATATCTAATTCTAGTATCTTATATAGTTCTGGGAATATCTTCATTCAAACAAAAAAGTGAAACCACCACTATTTCGTAAGCACAACAAAAATATTTGAAATGTATACTTTTTTTGTGAAAAACTTAAACTTTTGGCAGAATTACGAAGACGTCCCAAAATAGCATACCGCTTCCCAAATGTTTTATGGCGATTTCGATTGGTAAAAAGGTGCAACATTCCCGAAATGGTTTGCAAGATATGAAGAACACTGTCATTGCTTTTTGGTCCTGTATCCCTCACAATATTATGAATTAGCAATAACTTTCGAATGTCACAATCATTTGGGCGAAAATGCAAAGTGGTGTAACATCAAGGCAACATATTTTTTGCCGTCCTTAATTTTAATTGGTGTAGGAACAAAAATCTAGCACTTTAAAGTGAAGTTGAACTGAATAGGTCTTTATTCAATGGCTGTGTTGTCTGCACCCAAAGAAAAAATTCTTTCCTCCTGAACGAAATTTGTTACAAATTATTTTCTTTATGAGCAAATAAGCTCGAATTTTCGGGCTGATTGTCTCCATTTTTTTTATTTGCTTTTAAAGAGATTTTTTGAGTCAAAGAAAACTTCGCTCATTTAAAACTCTTTCCTCAGAAAAGACAACTCGTCTTTCAATGTGTATTGGTGTATATACTTTTGTTTTGAATAAACGTATGTATTTTTTGTGAGAAAAAATGAAATTCTGAGTAGATTTTGCGGTGCGAAGACAAAAAAGGAAAGTGTAATTGAAGAAAATGTACCTGTTTTTGTTCTGCATTTTGATATATGATATAATTTATTTTTATTTGCAGTTACATGATGTCTGCGTTGGTACATTTAATGGACACGAAGTAAATATGGAATTGTTGAAATTGAACCAAAATAGAGCGTATATAAATATGTGATGTTTGCTTGCACGACATTATAAATACAAATAAACAATGAATTCGTTTATAAATAAATAAAAACAAATAAATAAAGTTAATTTTGTGTTTTCTTTTTCAAGTGGTGTCCTTTTTGCGACGACGAAAAAAGTTTTTTCATAAAGGTGGGTATTAAGTTCGAGTTTAGGGTAGGTACTATGTTCGGTTTTCGAGTTGAAAACCACTTTATTTTCGCGATTACTTTTCCTTAAATAACCAAAATTATAAATGAAAACAAACTTATTCCTGTAAAGTCTTGCCGAAATCTAGAGGAACAAGAAACTACGCATTAATTGAGTTAATTTGTCTGCTTTATATTGAACTGTTTTAATAAAGTAACCACGAAAATTTCAACGCGAAAAGCGAACATAGTACTTACCTTTAGCCGCTAAAATCGTCATTTTTTCACGATTACTTTTCTTTAATAATCCATTTTAAGGAATACAAACTTTGTGAAAATTTGCTTTGGGATATTCCCCATCAAGTTATAATGAAATCTACAACAAATATGTATAATTTTATGACTTGTTTTTACTGATTTAGTTTTCACTTTAGTGAAAATTAGCGGCTAAACTCGAACTTAATACTCACCTTAAAGATTAAAACATTTTAGGTTGGGACCCTGTTCTTTAAACTGGAAAAAAAAACATTTTTGACCAATACCATAACATTTTAGATCGTGACCATTGATTTTTTGCTATGCAGGTCAAATTTGGTCAAGATCGATTCACATTTAGATATAGCTCCCATATATCTTCCGCCCGAAATACGCTTATATGGAAGTTTCACCCTAATTATTAACATTTTAGCGATATGTGCCAAATTTGGTTTAAATCGGTTAATATTTCCATATAGTCCCATACATATGTTCGCTTCATTTAGGGAAATCAGGTAGAATATTTAGGGAGCCACCGTGATGCAATGGTTAGCATGCCTGCCTCGTATACACAGGATTGAAGGTTCAAACCCAGTTTCGACCAAATACCAAAAAGTTTTTCAGCGGTGGATTATCCCATCTCAGTAATGCTGGTGACATTTCTGAGTGTTTCAAAGCTTCTTCCAGCAAATATGACCAAAATACCCACATTTTACACAAAATTCTGTGAGGATTTATCCAAATTGTAGTCAAATCCTACGCACTGTAATACTAGAGTTTTTACAGAACGGTTGAGATTTAGATAAGGCCCCGACTTGTGTAAATGTCGCTCGATTCGGCCAAATATTGCTTCAAAACCCACAATTGGCCACCTATCTTGGCGAGATCTGGTCCATATCCTTATAAAATCGGCATTGCTAAGCAGCAAAAACTGCCCCAAATTGACCTATGTATACCTCTAATACATATGTATCGTCCGATAAATCATAAATGCACTTTTACCAAATTGAATAAAAATGGCTTTAAGTTTAACCCATATTTTTTTACTAACATTGTGTTTCGTTCCAGGGCGTTAGCCGATTTAAATTTTAATTGTAGAGAATTTGTAGAGAAGTGTAAAAAATTTTGTGTAAATAAAAAAATCCGAATTAATATATGTTTGCATCCAGAGATATTATATTTACGGAAATGTGATGTCCAAACATAATATATTCTAACATATTAGAATAAAGTTTTTTTTAGTTACGGCAAAAATAAACATTTTTTAATAACTAAATTTTTTTGTTGACCATCGTATGAAATTTTAGGAGAAATATACCCGTGTGCCATTTTTTGCGTGTCTTTAATTGAAAGTACAATTACAAAAGTCTAACTTTAATGTGATATTATATCAAATTTCTCACGGAAATTGTCCACTTCTGAGAGTTTTTGGTATATTCACGATATAAATTGATCGCCATTTTTCTTGAATTTGTGCTCTAGATCGTAGAACTTGGCATCCAGAGATATTATATTTACGGAAATGTGATGTCCAAACATAATATATTCTAACATATTAGAATAAACAGTTTTTTTAGTTACGGCAAAAATAAACATTTTTTAATAACTAAATTGTTTTGTTGACCATCGTATGAAATTTTAGGAGAAATATACCCGTGTGCCATTTTTTGCGTGTCTTTAATTGAAAGGAGTACAATTACAAAAGTCTAACTTTAATGTGATATTATATCAAATTTCTCACGGAAATTGTCCACTTCTGAGAGTTTTTGGTATATTCACGATATAAATTGATCGCCATTTTTCTTGAATTTGTGCTCTAGATCGTAGAACTTGGCAAATGTCAATAACACAGAAAATATTTTACGAAAATTTTTCCAATTAAAGTCTTAATTGAGTTTAAAAAAATATTCAATGAAAAATTTAATTGATTCAATAATTTTTTAATTGAAACAAACATCAATCACAAATCCCTGCCAACATTTCAAAGTTCCATTTCATCCTCATCGCTACCACAGACTCGTATGTGACACTGCAACAATCGCCAACTGTGATAGTATTTTGCCATCACTATTGTTACAAGAGTCATTTTATATTTTGTGAAACACCAAGCACAACTAGCTTCTTATAATTTGTTTAAATAAAAACGATAATGAAGTGCTGAAAACATAGTTATTTAGCTTAAAATTGTGAAAGGTACATATATTGGTGAACAATTTTTGACTTTCCAAATGGAATAAAGTGATAGTTTTTCAAATATTTTTCCAGACACCGTGCCTCCATTGGGAATAATAGCACTGGCTGATAGACGCTCCAACATGTAACTTGCAACTTGTAACTCAACATCAATCTTTTATTAATGCATAAAAATATGTTTAATAAAATAAAATGTTTAATAAAATTAATAAACATCTAAACAATCGTGTTTTGCTTGACCACAATGATTCTTTTACAACTATCATAAAATGCACTTTGTCTGATTGTTTGAAGGGGCTCTTATTGGCGTCCTTCTAAATGTATCCAGAAGGGCACCTAATAATTGCACTCATGCGATACTTTTTTGTAGTAACTTGGCGTGGTACAACTCCTCAATAGTGACGGCGCTTTTCCGAGGAGTTTTGGATATCGTATACGACTGTTTTCAACGTAGTGGGGATTCTCAGAAGCGTCCCCAAATTCAAAAAATGTTGGCAGGGATGAAATGAACAGTATAAATTAATTTTTTTAATAAATTTTTAATTGGCTTTCAATTATTTTTTTGATAGTATAATTTCTCTGATTTTTTTGTGTGTGAAGTATACACTTTATTTACATCTTTCATAAAATGTTTTTGAAAATTTATTAATGAATTTATGGCGATAAAAACTACGCAAATACCTTCTATAATTTACGAAAAAAAGTTTCATAATTTGAATATAAATTGGAGTTAACAATTTCCAAAAATATCTTCAAGACGGACTTTTAGACAAGGGGCACTAAAAACTTTCTTGAAAAATAAGAAAAAAGTTTAGATACTATCGTTGAAATGTTTGTCATAAATTCGTGTTTAATTACTCTCAAAGAGTATACCTTAAGAAAGGGGAATTTCATTTGTCTAAAATTTAGTTCGGAGGAAAGTAAATTTTCTTTGTGTGTATTTTGTACGAAACTCGAATATAATATGTATACTTCTTGTGTGTACATTTTTTCTCATTTTGAGTGTTAAACGCCAAAGAAATTTTTGTTTAGAGTAAAGCCACAAAGAAAATTTTTAAAAGTAAAGGTGGGTATGAGTTCGTGTTTAGCCGCCAAAATCAACAATAAATCTGTAAAAACGTATAAAATTATACCTTTTTGATGCAAATTTTATTATATCTTGACAGGAAATAGCCCACAGCAACTTTTTATAAAATTAATGTTTTATAAAATGGATTATTAAAGAAAAGTAATCGTGAAAATGACGATTTTAGCGGCTAAACTCGAACTTAATACCCACCTTAAAACAAAATTTCATTGGTCTAAAATTTTGTTTCCGACAAGTCAACCTTTACTTCAGCGAGGATTCCTAATTAATTCAGTGATAATGCACTCAAAAAAGTGAACTCACTATTTCACTAAAGCCAATTTAACTATATTTTAGTTCATGAAATTATTATATTTGGAGAAAGTTTCATTTACTCTAATAATTTTTTGCGTACGTTAGTTAAATGAACTAAAAGACGGGAAAAAATTATACACAAATGAAGTAAAAAGTTTTACTAAATTCGTACTTCTCACAAAATAGTTCATTATTTCTTTAAATTTGTAAATTTTACTACAACAGCGTCCATCATGAACTTCGTATGTCACTAAAGACATTCTTGCAATTTTGAACTCCAATTTTTTCCTTCTAACTGCAAAATTTTCTTTAAAAAGTGAAAAAAAATTATTTATGTCTAATAAAATTTCTTGAATTTGTCGAAAAATATTTACTTATTTTTGTGATATCGGCGTGATGCCAGCGCTTGTAATGCTGTTTCTAAAACTATTCAAAATTTTCTAAAATTAATCAAAAGTTTTCTTCCTGGTGAGTTCACTGTTTTTTCAGTGTGTAAATAGTTTTTTTTTTTTTCAAGCATGTCATTAGCTCCAAAGGCAATATTTTTCGCAGAAATATAAAAAGATCATCAATGGCAATACAAATCTAAATATGTTCAAATGTTTTTAATAAAAGGATATTCGAATATGGGTACGCTACATTTCTAGCCTTTTTTATCCTTTTGTAATCTGGTTCAATATTCGCCGACTTTTTTCCTTCGAGTTATTCCATAAATTTGTTTTTTTAGGGCAGAGCAGTATTGTTCTACACAGACTTTAGTTTTCGAATAACTAATTTTAGAGAAGGTAACATTTTTTAAATAATGCTTTGGATAATTTGCGATAAAGCATATTTTCTTTAGTAGTATTTCTGCACTTCAATTTTTACTGAGAAGGCCCAACATAGTAAAATTGTCTTAGTATCTGCTTTTTAAATCTTAACGTTCACTTTTATTTCGATTGTGTGTATGTTGACATTGGAGATATACATACGTAAAGCACTAAATATTTGTTAATTACTTGCAATCAAATGCTTAAAATTCTTTGGATGTTGTCACTCCTAGGGCTAGACGCATAAACTTGAAAGTATAGAATTTTGATGTGACATTAAACAAATGACCGAATGTGAGACTTTTAATTCGGCGTTATCAACTTACAACCGTCCGCTTCGAGAATTGATTAGAAACTGAATTTCAACCTGTTGAGTGTCCAAGTATTAGTTTGGATTTGTACATCATGATTTTACTCTTCAATTCAAAGGGCAAGGATAATAGTATAATAGTAACTGTCATACACAAATCTCACCACCACATTCATTCACAGAGTTACCAACACGGCCGCCATAACGTATAACGTCTGTAGGAACATATGTCTATATTAGATTTCGATTTACTTATTGGGATACTGCAAAATATTGCTGTTAATCTGCTATTTTGTAGATGAAGACATACTGCCGAAAATTTAGTAATTAACTCCGATCTATCTGATTACAGAATTACTGCTGAAGTAAGCCCAAAATAGTCGAATGGTACACATTGAACCTCTAAACACATCAAACAATAAGTAATTTTTGATTATACAATAACATTTGTATACAAATCGCCCTTTTTAATAAATATACGACCCACACGAAGATCGTCATTTACATTTTATACCCTACGCTACACTGTGGAACATGCAATTATAAGTTCTCATGGCGTCTTTGTCAATAATGCTTAGGACCGGCTCCTGAGTCGATATAACCATGTCCGTCTATCACACATTTTTGTAATCAAATCGAGAACCATTCAGTTTGTAATCCAACACACTACCCACTGGGCTACGTAGCTGTTATTGTCATTAATAGAAAATTATCGTTATAAGTTATATTTTAAATAGCATAGTTTGCGACGCCCAAGAGCCGATTAAACGATTTTTTTTAAACAGAAACATAAATTTAGTTGGGCACCGTGGAGTAGTGGTTAGTACGTCCGCCTTGCATACCAAGAGGTATGCATAGACCGAACACCAAAAGGTTTTTTACATACACCCAGAGAAATGGTTGGTTGCAATTCGATCGTTACAATGAGGAAATGATGTCAGTAACTTATTTTTTGTTACAAGAACAATGTTTTGATTATTTTCCCCTTTATACATCCAACACGACCATAAAAAAGTTCACAGGATCAAAACGAAATTCCCATAACCATTCAATTGGTTACAATAAACAATGCCGATAAATTTGGTTTTATGCTGCATAAAATTGTTGAGCTAACCACCAGCATAGTGAGACCTACATCATGCGAATCAACAAATGGTTGGTACAACGTAAAGTTGAGTATACTAATAGAATCTTAGTTCAATTATAGGACGGGCGTAAGGTAGTTGTTGCAACAAATAAATATTTATATCAACATCGACATGGTAAATGGTATGACGCTACAAAATTTGCAAAACGGGGAACAGCATTTTCTTGATAATAGTCCGCAATACATTGAATAAAGTTTATCCCATAGAAAAGAAGTTGCCTTCAGGTAAGTATCGCACCGATTTATAAAAAAGGAATATTACAAAAGTTTCCATAAAAATTGCAGGCTTCATACACCAACAAACACAAATACTTTTTACGGCAAGCGAGCTTTTTTTATTGTATGAAGCATAGAGGAGGATTTATATCTAGAGGCTTAAGGAAGAAATTTCTGGCAAGTATATATTGAATTAGGTTCTGTAGTTTGACCACATAATTGCAACCTAATAACCATCATTGGTATACAAACATTACCTATAAAAAATTGTAAGTTGTAATGTAAATTGATCTCACATATATGTAGATCAATAGCCTTGTTGTTAACACTTTTTGTATTTATTTTCGTAGTTTATTATGATTGTAAATCTTGTAATAAATTAATAAAATCTCAATATAATCTGCCCTTTCATTTAATATTGAAATTTGGTTAGGATAATAATAAAGAAAATCGAGAGCGGTTGCACCAACAAACAAAACAATCAATATGAGATTGCGACAACAAATGCAAAGTTGATCCAACATACTATCATGCAGTTACAATTGCCAAATGTTAGTTGTGCTGACAGATATCATTGATAGTTGACGGAACCACCTGCTTTCGGTTGGCAAATAATTCGGTTGAGGCAACGAATCTGTTTTCTGAAAATGAAATAAAATTTTAAGGAAGTCACTAAATGTATATCTCTTTGCCGAAAACTAAAATTATGGATTCTACGTTCTTGAAAACATTAAAAAGCTGACCGATGAAAAAATGTTGGACAATTAAGTGGAACTGCTTCAAATAGTTTATAATAATTGGTAATTCAATATGAAAAATTAAATCAACATTTTAGTGAAGTCACTAAATTTAAATATTTTTGCAGAAAACTTAAATCTTTGGATACTACATTCTTGCAAACATTATGAAGCTGGCTGATGAAAAATGAATGGCTTATCAGAAAAGTTTCCAGAAAAATTTCAAAGTGCAACCAATTAAAATTGTTAAAAACTTGATATTATTCCATATCATTAACTTCTGGATGAAACTGTGCATCACATTGTCACTTTAATTTACATCCTATTATCAGCCTAAAATGGATATTATGTGAACTCCTTCTGCTGGAAGTCTATGCCAACACGCGGTCTATCACGTTCCTAAAATTTCAAATTGCCCGCATATTAATTAATTTCAATGCAGTTTTATGACACAAACAGGAATGAAATCGAATTATCTATGCAAAAGTGTTTGCAAATAATGTTTAAGATATTTAAAGTTTTGTTGTTTTGTTCTTATTTATTGATATGTTTAATAAGATATTTATTTTTCAATTAGTATTGTAGTATATTGTGTAATGTATTGTTATATATTTTATTTTGACGAAAATGAATAAATTATACAAAATTCATAGAATTTTGGCTTTGACTTTCAATTAGAAGGGGCGATATCATTTATACAAATTTTGGTTGAAAAGTATTTGCAACAATAGGGATGTTTTCTTTTAGCACTGGATATACTAAACAGTGAAGGACTAAAAGAAAACAGAGTACTCGTTTATCCAGGACATCTCCAAAAATATGCAACACTGTCATCAGCTGTTTAAAAACAATCACAGAAAAGAAGTGAAATCTTGCATTTTTAATGTATGAAATGCTCAAATTAGTAATAAATATTTACTGCTGCGATTATTTATGACACTGTACCACTTTGAATTTCTTGTTTTTCGATAAATTAGTCACAATAAAGTACTATTGTGAATCTAAGAAGCGTCAATTTATAAAAATACAATCTGGCAACATCGGCGCGACTTGCACCAAAGATAATTGAGTATAACAAGATTAAGCATTGTGCTCTTATAAAGAGAAAACAAATGTCAAGGTGTAGAGGGCTATGAGAAAAAATTGTTTTATTTGTCAATTTTTTCCAAAGCAGCTCTGCCCAGGAATAAATTTAAAACGGCAATATTCACATAAAACCATAATGAATATTCGCTTTAAAATACACATATGTTTTATTTTAATTTTCTACAATCGTTTTGGTATTGCTTTTGTGGGTTTTTATTCAGAAATTTATGAAAAACGCTAATGTTATAACATTTTCCGACGCAAACGGCAGTACATTTGAGAGACACGTCGACGCAAACTTTATGATATTTTGTTGGCAGAGTCCTCTGGTGCTTCAGTTTTGCTATGACAAGACTGCATCTTCTTCTCAATTATCTTTGCTTGCACTGATCCCAATAAAACATACCGTTTGAAAAATACTAAAATTCAATAATTTTCAAACATTTTTTCAAAGGATTAGGGTAATATTCAAGTTGAGAAATTGTTGAGAAAATCGCGTTCTCATCAAAAATCAGGCATTACCTTCAACAATAAAATTCAACACAATAGCAATAATTTCTCAATTGTAATCCTCAAATTGAAATGCATCGCTACTCAATAATTTCTCAAACAGTTTTCAATGTGATCAAAATAAAAAATTAGCATTGTTGCGAATACTTTCAAACCACAATTTGTATGAAAGTCAATCCTAGTTCTAACTGAAAGTCAACACTAAATTTCTAGAGATTTTGTAAATTTTATTATTTTTTCGTTAACAAATATAATAATCTAAAAAATAACATTAATAATATATAAAAATAATAATATAATACCAATCAAAATGTAATTATCTTATTAAACGTATTAATAAATAAAACTATGAATACAACTTTAAATATCTTAAACATTTTTAAATGTATAATTTCCTCCATAATGTTGGTGTCAAATAACTATTAATTAATATGCTGGCAATTTGAAATAATTACTATCGAGGAACTTGCTGGCTTGTGTGTTAGAATAGATTCCAGCAAGAGGAAATCACAAAATATCAAACTGATGACGGGATGTAAATTGATGTAATGCACATTTTCATCCAGAAGTTCTTGATATAGGAATTGTTGCACTTTGTTTTAATTGGTTGCACCTTGTAAGTTTTCTGAAAACTTTTCTTTGTTGCTCCCTTCATCGGTTTTTCATCGGCCAACATCTTCCAAGAATATACCATCCAATGATTTTAGTTTTCTGCAAAACAATCGATGATTTCCATTATGTTTTCATTTCACTTTTTATTTTGACTTACCAATTTGCATTTCTTCCAACTGACCACGTACTACGTACCACGTGATTTCCTCAAGAACGTTGGTGTTACAAAATTGTTGTTATTAAAATACTGGCAATTTTCAGGAACTTGATGACCAGATAATTGGAATAAATTTCCAGCAATTTCAATTCACAAAATAACAATTAAACCGATGATGCGATGTAAATTAAACTATCGATGTGATGCGAATTATCATCCAGTAGTTGTTGATATGGAAAAGAATAAATACCAAGTTTTTTTGGTTGCACTTTGATTTATGGAAACTTTCTCTTCTCGATAAGCCACTATCATTTTTCATCGGCCAGTCTCTTAATGTGTCCAAGAATCAGCATCCAAATATTTTAGTTGTCTGCAAAGAGATTTGATTTTAGTGACTTCCTTAAAGTTTTCATTTCGTGTTTTAGTTTTACTTACCAATTATTATAAGCAATTTCAATTGATTATTAAAAAATTTCCACATTTTTGTATTTCTTCCACGAACTTTGTTGTCCAAAGTAGTATTGAAAACCATGTGGTTTTTTCGTTGCATTTCAGGGTAGTGTTTTGTCAAAGTTTTCTCCAATTATCTTCAACACATTTTCAAAGTTTTCGTCAACATTTTGCCAAATTGGTTGTAATTCGCAAACAATTTGAAGATGTATTGAAGATGAGCTGTTTCAAGTCAAGTTGAATTTATGTTGAAAATGATATTTACCCTCAAACTGAAAAGGTGTTGCATTTGAAAAACGCTCATCCTGTGTTTATTGGGATGAGATGTTCTGGATAGAACACCAGTGCAACGGTGTTCTGGATAGCTTATACAAATGTTGCATTCAGTGCTAAAAGAAATCAGCCCTAATGTTAATTTTTAATTTGACTCCCATCGAAAATTGTTTGAGAAATTGTTGAGTAGCGATGCATTTCAATTTGAGGATAACACCTGAGAAATTATTGCTATTGTATCGAATTTTACTGTTGAGGGTAATGTCTGTTTTTTGTTGAGAAAGCGATTTTCTCAACAATTTCTCAAATTGAATATTACCCTAATCCTTTGAAAAAATGTTTGAAAAATTGTTAAAATTTAGCATTTTTCAGACGTTTGTGTTTATTGGGACTAGTTGCCTATGTATATGTAACCATTTCGTGACATTTTGCGATGTTGTCAATACATTTCGATGAAATAAACGTGAGAAAGTTCCAAAATGGCTGTTTTTTCCTTCAAAATATATTGTCAACACTATCATTTTTCAACGCGAAAGAATGGTTAAGTGAAATTCTTTTCGAGTCAACAAACGTAATACCCACCCTAAAGGTGGGTTCGAGTTTAGCCGCTAAAATCGTCATTTTTTCACGATTACTTTTCTTTAATAATCCATTTTAAGGAATACAAACTTTGCGAAAATTTGCTTTGGGCAATTCCCCATCAAGTTATAATAAAATTTGCAACAAATATGTGAAAACGTGATCTTAGTACTAGGTTTTAGGGTGGGTATTAAGTTCGAGTTTAGCCGCTAAAATCGCCATTTTTTCTCGTTTACTTTTCTTAATTAGTCCACTTTAAGGACTACAAACTTTGTGAAAATTTGCATTGGGCTATTCCTCATCAAGTTGTAATAAAATTTGTAACAAATATGTATAATTTTATGCTTTATTTTTACTGATTTAGTTTTCACTTTTGCGACTAAAGGTGAGTACTAAGTTCGAGTTTTGCCGCTAAAGTGAAAACAAAATCAGTAAAAAAGGCATAAAATTATACATATTTGTTGCAAATTTTATTACAACTTGATGAGGAAAAGCCCAAAGCAACTTTTCACAAAGTTTGTATTCCTTAAAATGGATTATTAAAGAAAAGTAATCGTGAAAAAATGACGTTTTTAGCGGCTAAAGGTAAGTACTATGTTCGCTTTTCGCGTTGAAATTTTCGCGGTTACTTTATTAAAACAGTTCAATATGAAGCAGATAAATTAACTCAATTGATGTGCAATTTCTTGTTCCTCTATATTTCGGCAAGACTTTACAGGAATATGTCTGTTTTCATTTATAATTTTGATTATTTCAGGAAAAGTAATCGCGAAAATAAAGTGATTTTCAATTCGAAAACCGAACATAGTACACACCTTAAACTCGAACTTTATACCCACTTTAATGCTTCAAATCTATTGGAAAATTTGTTGAAAGCAAGCAATTTGCAAGGCCATTTGAATTAATATTGAAAATGGGATCCACTATCAAATTGATATGGCGTCGTTACCTATGTAAAATGCTCATCCTTGTGTTTGTTGGGATAGATTTTATTCGGCGACACGGCACAAGCATCCGCGGTATTCCGCCGCGCATGGGTTTCCCATACGCACGTAATCAAGTGCTTGTCCATCGCATATCGCTGTGGTTATGTTTACACATGAACGGTGCCACTGTGCATCAGCGTGACTCCGTAGTGTAAACTTAAAATCCAAATAAAGGAAAATTAATACAGGCACTACAAAAACATCATCTGAATAATGGCGGGATTATTTGCTCCAGAATTCTTCTCCATCGCACCTCCTTTAATGGACTTTGAACAAGAACTGGTATGGTTTAACCTAACCGAATCGTTTGCCCAAACAGTGCAATACGAGAGAGTTACTTCATGCTGCAATACAAGGGAATTGATGGATTTAGCATTCGTACAATCTTTGAGTTTACAAGACCAAAAATTGCTTTTAAATGAGCTGGTAAAGAATCCTTTTTTTGTGTATCAAATACGTCTCACTCCTGACAAGGTATGGATCAATGAGATAATTGATTGTGTTCGCAGTACAAGGGTTATAATTTAATTTGTAGTTGCCACGTCTTGTGGAAAATAATCCTTTGATTTCCATAGAAATTCTTTTGAAACTAATGAACTCTCCAGAAATCACGGAATATTTTCATGTTCTAGTTAATATGGATATCACGCTGCATTCAATGGAAGTTGTTAACAGGTGAATATGTTGTACAAACGTATGAAAAAACGAACATCTAAACTTAATCATTTTAAGGGAATCTTTACCAGCCTCAAATTATCTATTTACATATGCTGTTTGTAAGTTCTTAGTTAAATTCGCATATACATACAGTTGTGCTCAAAATAATAGTAGTGCTGTGCTGAATTTTTTTTCTGCTTCTTCTATTCCTTCCACTAAAGGTTTATTTTATCTTTGTATTTTACTATATCATTGTTTGGAGTGTGCATAATAAAAAAATACCGTTGGTTTAACTTCTGATGCTATTGTTGTTGTAAAAAAATCGACATAAGAATCCCTTTGCAAGCTCCGAAACAAATAAAAGGGTTATAAGCTAGCTTACAAACAATTAAAAGACGAAAATAATTTAGCTGTCCATAGTCCAAGAAAAGTCACTCTCCTTTCAAAAAAACATGTATCGAAAAGAATAAAGTATGCCCAAGAGGATTTCCATTGGTCAGTACAGAAATGGAGGAACATTCCCCAGTACAGAAATGGAGGAACATTGGATGGATGAGTCAAAAATGGTGCTTTATGATTGAAGAGGATCCCGTCTATATGTTCGGCAACCTAAAAAAACTGAGTACAGTACCAATTTTACGACAAAAACTGTAAATCACGATGGTGCTTTAATTTATTTGCTACTACTATTATTTTGAGCGCAGCTGTATGTATATATTTGTAAAAATTTTCTTCAAATGTTTCACGCGACTAGAAAGTGATTCAATTTCTGGCCGAGCGAGTAGCAAACTCAAATACATATAGTGTTTTTCTATTGATTTCCTCCTTAAACACATCAATATTAAAATTTCTACAAAATAATTTTGCTTCCAATTCGTGCTACACTCATAGAAAAATACTACTGTTTTTCAGCAGACTGCTATGTTAGCAGTTTTTTTGTTAAACGAGTAATCTGATATATTGGAAAAGCAGACAGTAGTTTGATGACATTTTCTGCTGATTCGAAACTATAAATTCTCTTCGGACCATTTAATAACTTCAAAACAAAAGATCGTTATTAATTTATTCACGTAAAAAAAGGTTATTGCGAGGATAAAAATGTCAGCTATTTCAAGTAATGCAGTGATATTTCAGCAGAGATGTTTTAAAACATGTTTGCTAATTCAGCAGTATTTGTTTCAACTAACGAATGATTTTTGAAACAACTACATTGACTGTTTCCCTTTTTCAGAAGACAAAAACTGATATTTTATATATTTGTAACATATTTGCTGTTATGAATAATTTTTTGTTTTTGTGTATATTAAAAGTATTTATTTTATTTTAGTTTATTTTACTTCTTTTTAACAATTCGTGAAAACAAAAAGAAACTTCAGTTGTGCTTTAAGTGATTCCCTTCATAAATACTTGTAGTCTCACTAGCAAAAATTTTAGCAACTTTAGGAAGACATTTCGATTCACAATTTTTGTTCTAATAGATTAACCACTTCGGTCAACCTTCCCACGGAATTTCTTCACCTGTATATATCTAATTGCATTTCGTCATGTGAGAATGTCCGAGATAAATTCCAACAGTCCAGGTTAGTGCGTTTAGTATGTGTGTTCTTACAGTCTTTGATAAGAAACAAGATCATAAATGTAAAGGTAAGTTATAAATAAATGTAAAGAATTGCGAGATTTACCGAATTGCTTTCTTAGGAATTATTTATAGAAATCGAAACATTCTGCGTAGTTTTTAATCGTATTAAAGAGGCCGTAGCCTTGTATCGCCTACTCAAACATCTGGAAATGGGAGACCAAAATACGAACAATGGAGGCAGTACATCTTCATCATCGTCTAACAAAAGTGAAAAGAATGCCACAAATAAATAAAACACATCGAGTAATTAGACTTGTCATAAAATTTTTATTTTAAATTGATTTTATTAATAGGAATAGATATTATCGAAAATCTTATTAAAAAGGTATGCACTGTGTTAATTGTTAAAGAAATTGTTTAGGCGGACTCCAATTCAGTAGCCGTGCTGCAACATGATCGTCTGTAATACTCTTTTAATTTGAGAAGTGGTATTCAATTTGGACTTAAGGCCTAAAGCAAAGGAAACTGACAATATCTCGATAGCATGTTCTTGTAGAAGCAAGCACATCTCGCTTAAATTATCAATGGCTGTTGCAGCCACTGAAGAATTGTCATCTCGCAAACATTGAACGTATGCATTTAAAGTGCAACGATTAACATCCGAACGTCCTGGATTATGTTTTAAGTGACGTATAAGCAAAATAAACGCGTTAGATCTTATTTGAGCACTGGAGGAGAATATAAGTTCTAAGAGACGGTCGAAAAGTTCACTTAAAAAGTTGAAACGTTTCGATGTAAAACTTTCAATTTCTTGTAGGGGCCCTAAAATAGTATCTTCAGCGTTAGAATGCTTAACTATCTTTAATAAATTTGCAAAGTGCGGCGAAATAGCCGATGTCTTATTTAGTGACCCAGATATGGCGAATGTGACGGCCCCTCGAGAATTAATGTCTAAATTGGACAATTGATAATTGCTTGAAGAGTCGGGGGTATCTGCTTCTGTCGCTGATGTCTGTATTTTGTTTTCAACTGCTGAATACGACTCCTCAAATTCGTATTCCTGTTTTACATCTACATTGCTGGAGGTTGAAGTGTTCGATTTTTGTTGGAGAAGAGTTATACCTTGTACTAGCTGGTGCAACGAAGAAATTGAATTGTAACGATTGCCCAAATCCGTTAAAACATCTACGTACTGTTCAATAAACACTAGGGCAGAGGAAGGATTAGTGTTTATATATGACTGCAAGAGTTCTATCAATTTTATAAGTATGTGATATGCTTCTTTTACATGACTGTACTGCTGGAAGAATGTAAAGTAACATTTTAACGCTGATTGGAATTCTTCTTTGTAAATGTCGTCGAAGCATATTGGCTGTAATAACTCCAATGTCCTGAGTATTTGTATGAATCGATGCATGTGGTACTCATCTCGTATCATTCTCAAGCTCAAGTGGCCCCGACCTTGTATAAGAGACGACAATACACCTAATTGTCGTAAGAACAATGCTGGGTGAGAGGCTGCAATTTTTCTAATCAATAACTCAATGTCACTTGAGAAAGCTTCGAAATCTTTTTTCGTAAATAGATTACCCAAGCAAGTGATAAGATTAGAGGAAATCTTATCCGCCTGGCATCCATTAAGATTTTGAAGTTTGTCTGTGTATGAGTCTACCTGATGCGGTCGGATGAACTTTATAGACGGATACATTAAATACATTTGCCTCAAAACATTTAAACGTAATTTTTCAGGACTTCTGCATTGGTATACGAACTCGATGAATTTTATTAGATTGGAAGTAGACTTCCTGCATATACGGAAGAGTAAATTGATACGACAGCATAACACAAAGTGATATTGTGATGTGGATTTTAGCTCGAATTCGCCCTCTTTTAAGATAAATTCAGTGAATTTCATTAATTCCGCATCGGAAAGAAAGATTGCATTATCAGAAAGGTCCGTTTTTAGGACTGTACGATCCCTACCTTGCCACAATTTCGGATTATTGATAAGGGCTTGTACGAAATTAAGAACGGTGGTATAGTCTAAATCTGGTGCATTGCTTTGTAGCATGTATTCCAATGTTGATATTAGGGTGCTCCAATTGGACTCATGACATATCCAAGATAACAAATAGAAACGAAAATCTCCAGAGCTTTTCGAGAAAAGTAGAGGTAAATCTTGTTGCATGAAGTCGCAACATAGTTCAGGATCGTTAGCCGATAAAAGATCAACAAGCATTCCGTTACTGTAAAAATTTCTAGTTAAAGTAGGAGATTCAATTCTATGGTTCCGGAATTGGGAAAGCATCTGTTGTAATGTGATATTGGGAGCTTTTGTCATGCTTCTTCGTTTGGAAAGATCATGCCAGTTTGACACTAAATTCTTCATAGTATCAAGAAACATTGGCTGACAATTCTTTTGACTGTGCATAAAGGGTATAGATTTCAAAAATATTAAGGGTTCACTAATGGGCGTTGGATTTAACCTTATTATGGTTCTGAAAAAGGAGACTGCTTCTTTTATGTCCAATACGTTTAAAAGAATGTGGTTAAAATTGGGATGATTCAATATTTTACGAACTATGTCAATCTTTTCCAGAGTATGCATTTTGTGTAGTAAGATATGGAAATCATCTTCATTGAACTGATCTGGGTTTGACCAAAGCATAACTTTGTTTATAGACTCGTCACTGTCATAAGTACTCTTTTCTGCAGAATGAGCGGAACTTATTTGCGTTGGCTGCGTTTCTGGAATAAGCTCCTCCAAAATAATTGGTTCTAAAACATCGCTTCTTATCTTTGGATTATCCTCAACTGTCTGTGAATGAGAATATAATCCAAGCGCCCGAACAGTAACATGACCATTCTTTGCTCCCCTTGCTTGCTGTATTTCTATTAACTGAGCTAAATAAGCTTTGTTCAAAATTGCGTTCTTAACTGTTTCAAATTGCTCAATAACCGCATGATCCAAAAGGGCTAGCAATTTAGACATTGAATTGATGGGTGTTCCAAAGTTTTGAACAAATAACACAATTTGATCGGGTGTAAGTTCTCTGATAGCCGCCTCAATTAAACGATCGACTGAAGACCGTATCATCTTCAATTTAAGCCAATCCGGTAATAACTGTACTGGTTCTTGGGTCATATTTGGTATGAAAGCGATCGGAACATTCCCACCTACTGGAAACCAATAGTCCAAAATTGGAACTGACTCTGGCATTTGATTACTTGAATGGGTCAAGAGTATTATAAAGGCATGTATGATATTCAAATGCAGGGGCAATTGAACACCATCATTGAATTGAACCATTAGCAAGTCTGGATATTCATTCCACTGGTATGTCTCACGATGATCTCTTAATTTGATAATGTAGTTATTGAACATCACAAATAAACACTTAAGCGTCTGTAGACGATTTTCCTCCTCCAATTTACTTTGTTCGTCATGCCCCACTAATTCGCCACACTCGTATACCGGTATGATGTGTTGGAACATCGTACTTCTTTCCACAATTAATTGGGCCATATCGATAACATGGTCTAGCATATCTGTGACTGAGTCATCCAATGTGTTTGCGGCTATGAACTGTATATAAGACATTACCAAATCAGGTGAATTCTCCACTTGACAGGCCGATCTCAATTGGGGAATAATAAAGACGCGAACGTCATTAAAATGCGGTATCTGTGGAATAGAACTTAAAAGCCACTCATTGCTGCTCGTATCGGAACTCTTGAAGATTATCTTTAGGCCTCTAAGCGCAGATACTCTCGTTTGCTTGACTGTTGAACAAAGTCTTCTAAAAATATAATCTAGTATCTCACACACAGTATGCTTGTTGTAGGACGGATCCATGATAACGTTTCTCAAAAAGTTGACCAATTCCGCATCACGGCTATTTTCTTCATTGATAATGGTTGCATTAAACAGCAAAAACTCGCATAGACATTGTACTGGCAAATGGTTGAAATCTCCGTCACTATTTTGTACCAAATCCGATAGCCAAGGCATGGATTGTGAAGTTCCTTGTCGCTGAATAATATCAAGCAAAAGATCTGGTTTGCGACTTCGGCATAAAAGATGGCCAATTTTTAATGATTTATTTAATGATCTTAGCTGCTCGAAAACGCCGCTAGGTACTCGACGAGCAACACCCATTGGATCCATCAACATAAGTTGAGATGTGAGGATCGCATTTTCTTCGGTTATAACGGCTTGGGACGTTTGGGCGGCCAAATATGATTCAAATTCTACAATGTGATCGCGTTCCATGGGTATAATCTATGTGAAATAAAATAAATCGTGTTTAAACTTATGATATATGCTATTATACATTGGCCCTATTTCTGGGTAATGTTTCTATTATCTGTTATTTGGATTATTTGTTATTGGATATTCAAACTAATGTTCCAAGTCTATAATTTCCAGTAAACAGTTTATAAGACCAGTTTGTCTTAGTGTTTACCTGTAAAATTTGGTCTTAGTGTTTACCTGTAATTCCTCCTTGGACATCGCCGTTTCATTGAATTGATTTGTTATGCACATTTCCATTAACATCTTCATAGTTGGGTAATGGTTCCAGCAAAATGCACCAAATGTTGATGGATTGTGGGCTGAAATCATAAGCATGATTAGCCATGCTTTCCAATACAGAACTGTAATTGCCAATTTTGGGGGCTCATAATCCACGGGTAGGTTGATGTTTTCAGGATGATGGTATTCCGCCATACTGAATAGGAAATCAATTATGTCAAACTTATTGGCCTGAACGACAGGGCAACTTGAAATACGCATCGTGGATGCTCTCTTTATCAATGATATTGTTATGTCAAAGGTATCAGGGATTGTGAAGGGTATTTCTTTCGTGATACCGATTAATATTATTCGTATTAGCGTATCTTCATGTATTGGTGTCTCTGAAACCAATCTCAATAGTGTAGTTCTTTCTGGTTCCGACGGCCACTGGTCGTAGCGCGAATACTGTTCAGCATTTTCCAGAAGTAGAACTTTGTGTAACCCCTGGAAGTATTCGGCTGCTTGAAGCTTAAATAGGCCTGGAACAATTTCGTACATCCATGATACGCAATCCAACTGAATTTGACACATTTGGTTATAGAATTTTAGTAGTATAGCATTGTTAGCTGCATTGTCTTTTGAGACTCTCAAGGAAATGCTTGCCTCTCTGACCTGCGGCGAAACAGACAAGAGCATACAAAGGCAAGCTATATCAACCATAGAATGGAAAACACGATCGCGAAACTCGGAACTCTCGATTTGTTTGTTAAGCTCCGGCCGACCGTTTAGAAACACTTTGCAAAATACGACCAAATTTATGTCGTTGCGTAACATTCGCACCAACTCACGCAAAAAAACTCTCAATGTTCGGAGACAGTCTTCCCGTTGTAATAAAAATTCTTTGTAGATTTCAGCTAGATATTGGGCCGAATCGTCTGGAGCCGTCTGGAACATTGTAGCTGGAAGAAAATTACATGAAAGCATAAGAACCAAATGAAACAAAATAAGTAAATTTACCAAGCATTCCCATATTGTTTGGATTTCTAGTGTTTGACAATTCGTTCTGGACCACTAGCTTTAGCACGATATTGAGAATACCAGGTTCGAGGCGTATCATTTCCTTAATACATGCCATGTAGAAGTTAATTAGAGGCTTCGCTTTCAGACGCATTTTCACTAAAATTGCCAATACCTCGTGGTCTTTGATGTGATTAGCTCGAACATTGAAGCATATGTAAGATAGAAGTTCTTGAGCAAATTTTACCAATTTACCATTATGTATCCAGAGTTCTAATCGGGAAATACAGAGATGACGCACCTCAACCAGGCCAGAAGTAATGCACAGGAATTTAAGAAAGTTACGTGTATAGCACTCCTGTTGTTGACGTTTATTAAGTTGTTCTTTGATAGCCTCTGTAACATATTTTTCGACAATTCGCTCCGAATCGATATATCGGTTTTTTGCATCACAATAAGTATCATTACTACCGAGCTTAAACTCAGAAGGTTTTGCCGAACCACTGGCTTCGGAATTGTCGCAGGAATCGTCGTCAATATTTATCGGCAAGCTCTGTTGATTACCGCCGGATGCTGGTGTGCTCATAGTTGGAGTGCCAGCTCCAGAAGTGTTTCCATCTGATTGGAGGAATGTCAATTGTGGTTGGCGAGTGTTAAATGCCGCGGCAACATTTTTTATGAAGGGCGCACAAAGGCTATTATCCGACCAGAATCGATCATTGATAGCGTCATCGATATAAATTCGCATAAATATTTCTGGCCACTGTCGTTTATCGCTAAAGACACGCACCAATATATTACAGGCTAGAACATGGGAATATGAGCTTTGCCTCATTTTTAAATTAAAATCTCGTCGTAGTATGTGCAATAGACCTGAAGTAATGATATCATTCGAAAAATAGTCTGGGTGTACTTTAGCCATATACATAATACTCAACATTGCAATCATGTCGGGTTTCGATTTTGCATAGGACGATATTAGATTTTTTATGCAACCACAAATAAGACGCACCAAAGTCTCAGTGTCGTGTTGCTCCGCAGCTGTTTGGATAGTATCGATGATATCTACGGAATCACAATCCGTACCCATTTGTTCCCAAAGCTCATTCGAAGGAGCGACAATACCTACACTGTCACCACCGCTCCGTATAGTTGGGGTCAATTTTGGCTTTTTAGCGGCTGTCATCAAAGACGTAGTGGTCTCTCTTTTGCGATCTACGCTTGTAGACGACGATGGCTTAGCTATAGGCATTTTTCCCTTCGCTTCATCTCTGTATCCTTTAGAGCCAAGAGCAAAAAATTCGCTGCCAGCATGTGAGGAAACCTTCTTTGGTGCTCTTGTCGAAGAGGACGGCTGTTTACTGCGGTCCATATTTCACCACCAACAAAGATCTGATTTATAGACGTGTTGCGCCCTTCGGCTTGAAAAGGAAATTTGACTCCGATGATACAAAAAAAAAAATAAAGGCTCCTTATATGTCTCTTTTTCAGTTTGTGCAAAATGTTCGCTCTCCTTAGGATTTGTTTTTGACACTTCGAAATGTTTTGTTTTCCTAGCTACTAGTGTTGGGAAAGTAGCGAGTATTTGATTACAAGTACTCGTTACTGGCTAATTTTTTGAGTACTCGTTACAAATAAATGAGTACTCAGCATGTGCAATACAAAAATGCTAAAATTCAAATGTTTTCCAAACAACTAATTAATTAATTTCAGGTCTTAAAATTAATTTTAGTAATCAAAAGACCGACATAGATAACATCTAACTCAACATCAATCTTTTATTAATGCATAAAAATATTTGCCGATGATGTATTCCTACTTTATAAATATGAACGTTCCGATTTATTTATTTATTTATTTATTTATTCAGTCTTTGGATAATTCACACTATAATCCTTACAGACTCGCTAATTTCTAATTTGTATATATACTTCCAAAATGTTCTACTTAAAAATGTACTAATTTCTAAAATAAAATACATCCAGAATTTTATCAAAATCTTTTAAAGGAACGGATAGATCAATATTACAATTTAAATTTATTGAATTAAATTCTCTCAAAGCTCTTGTAATATGCTCATTGCAAGCATAATTATTCCTATGCATAGGTACATGAAAGTATTGGAAAAATCTTAAACTCCTAGCAGGAACATTGAAGCCAATTTCACGAAGCAAAGGCGGGCAATCAATATAACCGTTAATTAACTTATACAAAAATAATAATTAATCTTTCTTTCTCCTATTGGCCAAAGTCTCCAAATGTATGAGCCTACATCTGGATTCATACTCAGGAAGAGGTTCAGTAAAACGAAGACTTATTAGTGCAAATTTTATGAATTTCTTTTGCAATCTCTCAACTCTATCAGAAATACCAACAGTATACGGGTTCCAGACCATTGACGCATATTCCAACTTTGATCTGACAAACGAAGTATATAAAATCTTGCGGGTATATGGACTGATGAAATCCTTACTATTCCTTTTTATAAATGCAAAATTAGAATATGCCTTAGGCAAGATATAATCAATATGGGATTTGAAATTTAGCTTACTATCAAAATAAACACCTAGATCTAAGATCCTATCAATCACTTTCAAAGACTGATCATGAATGCAGTATTTCAGTATGATATTAGCGACACTTTGACTCGTTTTCTTGAATGGTCTGAACTCAACTCGCTTTGTGTGAATCGATCTAAAACTAAAGCCCTCTGTTTTGGTTTAAATGAGCTGTTTCTTCATGACTTTACAATTTCTTTAGGAAATACTCCAATTGATTTTGTTGATCATCATAGATGTCTTGGTGTTGTTCTTGATACGAGGTTGAACTTTGACCATCATGTCAATTTTGTATCAGGACGTGTTTGGGCAGCATTGCGACGTATATATGCTGCTAACATATATTTACCTCTTCATGTCAGATTTAGGGTGGCGAAATCTCTCCTAATGAGTCACATAATATATGGGTTGGAGATTATTTCGGATTGCGGTTCGAATGTTATGAACAGGATCAGGGTAATTGTTAAAACGATCGTACGTTTTGTTTATAATGTGGGTAGAAGGGAGCATATCACAAGTCATGTTAAGCGTTTTCTCGGTTGTTCCTTTGCTGATTTTGTGAGATTTAGAAATTTGTCTCGTTCTCTAACAAGTTGGCTGATAAGTCCCCGGTCTAACAAAGAAAAACACATTTTTTGTCAAAATTCGTTTTTATTATTCAACATAGTTCCCTTCAAGAGCGATACAACGATTATAACGACCTTCCAATTTTTTGATACCATTTTGGTAGTGCTACTTCGGTTTTGCCTCAAAATAGGCCTCAGTTTCAGCGATCGCGTCTTCATTGCAGCCAAGTTTTTTCCCTGCGGGCATCCTTTTGAGGTCTGAGAACAAGAAAAAGTCGCTGGGAGCCAGATCTGGAGAACACGGACTTTTGAGCTAGCGGACTTTTGAGTCTTTCCACGCTTCGGAGACGGTTCACCGGTCGCTGTCCACTCAGCCTGTCGATTGTATTCAGGAGTGTAGTGATGGAGCCATGTTTCATCCATTGTCACATATCGACGGAAAAAACGAGTTAACAGCTGCAAACACCGCTCAGAATCATCAACACGTTGTTGTTTTTGGTCAAATGTGAGCTCGCGCGGCACCCATTTTGCACTGAGCTTCCGCATATCCAAATATTGATTAATGATATGACCAACACGTTCCTTTGATATCTTTAAGGCCTCTGCTATCTCGATCAACTTCATTTTACGGTCATTCAAAATCATTTTGTGGATTTTTTGTGGTTTTCGTCGGTAACCACCTCTTTCGGGCGTCCACTGCGTTCACCTCCTCCGTGCTCATTTCACCACGCTTGAATTTTGCATACCAATCAATTATTGTTGATTTCCCTGGGGAGAGTCCGGAAACTCATTATCGAGCCAAGTTTTTGCTTCCACCGCATTTTTTTCCCCTCAGAAAACAGTATTTTATCAAAACACGAAATTCCTTTTTTTCCATTTTTTTCACAATAGCAAAAGTTGCTTCACAAAAGACGCTCTATCTCACAAACTAATTGACTTACAAACGTCAAATTTTGACACGAATCATTTGAAGGTTGGTACTATATAAAAATAATATGCATTTAATACTAGCGACGCCATGTATGTGTCAAACCGGGGACTTTTCAGCTAACCTGTTATATGGGAAATTTAAAATTCAAATAACAAACAAAAAAAAAATTACGATTTTAGCCGCTAAACTCGAACTTAATACCCACCATAATTCAAAAAAAAAAAAAATGAATCAAAAATAATAAAACAAAAACAAAATATTTTATTATCCACAAAGAGCTCACCATAAACTAATCAGTTAGGAGCTAACTCACAGTATTAACAATTTATTAACTTAAAGTCACCTCAATTTCCTACAGGGACATACATAATACATGTAAGTAACCCAGCAAAAAAAGCATTGCCAAAAAAGTAGTGAAAATGTTCTTTTTGGATCCGGAAGTGGTTCCAAATTGACGTAGAAGCGATGAATTTAACATGGGCTTGTCATAGGACGGATTTCCACTATTTCACTGAATTTGCATCACTTCTTAAGGTGTGAGGCGAATTTAGTGTTTTGGATGTGAATTAAGAAATTTTGTGATATATTGACAAATAAATGATTTTTAAAATTTTTTTATGATTTTTAATGCATTATAACGCTTGTCCGGAATGTTTGTCATCAAATATTTTCAAAAATTCGCAAATTTTCTAGAAAGGATTTAGCATTTTTTTCGGCTAAATTAAAATAATTTGTACCATTTTATTAATTCTTACCCCCATTTTCATAAAGCTCCGTTAGTGTTCCGTTAACTAACCAACTTTTAAACCGTATTATGGACGAAGCTGTCATCTTGCATATATATTCCATATGTCAGATAGGAACTTAACTGACGAAAATTTTTCAGTTAAAGTTAACTGGAGAGAAGATATTTGCATTTTACTTTCTGTTAACTGGCAGTTAAAGCCTAACGGAGCTACATGAAAATGACCGTTAACCTATTTGAAACAAAAAATTTTAAATTTTTCATTAAAAATATGAAAAAAGCCAGTTATAAAAAATTGACTCAAATGAACTTCCTGTGCAGTTAAAATAAAGAACATCTTTGGGAGGGCATTTTTGGAAGTTATTTTAAAGTTGTGTCTTGAAAAAACTTCAAGTTTTTTTTTGCTGGGTAAACAAAACAAATACAGTGAAATCTCCCATAACGGACACCCCCTTTGGACGGACACAGTAGCTATAAGAAATACATCGCAGCTACTCTCCCTTGAGCGGACGCTCTCTTGAACGGACGCGGACAGCTATTTGACAAAAAAAAATCTATTGTGCGGACATCTGCTCCCTTGAACGGACGCTGACAGGTATTTGACAAAAAAAAAAATCTATTGTGCGGATATCTAGTTCGTTTTTCGCTTAAGCGATTTATGGGATTCCCCAAATAATACAGCCACAAACGCATTAACAACATTTTAAATTGCATTTGTCATTCGTTAGTATACATTCGTGCGAGCCAGACATTGAAAATGGATAAAAAGAGGTCTATTTTGACACTACATCAAAAAGTAGATGTGCTTGAAATGTACAATAGAGAAAAATTAAGTGTGAGAAATTTATCGAAGCGAAGAAATTTATCTCTACATATACAGAGGCTATGGATAAGGCACGAGATCTTAAAGCGTTTGTCGAATACAAAGGAGATATTGAGGCTATGAATATACTTTCATCACTTGAATTACATTTTCAATATGTTATTGTTAAAACCAACACACGACAAACGACAATGAATGAATATTTATTGAAATAAAATATGTATTCTAAAAACATTGTTAAATATTATTTCTTTACACGATTTTTTTTTATTTTTTCTGTTAATGAATAAAACCTTTTGAATTCTTTGTTTTTTATTGTAACATAATCATTTAATCAACAGTCGCATTATGAAATAGTCTGCACTGATTTAACTTTTGGAGTTGTCTCTTGAAAGGACACCCCCGAAATGTAAAAAGCACGAAATATATATTATAAGATGGATCCTCTTTGGAAAGAAGAAAATATTATTAAAAAATACATAAAAGGTAGTTTTTGATTTTTTTTATTAAAGTAACGAGTTACTACTACGAGTACTCAATTCAAAAGTATAGAGTAGTAACGAGTAGTCAAAAGTAATCAAAATTCCCAACACTGCTTCAAGATGAAGGAAGACGAGGGAATACAAGATAAGTGGAGTACATACTCATTAGATAAAATGAACACTCGACTTGCGCCAACAAATGTATGTATAATAAACAAATTAAAATACAAAAAAGTGAACTTACTTGAAAGGGATGATGTAATAATTCGAATCTAAACACACTAAACACTTTTCTACACATTTTAATATAAATAAATAAAGCACACACAAGTTTGACCAAAAATTTCACTTTACTGCCAAATGATCGCAACACCTAAAACCAACTGAACTATTTATGCAAGGGCTAGAATTAAACTGCTTGTGTGATTGTTGAGTTGCTAAATAAAACCTGTTGAGCAAAGAGAGAAATCCGAATACTCACCACTTTGCACTCAATCATAATGGAAACGGAAACTCAATCGGCTTTAGTTCGCTCCTTTATTTCATAGTATTTGATTGGAGTGAAATAAAGAAAATGGTAAATAAATCTCGTTCCATAGAGTTCCATTCAGTTTTAAATTGTAACCAAATCAGAACAAAACAGGTAATACTTAATGCTTATCTCTTTCAACTAAAGAACAGGAAACGGAAACTCACTCAAACACGAGAGAGCAGAAAAGGCGAATTAACTTTCAGTCGAGTAGATAGTTGTTTCTCAGTGATGCCAATTTAGTTATTTTATAAATAGATCTAGCTATTTTTGATGTTGAGTTGCTAGAAAATTTCTGAAATTGCTATTGGCTAGAAATCTATTCATTTTTGATTTGAATTCTGATATTTTTGCATTTGTTCTTGTTTTGATTTCAGTTTAATAACATATTATGGCCAAATTTGGGAAAATTGAGTGATGTATATATATGGGAGCTATATCTAAATCTGAACTGATTTGGGCAAAATTTTGCAGGTTTGATTGAAACCACAGAAGGTTACCGATACATGTATATGGGAGCTATATTTAATATAAAGCCGATTTCCATGATTTTTGGCACATATAGGTAATACTATGGAAGATTTGAGTAAGATCTGGTATAAATAAGAGTTTTATGGTCAAATTTGGCACATATAGGTAATACTATGGAAGATTTGAGTAAGATCTGGTATAAATAAGAGTTTTATGGTCAAATTTGGGTGATACTATATATGGGAGCCAGAATCGATTTCCATGATTTTTTGCACATATAGTAAGTGCTATAGAAAATTTGATTTGGCCAACTTGGAGTACGATCGGTTGATACATAAGGGATTTATGGCAAAATTTGAGGAAATCGGGCGATACATATATATGGGTGATTTATATAAATCTGAACCGATTTCGATGAAAATTTTCACACTTAAAGGTGAGTATTAACTTCGAGTTTAGCCTCTAATTTTCACTAAAGTGAAAACTAAATCAGTAAAAAAAATCATAAAATTATACATATTTGTTGCAGAATTCATTATAACTTGACGGGGAATATCCCAAAGCAAATTTGTCACAAAGTTTGTATTCCTTAAAATGGATTATGAAAGAAAACTAATCGTGAAAAAATTACGATTTTAGCGGCTTAACTCGAACTTAATACCATATATATATATATATATATATATATATATATATATATATATATATATATATATATATATATATATATATATATATATATATATATATATATATATATATATATATATATATATATATATATATATATATATATATATATATATATATATATATATATACACTTACTTTGTCAATACCAGGAAATGTTCGGAGGTCGTTACCAGCAATGTTCTATTGCATCATATTAAAAACGGTTTATTTTTGTTCCATCTGACCATTTAACTTATTTCCAGTCACAAACGGCCCAATCTTTGTGGGCCTTACTAGACATTTTCTATTTAGGAAATATTGCAAAAAGTAAAACATGCACTCCGTATTGCTCCCCACTGTATGTATGTAGCCTTAAAAGTGTATTCAAATCTTACTTAATTTATTCAATATTTCATTATTTTTATTCATAATATATAGGCTTAGTTTAGAAGGATTTGTTATACTTTTTACAACATAAAATATCAATAAGACATAAATAATTTCTATACATGTTTATAGTACATTGTTTATATGATTTTATGAGTGCTTTAGTTTTGGGAAAAGTGAGAAAAACCAAAGCATATTTAAAACAGTGCATTCTCGCTCATTTGAACATTTTAACTTATTCTAAAAAAGATAATAATCTCAATTTTAAATTTTAGTACATATCGGTATATTGGAATAAATTGAAGATTGATAATTTTGTGTAAAGCGCATTTAGGAAAGTCTAAATTTAGCACTTTCGTCGGTCGTTTCTGCAGGAATTGTACATAGATGTTAGGATAAATACGTAGCGCATTATATGCAACACGATTGGGCGAGACATGGAGTTTTACTACGGGACAAATAACAATCAAAACGTTCTTTTAAAAAATTTAGTTTGGCTGGATGAGAATGACGAGGGCGAGATGGAGGTAGGAGGATGACTGTTTATTTTAATGAAAAATGTAAATAATTTAGTGATACATTTTTTTGTTTTAGTTTTGGGATGTGGATTCAGAAGACTTTACATTCTAGAGATAATTGTAATTTTAGCACTAACACGCATCAGACCGTACGCCCAGTTGGTTGGTTACACCCTTAGGAGGAGAGGTTTACTTGTTTGCAGGAACTGCTTGTTGACCCATGCAACGTCGGGTTTAATGAAACGGACTGCTTGTCCTTCTCCACATGCATTCTCTACACTATAAATGCCCTTAAGTAAGACGCTGCTGCCAGTTCCACAGGCCAAGGCACTGCCAGAATCAAATTGGCATGCGTCGAATTTGGTGGTACTACAAACTCCACTGTTATCGGCCCCACAATCACCTCGAGACAAGGGAGTAGTCGTGGTGACATGCATTATGGCACCCTCTTCGTGGACTGAAATAATAAATGCGTCAGAATTAAGGAGATGCGCATGACTACTGATCTTTGGACTTACTACTTAACGCTTGTTTGCCCCATCCTGTAGTGACGCAAGTTTCTGATGGACTAGGGTCTTTGTCGCTAATGCAAATGGGCTGAATATGCGACGCAAACTGTAGTCGTTGAGATAATTGTAGGACAGCCATATCGTTTGATCCACTATTAGAATCATAGCTTGGATGGATATCTAAACCCTTCACACCAACTAATTGGAATGGTAGTGGTTCGTCAGTGTTACCCAGTTGCCATTCCCCTGCTTTAACACGCAGGTCACCCACCGAAATTCTGTAAAATAGACAATGATGAATTAAGCATGATGCTATAGAAGTTTCCTCTTACCCCTGGACACACGAAGCTGTCGTTAAAACAACCGAATCGCCAATAATTGCTCCACCACACAACAATGATTTAGAGGACTCCTTTAAGATCATTGCTTGCCAGGGAATTTCGGCGAAGTTGGCGTCTATATCCTTAATTCCTTGAGGTTTTGTATTCTAGCAATAAGAACATTAATGGTTGAGAATGTATTAATGAGAATGATAAAAAAAAATCGCTTACTTTGTTCTTTTGTGCACATACACCAGCCAGATTAACAGGCCAAGGATCAACATAGTTAGCATCACGGCAACACTTTCCTGGCGCTCCAGTGCCTTCAATAATACAATCAGTTAAGGGAACTCTGAATGGGGTGATTTCAACTGGCGTTTCGCTAATAACACCAATCGAACTGCAGTAGTTTTCAGCTGTGCACACTAAGGCCGATGCACACTTTGCGGGTGTAGAACCAATTGATCCGATTGGACCAATGGGTCCAGGACCAGCTGGGCCGACGGGACCAACAGGGCCAATTGGACCGGGACGAGCTGGACCACCGGGACCAACCGGGCCGATCAGACCGGGACGAGCAGGGCCGACGGGACCAACAGGGCCGACTGGTCGAGCATCTTCCGCTACAAAAGATCCAGGTCGTTTGTTTGTTGGGAATATTTGAGGAGATAATTGATCTTCTCCTCGCATTACTATATTGTTTTGGTTTGATGATTCCTCACGGTGATCAACAGGAGGCAAATATTTAGGTGGTGAGGTTGATGGAATCCTGCGTGGTGGTGTGGGAGCTGTTGTAAAGGGCTGCCTGTAAGGAGTTTCTGTGGTCGATGGTTGTCTTGATGGATACCTTGCTTGAGTAGGTTGCGTTTGCCTCACAGGGGTGGGAGTTGTCGATTTAGGCTTTGCGGGCTGTGGTTTAGGTGTAGTCGTTGCTGGCGGCAAATAGTTATTGCTCACTGCAGTGGTCGTTCTAATGGGTTCTGGTGACGGATATGTTAGAGGCGTCGGGGGAGTCTTGGAAATGAAGTAGTAGAGTAGATGTGACCTATTCCAATTACAAAAGCTGTTTATATCTTACCTTCAAAACATAGCCATCCTCTGTTAACATCGTTGAGGGCACACCACAGCATACATTTGGCGACAAACATTTTTTGGACTGCAAAAATAAATCCAATTAGTTTAACTTGTTGACAATGATTCCTTGTATATGAAACAGTCTTAGAAAAACTTTTAGGTAACGATTTTGCTTTGAGATGATTGGTCATTGAGAAATTCATCCCCTAATAAGTACGTTTTTTTCTGCCACAGAAGAAATACACCATTACGATGTACTCATTATGGGAGGAAATATGGCATTCGCCACCAATCATGTGCTGTCTATGATTCTGGCAGTCTCTTCTCTGAATCGTCGTATTTCATATTAATATCAGGCGGGATGGTAGGGTTTCCATTAAATACATCAACGTTCCGCCAAATGAGCCATAATGGCTCTGCTTCGTTGACTGATGTAAGCGTTTAATGTCTTAACGACCCTAAGTGAATTCAGTCAGTGGCCGTCCAATGACTTGTAATTAAAGACATTATTAACACTTCACATATTTGGAAATATATTGTGAATGCCACAAAGTGCACTCATGAGGAATTATAATTATCACAGGCTTTAATGACGAATTTTACAGGCTGTGGGCATAAAGCTAGGCCGACAGCCACTAATTAAATGTTCGATTCTAATAGAGAAAACTTCAATGATTCTGTCAATGGCTAACTGTCAGAATGTCGGGTGTTATTTTAAAACAAATGGTAAGAAAGGAGTAATGCTAAAGTAGATAAATTGATTCATGTGATTTTTTCATATCAGAAATTGCATGCCAATGGCCCATGCATTTGATAAAGTAACTTTACGTACATCCAAAGAAATTTGTAAGAAGAGCCAACAGAAAAGTCTGCTAAGACAGCAAAAAGTCTGCTGAAAAAGGGAAGGCAGCCACTGATTGCTGAAATAGCAAACTAGCATTCTGCTATTTTTTTAGCTTGATTACACTAAAACATGTTTTATTTTGGCTGAAACGAGTAAAAATGTCATCTTAGGGGATATCAACACAATATTTTATTAATATATATAGTATTTGCCCAATGGCCCATGCATTTGATAAAGTAACTTTACGTACATCCAAAGAAATTTGTTAGTAGAAACAACAGAAAAGTCTGCTAAAACAGCAAAAAGTCTGCTGAAAAAGGGAAGGCAGCCACTGATTGCTGAAATAGCAAACTAGCATTCTGCTATTTTTTTAGCTTGATTACACTAAAACATGTTTTATTTTGGCTGAAACGAGTAAAAATGTCATCTTAGGGGATATCAAAACAATATTTTATTAATATATATAGTATTTGCCCAAAAATTTGAATATTTATCAAATTGAGCCATAACAGCTAACAAAATGTTTACTGATCGCATTTAGGAGCATATAAGTATATTACAATGCAAAAATATACCAAAAACAATTTTTGGTTCATAAATACACTTTGGGGAATAATTTATAACCTACAAATTTTATGAATTGTTGTTCGTTAGACCCTGAAGTGCAAAAATATAACAGCAAACATCGACTGCTGTTTTTATCAGACTTTTTTTCTATGAGTGTAGAACAGAGCTTCCCAACCCAATTTGCTTCGCGCCCCCCAAAAATTGTATCAATTTCGTTTCGCAGAAATAAATATTAACAAAAGCTGAAAATATGATTAACAATAAATAATTAAATAATTAAAAATAAAAATGTTAGTGAATATTAATATAAAAGAGTTTATCAATTAAGGTGGGTATTAAGTTCGAGTTTAGCCGCTAAAATCGTAATTTTTTCACTAAAGTGAAAACTAAATCAGTAAAAAAGGCATTAAATTATACATATTTGTTGCAGATTTCATTATAATTTGATGGGGAATAGCACAAAGCAAATTTTCACAATGTTTGTATTCCGTAAAATGGATTATTAGAGAAAAGTAATCGTAAAAATGACGATTTTAGCGGCTAAATTCGAACTTAATACCCACCTTTAGTTGGAAATTTGGCAATTGTTCCTTCCATTAGCTAGATTTTTAATATTTGGTACTATTACTGATAAAGTACGCCTCAAATTAGTTTCAACAGATAGTTTGACTTTATGTCTAAATGTGACGAAAATGGTTTCAAAATTTTTAAAATGCGTGAATACAAAAGTGGGTACTGGTTCTGATAATTTAGCAAGAAATTTAGCCGTTGCAAATAAAGTGAACGACTAATAACGGAAAACCTACAACAAATTATAGAATTGCATGTAACTCCTATTCTTTTCTCACTGTGCTTAACAGGTTGGCTGATAAGTCCCCTGTCTGACACATAGATGCCGTCGCTGGTATTAAATGCATATTATTTTTATATAGTACCAACCTTCAAATGATTCGTGTCAAAATTTGACGTCTGTAAGTCAATTAGTTTGTGAGATAGAGCGTCTTTTGTGAAGCAACTTTTGTTATTGTGAAAAAATGGAAAAAAAAGAATTTCGTGTTTTGATAAAATAACATATAAATGAACATTTCGAAATGTACGAATGGTATGCTCTTTTGTGGTATATTATTGATGTTTTGTTGAACTTAACAATTAGTGTTGTTTTAACAAATTTAATGATAAAAACCTGCTCAACAAAAAATGACGCTGCGCCCCACCTGGAACCTCGTGGTGCCCCCTAGGGGGGCGCGCCCCCCATTTGGGAAGCTCTGGTGTAGAATGACTTTAGATTAAAATATCTGCGATACTTCTGCATTTAGTTCTTTGGCAAATGCAATTGTAATAATTGGGAATGTAGCACAAACCAGTTAATAACATAACTTTCTAAAATGAGTCAAATTACCCTAAATTGTGTACGCCATAATTTTTGTATAGCAATAAAGAAATTTATTAAAAAAATTCTCCAATTTTTTGTTCAAAATTAAATTTTCTTAAATAACAGCAATTACAAGTTAAGGTCGGTACTATGTTCGGTTTTCGAGTTGAAAACCACTTTATTTTCGAGATTACTTTTCCTTAAATAATAGAAATTATAAATGAAAACAAACTTGTTCCTGTAAAGTCTTGTCGAAATCTAGAGAAACTAGAAACATCGCATCAATTGAGTTAATTTATCTGCTTTATATTGGACTGTTTTAATAAAGTAACCACAAAAATTTGAACGCGAAAAGCGAACATAGTACTTACCTTTAAACTCAATAAATGATTGGAATAAAGGTTCATGTTAACTTTTGTAACCTATATTTTCTTTATTTGGAGTGTGTTTGCACACTCGGTAAGAACAGATCTTATTGATGCGTGATGAGTTTGCAGTTGTCCCGTTAGTAGTAATAAGTTTGAATCAGAAAGTGTCTCTTTATGTACAGTCTGCAAGCTACAAAAAATATTATCCCATAGAGTTCATCAATTACGGGTAAGGTATGTATGAACGTTCTTTTATAGCAGTTTTGAACGAGAATTGTTTCGTTCTTCATCCACGATATTCGTACAAAGATTCGTTCATTCTGTTGTTGTTCTGCACTCCATGAAATATGATTACATTTAGAATTACAAAAGAATATGTTAGTTAACATTTTGCAATTTTTTCTGATTCAATAAAACGGCATCTTGGGTTTCAGTTGGAAACTCTGAAACGTTCTTTTTTTGGCCAGATTTGTGCAATGCAACACATCAAATCTACTCTGTACACAAAAACAACAATGCAAAATAATGCTGTTGCTTTGGTTTTATTTATTTAGTATTTCATTTGTTTGCCTCGAAAAAAGAAACAATCTATTAATCACACAGTAAACCCAAATTGAAATACAAGAAGGTAACCACTCTGCCATTGTTTTGGCATTCAAATGAATGAAATTTGAATGCTTCAGCAGATCTACGAATACCCACCCCACCCACTAAACTAGCGATGCCCTGCTATACCCATCATGCACGGAATCTTTGAGAAAATTTACATTGAAGTCGCTACGTGTTTATCAACAACTCCCATGTCTCTGTGATTTTGAGGCGTATCTCGGTTCCATTAATATAAAAAAGAAAAATTGTCCAATTAAAAAATGAGAGGTGTGCGCGTGAGTAAAACCGTACTTGAAAATTTCTACTTTTTTGAATATATACAAGATAGGAATGGTAATGTGTAAAGTTAGAATTTTCTACAAAGGGTCAATCCTACACTGAGAAATATATTATCATGAGGCCAAAGATTTCATGTCTTTAAAATACGAAAGTGAATTCTGCTTAGTATATGAGACGCAATTCTCTGTTATAAAGTTTTTTTGCTTGTCCAAAAGTCGATAAACTTTTCGATGAAGTCGGTTTGTCCTTATAGTTAAGTGATTCGACTTAAAATTGGGTATCCTAACATGAAAGAAAAAATCGTTTTACTAAGGTCAACTTGACTTTAATACTTCTGAAAAAATCTTCAAAATTAATGAAACCGTCTCTAAATTTGTTGAATTTTTGCATTTAAAGCATTTAAAAATAGGATCAGCATAATTTCTACTTGAAGTCGAGTCTTAATTAGGAATTTTTGTAAAAAAGTTGTAGTTAACACATGTACTTTGGTAGCACATGAAGAAAAACGACGAAAACATTAATAAATTAAAATTTGTTTCTTAGAATTAAATACGCAAAACTCAAATTAAGAAGAGAATTGTGTCCTTACTTCAATTCTCCGCTTCTTTGGCTCCGAGTCAATACCAAATCAAGACTGTAAAGACAATCTTTGGAACCGGACATCCTTTTTTCAGTGCAGTTTTGGCCAAATACCAAAAATGTTTTTCAGCCGCAGGTTATCCTATCTTTGCTATACTGGTGACATTTCTGAGCATTTCAAAGCTTCACTAAGTGGTTTCATATATAGATTTCCACATAGACGATCCGTTTCTCTCCGCGAAAAAAATGTGTCAGCTCCAAAGATTAATATTGTAGAATTTTGTTTTGATTTTTCAGTAGAAAGTCAGTTCCAAACATTTTAATCGGGCATTTGATTTTGTGTTGTTCATAAAGAGCAAGGTTTTGGTGAAAATTTGTTGTACAAATAGAAATTTTTAATTAATCGTCTGGTGCATCATTAATGTTCAAATTTTCGGTAAAATGTTGAAAAAAAAAAGAACGTAAACGTGATCCTATTTTGCTGTAAAATAGTTCTGTTGTCAGTAGTAGTACTCATTGATAAAAGAGAAGTTAGCCACCTGTGTAATAACAATGGATTGAATTGTTTAGGTGATCCTAAAACAATGGGTTGGCACTATAAAATTGGTACACCCAAGGTCTATTACGGAAGGTGCTCTCAGTATTACAAAAAATGTTCGCCGCCATACTTCCCTTTTTATTTTCAGTCGAATTGAAGCATTGTGGGGAACGTAAAACAAAGCAACAATAGAAATTTATCCATGTTTATTTCGAAACAATTTAGGTTCGCAAGGATAATTGAAGTAATTCATACACTTTTAGAAAAATATGTTCCGATATAAACAAAATGTGTTTCGGGCACAATTTTAAAACACAATATATTTAAGTGCAAACATGTAATGTTCCTAAACTAACACTAAATGTTTGGGACATCTATGTTAATATGTTAGAATATATTATGTTTGGGGCATGAATGTTTCATAAAAATCATATGTGTGAATGCAAGCATGTATAAATTTACAAATTTCGACTAAACATAGATATGTTGTGATATTTTATTCAAAGCGACAGAGAGAGTATAGAGAAAGAAATAGAGATGGAAACCGGGAGAGTTGACAAAAGATATCAACATAACACATCGAAAGAATCAAAAGAGAACAATTTCTGCACTGAAAAAAATATTGTCGTGAGGTCAAAGATTTCATGTCTTTAAAATACGAATACAAATTTTGCTTAGCATAGAAGACGCATTTCTCTAAAATAAAGTTATTTTCCTTGTCCAAAAATAGATAAACTTTTCAATGAAGTCGTATTGTCTTTATAATTAAGTGATTTGACTTAAAAATGGGTATCTTAACATGAAAGAAAAAATTTATAGGATAAGGTCAACTTGACTTTAATAATTCAGAAAAATTCTTTAAATTTAATGAAATCGTCTTTAAATTTGTTGTCTTTTTGCATCTTGACTACAAAGCAAAAAATCGTTCAAATATAGGACATGTTTTTCAAAACTTTATTTTAAAGAAGTTTTTTACTTCAAACATAGCATAATTTCTACTGGAAGTCGAGTCCTAATTTGGAAAATAAAGTTGCCGTTAACTCGTTTTTAAAGGACTTTGATAGCATATGCAGAAAAAAAGCTGAGTAAGCGAAAAATTAACATTTGCTTCCTAGAAGCAAGTACACAAAACTTAAATTTAAAAGAGAATTGTGTCTTAAAAGTATCCTTACTTGTATTCTCCGCTTCTTTGGCTCGGAATCAATACCAAATTTTTTAAAGTAAAGACAAAATCTTTGGAACCGAGTATGCTTTTTTTCAGTGTGTGAAACCGCTTGTATGTTGTTTCGGAAAACTGTTTTATGATACGGCCAAAAATTTTATATGCTTAAGTCTAAATATTATTTAATTTGAATAAAGAGAATGGACATTCGGAACCAAGAGAATAGACATTTGAAAAACAAACAGCATATGTTTTCGCCTTGAGAGCAGCATTTTATGTTATGTATGTGTGGACATGTGTTTTGTTTATCATTTTGGCATTATGGCACAATTTTTTTCTTGGTTCGTTAAAAGAAATCAGGGGTCTTCATAAAAATAACGAAAGGGCACTATACTCTTTTTAGAGTTGGGACAGTAAAATGAAATAAGGAGGAAATAGTGAAAAATTACACAGTAAAATGTATAAAAACAAAGTTTAGTTCCTCTTTATTAATAAGTAGTCCACGAGGAGTTGACGGACACCTTCAAATATAAAAGCGGGCATTAAGTTCGAGTTTTGCAGCTAAAACAATTTAAAAATATTATTTTCTTTAAAATGAATTATTAAAGAAAAATAAAAGGCATTTTAGAGCGATGGTGTTAAATGCTAGTAAAAAACTGTTCACGCCTAAATAAATTTATGTTTATATTATAAAATTATGTATGTTTTTACTCGACTCCACGTTCTTCTTTTGTTAGAGTTTTTGAATTCCTTCCAAATTTTAAAGTTTTGTACGAAAAACAGTTTTTTGTTACAAAATTGTTATTTTTGCAATAAAAAATAATATTCTATCCAAAAATCAGTAAATTTCGTTTATATCAAGCACTGTTACTGACTATAAATCTTTAATAACCCACATTTCCAAGTTTCATTATAAAAATTTAATATAGTATAAATATAAATGTGTAAATTAAAAAAAGTGTTCGGTCGGAGCAGGGCATATCATACTTTGAAGAAATACAGCTTGGTATTTGGTAGGGGGAGATGGCAAACCCCTCTAGCTACGCCAATTTCAATTATAAAATATATTTTAATATAAACAAATTTTATATCTTGAAAATATCTTCCAAAATACGTTTTGGCTACACCAAATACCAAAAGGTGGAGCTATCATGAAAGAAAATGTTTTATTTTAGAAAATTAATTTCATTAATTGCAACATGATAGGTTAGTTTTTTTTTTGTCAAATTGAAGAAAATTTGTTGTCTAAGGAAACTTTGAAGGGAAACAGTGGAGTTAAAACTAAGATTCACTTTTCTCGGAAATTACGTATACGACTTGGAAAGCATGTTTATTTTTGGCATAAATAGACTGAAAATAGCATTTTGATCTTGAAACATGTTTGAGGTTATCATATTTATTTTCTGCGTGGTAAAAGTTAAAACTATTTGAACTTGTCAGATGCTGCTCTAATTCTTATGACTTTCATCTTATGAACATTAGCGGTCTTCCACACTTGGGGTGACACCTTCTATTGTTCATTGTTGTGTATCATTGGGTGGGTCGATTGTATCATCTGCTTATTCTCTGATATCACTTGTGCTTAATCGAATATGAATTTGTAATTCACCAAAGCAAATTAAACAACGGTTTAAGCTACCTTGCTAGGCTACAGTATATGACAAAACGTAGAGTTAAGGTTACTTGTATTTAGGAAAATTAGCCTTTAGTTGAAACGTCACGGAATCATCAGTTCATGTATTTACATTGTCAGACTCTTCGTTTCTATTTCTTCCACTACGTATGTGTCTGGGTCGTTGGTGAGGCCCAAAAGCCAGTTTATAGCTTTCCATGCTCCAGGCAAAGCGTTTTTGGCTTGCTTGGTGCCAGTCTCGGCATTCAACGACCTTGTTACGAATTCTTCACATAATTCATGGGCTGTGTGTGGAATATCCATCCAGCTTGAAAGCAGCGCGCACTGCCGCACAAGTCTCGCCAACCTGCCGACGGGGTATGCAACATTGACCTATCGCCACCGTAATATTTGGACTATATCATACCTGTTCGCTATCCCCTTCTGGATAACATACCCGCATACGCGAAATAGTTACATTTGCAGTTAAACGCAAATTAGTATTATAAAATGAAAGGATGGAGCGAAATGAAAAAATAACATTTAATCAAAATAATTTTCTTATATACTAATTATTTTTGAGGGAACACCATTTAGGATACACCCAGAAAAAAGGGGCTCTAATGCCAACTGAACTTTATTTTAGTTCATGAAGATTACTCGATTTTAGTTAAATTTTGCACAATATAAGTAAATGTTCCTTATTTGAATAATTTTTTGCAAACTTTAATGACGTGACGTTGTAGGTGCTGTTACTTGTTTGTTGTTGGTTGGGGAACCAAAACATATATATATATATATATATATATATATATATATATATATATATATATATATATATATATATATATATATATATATATATATATATATATATATATATATATATATATATATATATATATATATATATATATATATATATATATATATATATATATATATATATATATATATATATATATATATATATATATATAACAGTTTTGGTATATATAGTGCACAATTTTACTAAAAAATGAAATAGTTCATATTTTCTTAAAATGGTAGAAGTATGCTTAAATTGAGTTCATAAGTCTCTCAAATGAGTAAATTGGCCAATAGGCTTTCGTATTACAATGAATAAATAAATAAACAAATAAAATGGTAAAAACTAAAATTTTACTTGGCCAAAGCGAATATTACAACAATAATATATTACTTCATTTTAGAAAGGCACGAATTCTTAAGATATATTGAGTGAAAGCTCTAGGGTTTCCGCTCTTTAAATATTTCAAGTATCGATAACAATAATTCAGTTGGATTGGTAATTCAAGACAATTCAAATATTTAAACGTTATTGAAGATTAATTCATTATGAGAGTATGTTAATTAAAATTATTCAAATCTTGCACTAATATTAAATTTTGGAGAACGGAGTTCAACATCACAAATCTGACATTTAATGAAAGGTTTATGTCGTGGTATTAACCTTTTTATAATTGAAAAAGGCATCTCCGACGAAGAAAGCCATTTTTCCCTTAATAAGGTATGTGAAATTTGTGAATTGTTCGATATTGTTGTTATTAATTTTAGTGCGGTGTGACAGTGATAATTTCAACTTACAACCATATATTCTGTTTTTTTATTTAATTTTTAAATTTAAATTTTTATTTCACAAATGTAAGTTTGTCTACGAGCCTTTGTGAACCAGATATTTTGGCAGCTATTATTTCGGTGTCATCTGCATCCGGTATGTTGTTTATTAATATTCCTTGCAAAAATATTCCTTCATTTTCTAAAGCCTCGTTAAATATTTTTGGGAATAAATGTTGACGAGCATATGGGACAATATGAATCCCTGTCTCACTTCTATTAATATTGTAATTTTGTCTGTAGTTTCACTATTTATGCATCTTACTTCATTCTCTTCAACTCCAATATTATTTATTAATATTATTAATTAATTAATTAGTTTGCCGTGTTGGACACTGTCAAACGCAAAGAAATGCATCATTATGGACACTTCTGCAAAACATATAATAATTTCCTTTAATTTAATACGCGAATTTTTGCTTTGTAACAAAGTTCAGAGAAGATTAACAAGATCTTCCTATGAGGATTCCTATTTTTTTTTTTTTTGGTTAGACGTTTTAAGTACGACATCTGTCAATGCTTTATAACCAAAGAAATTTTTCCTTACACAAAGGAAATGTGTAGAAATGAAATTTGTTCTTCCTAATTTTATGAAAACCTTTTGTACTTTTAATGGATATTTTGAGTTCTTTCTATCAAACTATTTCGATAAAGGGTGATATGGTCAAAATTTTGTCAATATAAACTTGACGTATTTCTTTCAATTTTGCATTTAAAAAACCTGAACACCCCTCATTTTGAAGGTGTGTGTAGAATTTTGCTCCTATTTTGATTTTGGAATTCACTCTTCAGTTGTAAAAATGCCGTCCAAGCAAGAAGAGCAGGGTATCAAAATTTTGCTCGCGCATCGCGAAAATCCGAGCTACTCGCTAAAAGTTGCCAAATCAACCGTTACAAATGTAATTAAAGTGTTTGGGGAACGTTTGTCGACAGCCAGGAAGTCTGGATCGGGGGGAAATCGAAAACCGGAAGCCGCTGAGACGACAAAGAGAGTTGCCAGTAGTTTCAAGCGAAACCCTAACCTCTCTCTCCGAGATGCCGCAAATAAGCTGGGTGTATCGTCTACAACCGTGCATCGAGCCAAAAAACGAGACGGACTATCGACTTACAAGAAGGTAGTGACTCCAAATCGCGATGATAAACAAAATACGACGGCCAAAGCGCGATCCCGGAGGCTGTACACGACGATGCTGACGAAGTTTGACTGCGTGGTAATGGACGACGAAACCAACGTCAAAGCCGACTACAAGCAGCTTCCGGGACAGGAGTTTTATACGGCAAAAGGAAAGGGAAAGGTAGCAGATATTTTCAAGCACATAAAACTGTGAAAGTTCGCAAAGAAATATCTGGTTTGGCAAGCCATCTGTACCTGTGGCTTGGAAAGCATCATTTTCATAGCTTCCGGGACTGTCAACCAAGAAATTTACGTGAAAGAGTGTTTGAATAAACGTCTGCTGCCTTTCCTGAAGAAACGCGGTTGTTCTACTGTTTTGGCCGGATTTGGCATCTTGCCATTACGGTAAAAAGGCCATGGAGTGGTACGTCGCCAACAACGGGCAGGTGGTTCCCAAGGACAAGAACCCTCCCAACACGCCAGAGCTCCGCCCAATTGAGAAATACTGGGCTATTGTCAAGCGGAACCTAAAGAAGACCAAAAAAAATGCTAAGGACGAGCAGCAGTTCAAGGCAAACTGGCTTTCTGCGGCGAAGAAGGTGGACAAGGTGGCTGTACAAAATCTGATGGCAGGTGTCAAGCGTGAGGCCCGGCAATTCGGATTTGGAAAAGCGAAAGCCTAACTGAATATTTTTCCTGAATTTTATACTAATTGAACTTGAAAAATAAATTTAAGTTAATTTTTTAAATAAACGATTTCACCGATTTACACGCGTTTTCCCTTGACCAAATTTTGACCGTATCACCCTTTATTTTTATGAGCAAGTTTCGTACTTCTTGTGAAAAGGCTTCTTACTTTTTGGAAGAGTTGTTTTAGAAAAAAGTTTGTTCTCAGAGGGCAATTGGTTATAGTGACATCAGTGAAAAATATCAATTGGTGGTTTCCGAAAATCGTTGCATCAAGAAGCCTTTGTTCAGTAGTGGCATTTCAATCCTCGTTAAAGTTGTTTTTTTTTCACTACACACAAAAAATTATCACCAAAATTTTTTCAATTAAACACATAATTGAATTTGGAAACGGATTCAATTAATATGTTAATTGATTCAATTAATTATTTAATCAAATCCGAATAAAAACCAATTAAAAAAATGATTGATATTTGTTACGTTTCCAATTAAAATATTAATTGATTCAATCAATTTGTTAATCAATTCGGAAATAATTTTCAATTACAAACGTGATTGAAAATTTTTCCGTTCCCAATTAAACATGTGATTGATACAATCATCTTTGTGATTGAAATTGAATAATTTTGAGCTATGGAAAGAGCGAAAAGAGAACAAGAGAATGGGTATTTATTCACATTGTTGAATGATGGAGAGATCAGTCTGTGGAAGTAACTCGTAGCGAACGGTTGGGTTTTTCTTTTTCGCGTAAATTGTAAAACATGATTGGCGACATTCTGTCTGCTGCGTGCGAAATGTGTGCATAAATGCATTGAACGCAACAACAAATCATAGCAAAGGGTTGAAATAAATAAAGTGTGCAACAACAAATGGCCACGTGGTAAAGGTTTGAAAAAATATATGGCAGAACGCATTTGAAATTACCTGTGTGGTATTGTAAAAATGGAAAACAATCTACGATTATTGAAGGTAAGCAATTGTGAAATGTGAATACCATTTTCCATTTAAGCCTGTTTACATTAAACGGACTAAAATAATATATTTTTATTCATTTCTTTTAACATAGTAAGCAATTTTATTTCGTGAAATTGACCAATCAACTCCATCGTTTTATAAAATATGTAAGAATATAAGAATATGTTTGCAATCAAAGGAACTTTTAAAATTGTAAATTTTTTTTCACTCCTAGTTTTCTTAAAACCAAGAGCGGTATGGGTTTGTTGGAAGAGTCACCTTGATGTTGCGAAGTAGCGTTTGGATTAAATTGCAGTTTTGTTTTACCTGCTTTTTCAGTTTGTACCCAAGTAGAGAGCAATTATATAATTGTAAAAAGTTCTCTTTTGGATTTAAAAATATGAAAAATATCCGACAATAATAAATATATGTATTTTCCATTTATATTTTTTTTCTATTACCAGAATTTCAAATCATCAATATAATACCAAATATTACATTGCTTTCCTATTATTTTTGTCTTTGATTGATTCAAATTTTAATAGACGATTTCAATATGTGGACATTTTGCAAAGGAATTGTTACTAAAATTAAATTACCGAGCTCCTTAATACACCTTTTTATGCTAGAAGACTACAACTGCAAAGGAAGATTATAAATCTGCAACCTGGAATTAAGAATTGAACTTGATATTCTATGCAGGTAATGTTAAACAGAATTAACTTTTAATTGAACAAAATTAAATTCGAATTATTCTGTTTACTTTCAGAAAAACTAATTTAGCTTACAGGCTGCTGATTTATTGCGCATCTAAATATGTTATTAGAAGGAACATTCTGATATGGTTATTATGATAAGGAAGATAATGATTTATAAATTTTATTTTTTCACCCTTTAGTTGTTATTGATAGTAATTGTATGTGTTATGTTAGAGCAAAACACACAAATGACAAGAACCAAATTTATTTATCTATTACATAATTAAAAAAATAATAAAATATTGAATATGTTTTATAAGAAATGCATATGTTTTTTATTTCAAATAAAACTAAATACGATTCTGGGGGCGTAATATAAATTTTTTGATTGAAATTTATAGCCAATTTCAATTAATTATTTAATTGAATCAATCAAATAGTCAAATAGATTGATTTTTGTCGCGAAATTAATTAAATTTTTAATTGATTCAATTAAAACTGTGATTGAATTTTATGTTAAAAATCAGTCACGTTTTTAATTGATTCAACACACATTTAATTGATTCCGTGACAAAAGTCAATTAAATTTTTAATTGAAAATCGTGTTGGTTTTCAATCAAAATGGGTGATTGATACTATCATTTTCGTGATTGAAGACATTTCAATTAAAAAAATGATTGAATCCGCGATTTTCGTGATTGAAATCAAAAAATTTTGTTTGTGTACTTTTGTTGTTATTCATTGTGAAGTAATTTTTGCATTTCGCTAAAGCCATAATTTACACTTATGCACCAAACAACATAACAATCGTAAAACACTAGGTGTCGGCTCGTGGAGACGCTGCAGAGAAGTTGCTGTGCTGCACACATGAAGACGTGCAACATTGAAAACAACATTATGCAATTTCATAACAACAACATCAGCATAAGAGGTAATAATGTGCTAACAGGTTGAATGCATGGTAGTGTGGCAGTGATGCTCCTCTTAGTGGAAGGCATGGCCCTTCAACAAATGTTCATAACAGAGACGTATGCAGGAATGGGATGAGCACCTGACTTGAAATGTTTTGCCCAACCAAAATCGATACAGCAATTGCTGGACAAATATGTTTCTATGATAAAATATTGTTAGTTTCACTGAAAAAAGCATGCGCGGTTCCAAAGGTTTTAGCTTTACACTAATGATTTTGACAATGCTTCCGAGCCCAAGAAGCGGAGAATTGATGTAAGGATACATTTAAGACAAAGATCTCTTTTAAGTTTGAGTTTTGCGTAATTGGTTCTAGGAAACAAATTTGAAATTATTTGTTTTTTTTAGCTTTTTTCCTCAACAAATTTAAAGACGATTGCATTAATTTTGAAAAAAATGCAACAAATTTAAAGACAATTTCATTAATTTTAAAGAATTTTTCTGAATTATTAAAGTCAAGTTGACCTTAGTCCAAAAGTTTTTTCTTTCATGTTATGATACCCATTTTCAAGACAAATCACTTAATTATAAGGACAACACGATTTCATTGAAAAGTTTATCGACTTTTGAACATGAAAAAAAAACTTTATAATAGAGAAATGCGTTTTCTAAACTAAGCAAAGTTTGTATTCTTATTTTTAGGACATGAAATCTTTGGTCTCACGACAATATTTTTTTTTCAGTGTACTCTTTTTAGAGTAGTGTCAGTAAAATGAAAACATTGGGAAACAGTGAAAAATTAAACTGTAAGATCTATAAAATCAAAGTTTCGTTCCCCTTTATTAATAAGTAGTCCAAGAGGAGTTGACGGATACTTTCGAAAATAAAAGCGGACATTAAGTTCGAGTTTTGCCACTAAAATTATTTCTCATTTTAGCGGAAAAACTCGAATAGGTAAAACCAGAATAACATTCTAACCTTTTTCGGCAAATTGTATTATAACTTGGTGGGGAATGATCCAAAGCAACAATTGAATAAGTTTATTTTATTTAAAATAAAGCAAACAATTGTTCAAACCTAAAAAATGTATGTGTTGGTTGTAAAATTATTGTTTAGAATTTAAATATAATGTGCCAGTGTTGCCAGGTAATTTTTGATTCTTCCCCCCAAATCTTAAGAAAAAAGCCCCTAAATTGGTCTAGACTTTTTTCAAAAACCCCCAAAAATTTTAAGTATGTAAATAGTACAAAAAAAGGTCCAAAATTTCATTAAAAATCCTGTAGTGATACACTTTAAAAATTAAATTTAACACAAATATATAAACTGAAACAAGATTTTTTCTGAGGAACAAAATCTTAGACAAAATAAGTTTTTTTAATGCTAAAAATTTTCTTTTGAAGTAAATAAAAATCATCGAATTTGTGACAAGTGGGGTACTTGTCACAAATTCGGGTTCGATTCCTGCTTCGACTGAACACCAAAAAGTTTTTCAGCGGTGGATTATCCCACCTCTGTAATGCTGGTGACATTTCTGAGGGTTTCAAAGCTTCTCTAAGTGGTTGCACTGCAATGTGGAACGCCTTTCGGACTCGGCTATTAAAAGGAGGTCCCTTTACATTGAGCTTAACATGGAATCGGGCAGTGATACGTGAGAAGTTCACCAATGTGGTATCACAACGGACTGAATAGTCTAAGTGAGTCTGATACATCGGGCTGCCACCTAACCTGACCTTGTTTTTAATTGTATCAAATATTAAATATGCCCCTTCAACAGATGGGCTTAAAAAATAATGTCATTGCATACTTGCTTGTATTTAGGAACATAGGTTGACTTCCCTTATTTTTTTCTCACAATTCATGCCAGAATTGTTCCAAATTTTGTTGAGAATTGCTCCACTTAATAAGATCCAAGATATTTTTTACTCTCTGTAATGTGCTTTTGAATGGTTATCGTTAACTTTAGGATTCGATGGAAAAATATTTATATATATACTCGACTTCACGTTCTTCTTTTGTAAGAGTTTTTAAATTTCTTCGAAAATTTCAAACTTTATACAAAAACCTTTTTTGTTACAAAATTTTTATTTTTTGCAATAAAAAAATAATATATGATTTGAACTCAGTCCATTTCGTTTATATCAAGTACTGTTCTTTTCTGACTTTAAGTCTTTTATAAGACACACTTTACAGTTTCGTAGTAAAAATTTAATGTATGTAATGTTTAACACCTTTTTGGGATATTCCGAACGTATCTGGAATTTATTTAAAAATATATATAAAAAAAATGGTGTCGGTCGAAGCAGGGATCGAATCCAGGACCCTTGGCATGCAAGGCGGATGTACCAACCACTGATCCACGTCGCCAACAAATGTATGTTTAACAATGTTATGTTGTTAAACAATGTTATGTTTGCATCGGCTCGTGGGCGCCGCAAGCTATGCTATATAAATATAATTTATAACGATAATTATCTCTTGATGACCATAACAGCTACAGCCCAGTGGATAGTGTGCTGGCTTACAAACTGTGTGGTCCGCTGTTCGAATCCCCGTCCGGCAAAAGGTAAAATTTAAAAAAATTATAAAATTGAATAATTTGTTTGTATTACAGAAAAAGGTGCTAAGAACTAAAAAAACTCGTGGACGTGAGAAAAATGTGAGGGCATATACAATTAGGCAGAAAAAAATTTTTGAGCACAATCTTCTTTGGAAAAAAATTCTTCTAAGCATTTTTGGGTTCAAAATATTTCCAAACATATATAATATTCAAATAATAACATATAGTTTTTTGGAAGACAACATTATTGAATTTGGATGGAAAAATACATAATGTTTGGAACTTAGACTACCCAAACATATTATATTGTTTAGACCAATATGCTTTCAAACATATATATTGGAGGAATCACAATGGATTGAATAGTCTAAGTGAGCCTGAAATTTAATCGGGCTGCCACTTTAACCTAACCTATATTGGAAGAAATCAAATATATAAATGTTTGAGCAATACCCAAAAATTTATATGCTTGAAGCAAAATGTGTTTGGGAGTATATGTTACAGAAGCGATTTTTTTTGAGGGTGTAGATTAAAGTTAAAAACATTCAAATATAGGCTAATATTTATTTCGAAGACGTTGCGTTGATTTGTAATTGTTATACCCACCACCATAGAATGGTGACGGGGGTATAATAAGTTTGTCATTCCGTTTGTAACACATCGAAATATCGATTTCCGAGTATATAAATATATATATTCTTGATCATATATATATATATATATATATATATATATATATATATATATATATATATATATATATATATATATATATATATATATATATATATATATATATATATATATATATATATATATATATATATATATATATATATATATATATATATATATATATATATATATATATATATATATATATATATATATATATATATATATATATATATATATATATATATTCTTGGAGAAATTCTAAGACGATATAACGATGTCCGTCTGTCTGTCTGTTGTAATCACGCTACAGTCTTCAATAATGAAGCAATCGTGCTAAAATTTTGCACAAACTCGCCTTTTGTCTGCAGGCAGGTCAAGTTCGAAGATGGGCTATATCGGATCAGGTTTTGATATAGTCCCCATATAAACCGACCTCCCGATTTGGGGTCTTGGGCTTATAGAAATCGTAGTTTTTATTCAATTTGCCTGAAATTTGAAATCTAGAGGTATTTTATGACCATAAAGAGGTGTGCCAAAAATGGTGAGTATCGGTCCATGTTTTGGTATAGAACCATATATAAGATTCGGCCCGGCCGAATTTAGTGCTGTATATACTTGTTTTTTTTTTTTTTGTAAATAAAAAAAAACTTAGTTGCGCAAGGTATTTTGTCTGTTAAGGTGAGTACTACGAGTATGTTCGATTTTTCCACCAAAAAACTAAATTAATAGTACAAATATATTTAGAAGACGATTATACTTTGATCAAGTTTTGCTAAATAATCGATGGAAAAGATCCAAGGTATGATTGCAAATAATTTTGTATTTCTAAACTAATTAATTAAAAAAAAAATAACCGTGAAAACAAGCTAGTTTTCAGCTTGAAAACTACACATAGTACTGAGCTTTAGACTCCTTCTTGCGCTGAATTCGTAATTACATGACGAACAGCTAGCTGGTGCACCATCAAAGCAACGCAACTTCGAATATGCCAAAACGCATTGTGGAAATTAGTATTAGGTAAGAATACGAGGGCGGTTCGGAAACTTCTTAGCCTATCAATGAAAGAGAATAGTTAGTTTTTCAAAAATATTTTTATTTTTCAATATAATCTCCTGAAACTTCAATACACTTAGTCCAACGCTTTTCTAGCAATTCTATCCCTTGATTAAAATAGTTTTCCTCAATGTCTTCAAAATAGTGGTTTAGAAATGTAATTGCATCTTCATTTGAGGTAAAACGCTTGCCAGGAATTTTTTTAGATTTGGGAACAAGTAAAAGTCACTGGGAGCTAAATCAGGAGAATAAGGTGGGTGGTCAAGCAACTCGTACTTTAATTCCTTGATTTTAGCCATTGTTAAAACACTCTTGTGCGCTGGTGCGTTGTCTTGATGAAAACTTATTTTATATTTATTTGTGTTTTAAGCCAGGACGTTTTTCTCGAATTTGTACATTTAATTGATCCAAAAAGTTGCAATAGTACTCTGAATTTATTGTTTTGCCCTTTTGCAGATAGTCAATCAATAAAATACCTTTGAAGTCCCAAAAAACCGTTGCCGTAACCTTACCTTTTGTGCTAGGCTAAGAAGTTTCCGAACTGCCCTCGTACAACTTCAAAAAAATTTAAATCTATCCCCAAGCTATTTAATTTCCTCATCATTAATAAGTCATAGAACTTACCTCCAAGTTGACAACAGCGTTGCTGAGAATCTCACCATTACGGCAATCTCGGGGAGATACACAAGCCATATTCGTTGAACAGGTGTTATATGGGATTGGTGTAGTTGGTTCGGGTGTGGGTGGATTATAGGTACAGCATACATTGCCTTCAGGAGCGCAATTCTAGAAGTAATAAAGAAAATAGGTCAGATAAGAAAAGTGATGCCATTGCAATATAAAAGAAATATCTCCTGTTGTTCTCAAACACGTTACATACAACTTTTTTTTAAACTTTAGGCTCATGTTTGACAGATAACGTAAAATGACCTACTGTTGAACACATAGTCAAATTCACATCATCAATCTTTCAGAGCATTTCCATGGTAATTAAATCTAACAACCCAATCCATTGCAATATAATTGAGAAGAGAAGCCAGTGCAGTGTCCGCCTTATTTGTGCCAAGAATATATCTGCCAGGCCCCCTATCCTCACTTATTCATCCGTTGCAAAAATTGTTTTGTATGACAACAGTGCTATTTTAGTTGGTACATAATTCTGAGTGTCTAGGTTTTGCTTTGTGTGTTCGTTTGTGACCACTGAGTGTAACAACAATTAATAACCATTCTATGTTTGGTGGCTCTCCTATTTGGCCATTTAAACAAACGCCCGTAAGTTAATTAAAAACGGGTTAAAAAGGTTAACCGAAAACCATACAGAAGAACAACATCGTAAAAAACGATGCAACACAACTAATAAATGATCTGTCATTGGCAATCCGAATGTTTGGACGTTAATTCTCGGAGACTGGTTGTAACACTTTACATTCAGAGTCCGCCACAGCCCAACAAATGCCACCGGGCATCCGAAAACCGACAAATGTTAGGCCGCATGCACCATTCGACCCCTGTGCATTGTGCGCGGGATTGCAATTGACCTCCCTCAACACAATATAAATAAATAATAGTTACAGCAACTGTTCATGTAATTAAGAAAGAGTAGATGTCTTTTTCGAGAGTTCTGGTGAAGGTAGGATGCTGATTGAAAAGGAGCTGCTTTGTAGCATGGCGAGATCCGTCAATTACGCCAAAAAAAAAAATAACGACATAAAAGCAAATGTACCTTTGGATTTATATGTAATATATACAAATTTAATTTGTTAATTTTCTTATTACACAGAAAAAAAAGTAGCTTGTATTTTGTAACAAGTATTGAACTTCAATTTAATTCTAGTTTTAGGTAGTTCAGTTTTCCAGAAATTTCTGAAATTAGTACTTTGAGCTCTTTTGTAGTTTATTAAAATCGACCAATACATAGAATATACAGTGAAACTTCTCAAACTTAGACAATCGGCAAGCCTCTCAGAAGTAAACAATTGTTGAAAGACGTTTGCTATATTAACACAAAAATCAATCTCTCATAACTGGATCACGGTTAATGCAGTTGGTAGAATTCTACCAAAAATGATAGATTTCTTACTGTTTGGTAGATTGGTAGAAATTTTGATGTTTTGGTAGATTTTGCAAAATATTCCTGTTCAACTAAAAGGTACTTAAATTTTCTGCAGAAATAAAATTTTGACAAAACATTTAAAATCCGACACATTTACAATTGAAGGGATATTTATACACCCAAAAAATTGTCACTAATAATATATAACATTGCAATTCTTCTTTCTAAGAAAATTAATATTCGTAGAAAATTAATATAACCATCAAATAATAAATTTACAGGAAACGGAAACAGCTCAAAGCTATGTTTATTACAAAAAATATATATGGCTTTCTTAAGTAGTATGGGTAAACATTATACTCTTCTCGTTTTTCATATGATTCGTTACATTATTTTTAAGTGCAAGCATATAATGTTCATAAACTAGTAAAACATGTTTGGGACATATATGTTAATGTATTAGAACATATTATGTTTGGAACATCACATTTTCTTAAATATCTCTGGATGCAAACATATATAAATTCAGAATTTTCGTATTATATGTGTTTAGAAACGTCAGATAGTGAAAGAGAGATAAATATGGTGATGGAGTGGAGATAGATAACAAAAACATCAACGTAACACAGTGAGAAAACTAAATGAGAATGGTGCTCTGCTTGAGAGACATATTTTTTATGTTGATAAATAAGCTTGCATTCATCAACATCAAAAATATGTTTGGAAGTCAATTATAAACTTTCTTTAATACTGGGAAAATGCCTCTTCCGACACTTGTTAATCGGTCTTCTAAACACTTCTGAGTACACTCAAAAAAGTGAACTCTCTATTTCACTAAATCCAATTTAACTTTATTTTAGTTCATGGAATTATTATGTTTGGAGAAAGTTTCTTTCACTCAAATAATTTTTTGCGTACGTTAGTTAAATTAACTAAAAAATGGGGAAAAAATTATACATAAATTAAGCATAAAGATTTACTAAATTCGTATTTCTCACAACATAGTTCATTATTCATGAACTTCGTATGTCACTAAAGTCATTCTTGCAATTTTGAACTCCAATTTTTTCCTTCAAACTACAAAATTTTCTTTAACAAATGAAAAAACTTAATTATGTCTAATAAATGTTCTTGAATTTGTTGAAAAATATTTACTTAGTTTTGAGATATCGGCGTGATACCAGCATTTGTAATACTGTTTAGTTAAAATTTACTAAAATTAATCGAAAGTTTTCTTTTCTGGTGGGTTCACTGTTTTTTCAGTGTAGGCACTCTGAGAAGCGGACACATCCCAAATGTGGACAAAATGGGGGCGACCGTGGCTGTCCCCTTCTGAGAGGCATGACTCGATATGTTTTATGTTTATATGCCTCGTTATTTCCATGATATCCACAAACAAACATGACAGAAGAAGTAACGCTCCAGCATCGCATAGTGTTCGAGCATCTGAGGTCTGATTTAATACCATCAGTTGTATGTGGTACTTCCCAGCAAAAAAATTGGAAGCTGTTCCCAATGATGAAGCACCCAGTACTAGCTTTACTAATGCGCTTTACACACTATCAGTTATTCTGGACGACAGTGCTCGTGCCGAACATATCCCATATATTGTGCACATTATAAGTTAAGTCCGAAGGCATAATCGATACTGCTGCATGTTTATGCACTTTTAGAAAAATATGTTTTTCATGTGTTCCGATATAAACAAAATGTGTTTCGGGCACAATTTTAAAACACAATATATTTAAGTGCAAACATGTAATGTTCCTAAACAAATACTAAATGTTTGGGACATCTATGTTAATATGTTAGAATATATTATGTTTGGGGCATGAATGTTTCATAAAAATCATATGTGTGAATGCAAACATATATAAATTTACAAATTTCGACTAAACATACATATGTTGTGATATTTTATTCAAAGCAACAGCGAGAGTATAGAGAAAGAAACAGAGATGGAAACCGGGAGAGTTGACGAAAGATATCAACATAACACAGCGAAAGAATCAAAAGAGAACAATTTCTGTGAAACCGCTGGTATGTTGTTTCGGAAAACTGTTTTATGATAAGGCCAAAAATTTGATATGCTTAAGACTAAATATTATTTAATTTGAATAAAGAGAATGTACATTCGGAACCAAGAGAATAGACATTTAAAAAAAAGCATGTGTTTTCGCCTTGAGAGCAGCATTTTATGTATGTATGGACATGTGTTTTGTTTATCATTTTGGCATTATGGGCACAATTTTTTTCTTGGTTCGTTAAAAGAAATCAGGGGTCTTCATAAAAATAACGAAAGGGCACTATACTCTTTTTAGAGTTGGGACAGTAAAATGAAATAAGGAGGAAATAGTGAAAAATTACACAGTAAAATGTAGAAAAACAAAGTTTAGTTCCTCTTTATTAATAAGTAGTCCAAGAGGTGTTGACGGACACCTTCAAATATAAAATCGGGCATTAAGTTCGAGTTTTGCAGCTAAAACAATTTAAACAGTTTATTTTCTTTAAAATGAATTATTAAAGAAAAATAAAAGGCATTTTAGACCGATGGTGTTAAATGCTAGTAAAAAACTGTTCACGCCTAAATAAATTTATGTTTATATTATAAAATTATTTATGTATGTTTTTACTCGACTCCACGTTCTTCTTTTGTTAGAGTTTTTGAATTCCTTCCAAATTTTAAAGTTTTGTACCAAAAACAGTTTTTTGTTACAAAATTTTTATTTTTGCAATAAAAAATAATATTTTATCCAAAAATCAGTCAATTTCGTTTATATCAAGCACTGTTACTGAATATAAATCTTTAATAACCCACATTTCGAAGTTTCATTATAAAAATTTAATATAGTATAAATATAAATGTGTAAATTAAAAAAAAAAGGGTTCGGTCGGAGCAGGGATTGAACGCACGACCCTTTGCATGCAAGGCGCACATGCTAACCACTGCTCCACGTGGCAAACAAATGTATGTTTCTGTTAAATAATGTTATGTTTGCATGGGCTCGTGGGCGCTGCAAACTATGCTATATAAATGTAACGTATAAGGATAATTATCTGCTGGTGACTATAACTGCTACGTAGCCCAGTGGATAGTGTGTTGGCTTACAAACTGTATGGTCCTCGGTTCGATTATCCGTGCAGGCGAAAGGTAAAATTTAAAAAAAATTAAAAGTGAATAATTTCTTCAACATTATTTGTATTACAGAAAAAGGTGCCAAGAATTAAAATATTTCGTGGAAGTGAAAAAACCGAGTATGTTAGGGAATGAGCACAACCGTCTTTGGGAAAAATTCTTCCAAGCATGTAATATTTTTGGGCCCAAAATGCTTCCAAACATATAATATGTTCACATACAACAAACATATTAATGATTCGGCAGTATCCAATAATATATGTGCTTCCTGCAAAATATGTTTGGAACATATGTTAAAGAAGCGATTTTTTTTGAGGGTGTGGGATCGATAACACATTTACCGATTATTTAGTCATCGCCGACAAGTCGTATCGATCCGACACACTGTAAGAATCTTTACAAACACCGACATTCCGTCCGGAATAACTGATAGTCTGTAAAGCGCATTAGGGATGTAAATAAGTATTGGTACTCTTCAACGACCTGCGATGGTGGCTACAGTATATGTTTTATGTTTATATGCCTCGTTTTTTTCATAATCTCCACAAAATGCACATGAACATGACAGAAGAAGTACCACTGCAGCATAGCATACAGTTCGAGCATCATTCGCAGGTCTGATTTAACACTCTCTGTTCGATTTTGTACAGTGGTATGTGGTAGATTTTGGCCACAATAAATGTTTTGAGATTCTGAATTTGACACACGTCAGTAATAAAAAAACAACACTTTTGGTCAGCCAAATAATAATTTAATATAGAGAAGCAAAACGTCACATATTTGTATGTCGTTTCCATGTGTAATGGGATGTATCGAATTAAACAGTTGCGTTGGGTATGATTCAAGAATTGCTATCACAAAAAAATGGTCTTTTCCTTTTGACATATACTAACAATGTGATCTACAGATAGACATATATAAAGTTAACGTAAATTTTAAACGTACTATTACCATACAAATTCCTTCGATAAATCTACAGTAAATTATTATGAATAAACCTCCAAAAAAGTGAACCAAATTTTTATAGCTGATTTAAGTTTATTTTAGTTCGTGAAAATTGGTTGATTTTAGCCAATTTTTTTTGCTTACTTCAATGTGTCCTTCAATAAACTATAAATGAAAAAAAAGTTGTATAAAATGAAGTACAAAATTTTATTAAATGTGAAAATATTTAATATTTTTCCTAAAATGTTTAAACCCTTAAATGCACAAGATAACCGATTCTTCCTAAAACAATATAATATACAAAATGATTAAAAACTAACATTTGCATACAACAAATAATTTATGTTTTTTTATAAATAGAGGTTGTATCTTAAAAAAAAAAAAAACAGTTTTTACAATTCACAAATACAATTTTTTTTGTCAAAATTTGATTTTCAGTTTTGACTGCAAATTACTCAGAAGTTCTACAAAATTTCCGGGAAAAACATATTTTAAAAATTGAATTCAGTTAAAATTTTAGGATGTTAGCATCTTTTCTCTTTGTATCTTAAAAGAATGCGCACGTTATTAAGGGTTAAACTTTGTACACATGTTTCTGAAATGAATAAATTTTCCTAAACTTGTGTTTGTGTTGAACTTCATATAGCTCTAAAGACATTTCAACTACAATATTTTCCTTCAAAATATGAAATTGTCTTAAACAACAAAAGAAACATTTTTATTTTTAAAAAATTTTCTTCAATTTGAAAAAAATTATAAACTTAATTGTGTCATGTTGCAATTAGTAAAATATTTTAGTTCAAATTTTCTAAAATAGAACTACATTTTCTTTCATGATGGTTCTTTCATGGTTCACATTTTTCTGGTTGTAGGCAATAGAATTCGGAAATTTCGAAATAAATTTGAAACTATTTTATAAACTTTCATGTCTCTAAGAAAAATCTGTTAGATATAAATATTAGCTTTGAGGAATAATCTGTGTTATAGTCATCAATTGGCAATTTGAACAAAAAGAAGACCTCTGGGATACCCTATTGCGATTGCGATTATACCCACCCTATTATTTATAATGTGTTTTCGGAGAAAAATGCAACTAAGTTTCTGACAATTTGTTCTACACTTCTGATACATGATGACGATGCATTACATTCGGATGAAAAAATTGTTTTTGCCCAGATATGCATGCCAGTTCATTCAATTCACCAAAATACTGGTTAAATGGTCGGCAGCCAAAGATCAATTATTTACACCTTCAGAACTCTAATTAGACTCAGGCTTTACTAAAGCTACGATCGTCACCGGCTACAGTAAAAAATGGAAAAAGAATAACATTCAATAGATATATATATATGTATGTAGATGTTCACTCAACAAAAAGGAATGGATGTATGGATGATGCTTTATAGTTCTTTGTTGCTGTTGAGCGTTTTGTCTATTTTGTTTGATTCAAGATTGTATCGCTTTTATATGGCGTTCCATTTGGTGGTGTGGTGATGCTGAGAAGCTGCTGTCTGCCAAGTGCGCTGTCGCCGATATTGATACGATCATTTATGTATTTATTTACATATTTATATTTGTTGTCATTGATTAATATGGCAATTTATTTATTGACAGTTTAATGTTAATGTGAGCATAGAATTGCATGTCAACGGTGGAATGGGCAAGGCCTCTCCCCCTCAAATAGACATGTCAAATTCATTGGCCGTTCAACCTAATGTAGGTGTAGGAAGACTTAAGCAAGTAAGTAAGAAAAGAGTTCTGCTGGTATTTTCAGAAGGACATTTGAAGTGGATATGTTTTCTCGTTTATTTATCTCACATTGAAAGTACTCATTTTATTTTAGCCCTTAATAGATATGGATATTCAGTTCACATATGTTTTTCTGATTTATTTCCTCGGCCAAATATGGAAAGCATTACTCAAAGCAATTTATTACAATATTAATATTAAAATCAAAACGAAATGTCTGAAGTGAACCTTTAGTGGTCATTGTAACGGTAGCATAATTTCGAGTCTGTTGATATATTTTCGCTATTTGTAGATTGTTTTCGCGGATTATGCCATGATGGATGCAAAAATAAACAAACGGAAGCAATCACCCAGAAAAAAGTGCCTTCGAAACAAAAGGAAATTTTTTTCATCAATGTAGTTTATCCATTTTATTTCCATTAAGGTAAATTTTTGTGAGAAATAATAAAATTTACTCGTTTCAGTAAAAAAATCCTAAACTGGAAGCAGTTAGGAATAGTTCATTAACTAGAATAAGGCATGGAATTTTACTCATACTGTTTTCTTCGCTGGGTATAAGAATTTACTACTGAACAAGAAAATTTTATTCACCGATAACAAAGCATTCGTAAAAATAAACAAAATCCGAACTAAAACCAAGTTTCCTCAAAATTAGTAAAATTTCTTATAAAATGATAATTGCGACTTCCTTTATAATAGAAAGTTTTTCATACATACGAACAAAACTTGGCATAGAAAAATATTTTAGTTCATTCATACTAAGAAGTATGCAATCCTTTCAAAACTTAAGGAAACACACTTGTTAGAATATAGGAAATTTTCCTATATTTCTATTGTCTACCTGTAATCGATACCTGTCATCGTAATCGATGTGTTTGCGCGTGGGTGTAATCGATATGTTTGCGCGTGGGTTGTTTTTTTAGTTGGAATCGCGTTGTTGTGGTATACGGAGAGATTGTTAAAAAATAATATGGTAAAATAATATAATAAATAACAAATAAAATATATAAAATATTTGTTATTTTAAATTAGTGAAAAAATGTTCGTTTTTTGAAAATAAATCTATCAATGTTCATTTCATTTGTCTTCATTTTGGAATCTTCAATTATCAGGTAATATTCGGTGACGCTAACCTTTTGTATCAAAAATGGTTTATGATTTTTTATATTTGTAGGTATTGAAATTCTAAAAGGAGGACAAAATCGTAAGGCAGCAACTTATTAAAAGTGAAAAGTACAAGAAGAAGAAGAAAAAGTGCGTTTTACAGTTGATCACATGGAAATTGAAAATAGTGGAATAATAAACTAATATTTCAAGGACAGTCGATGCTGTTGATTCTTAATATATATATATATATATATATATATATATATATATATATATATATATATATATATATATATATATATATATATATATATATATATATATATATATATATATATATATATATATATATATATATATATATATATATATATATATATATATATATATATATATATATATATATATATATATATATATATATATATATATATATATATATATATATATATATATATATATATATATATATATATATATATATATATATATATATATATATATATATATATATATATATATATATATAAAACTTGTCTTTTATTGAAGATAAAATTGCTTATATAAATAAATAAAATTATATTTAAAAACGAAGGTAAGCAGTTCTAATTATGAAGTAAAAGTTTTACCACAAATATGTAAGATTTGTCCAAATGAATGAAAAAATTTCAATAAAATCATTCCATATATGAATTCAAATCAGTTAATTTTTTTCATTCTGTAGTATAGTGGTACATAAATATAGGAAAATGTTAACTAATATATGGAATGCATTATACCTAATTTCTACGAAAATCACATCGTTCAAACAAATAAAAATGTCTTTGGCGCTATACGAAGTTCAACTTTCTTCACAATGAGTTCATTTTAACTTAAAGAAGGGGTCACTTTTTTCTGGGTGATTGATGTAGTTTATATACATCAAAGACAATACACTTTACAAGATGGGAAATTGGCTGCTGAGAACATCAAACCAATGGCGGCACTAGGTCCCTACTTGTCGTTTACGCGTTTGGTTCGACACATTAAAATAAAATAAAAAATATCTTGGAACAAACGGGAAAATATAACTTTTACTTTATTGCCCAAAATTTAACATTTTTCAATTCAAAAATTTAAGTTTTTCATTTAAAAAACGCAAATAAAAAAATTGCAAACATGTATGGACCTAGCGCCAATGCAACATTTGGCATGACGCAAGCCAATTTCCCGTCTTCTAAGGTTTATTGTCTTTGATATACATATATAAATATATATTGATTGATTTTCACAAATATGGCGATATACAGCAAAACCTCTCAATCTTGGACACTCTGAAAAGCGAACACCTCTCAAATGTGAACAATTGTCGTGAGACCTTTGCATACTACCTTATTAAAGTTAACCTCTCATAAATGGACACCTCCCAGATGTGGATAAAATTGAGGCGACCGTGACTGTCCACTTCTGCTTTCATTGTATCCTTATTTGCTTTCGATATCATTAAAATTTGTCACAAGGTTATTCTTGGTCGTACACGCAAACACTTAATTTCTTTTCTTGGAAACGAAATGTTTTGCATTGTTGTTCAAATTATTTCTTACAGGTCAAACGAAGTTCACTTACGACAAAAAGTGGCAACTTGTTTATTTAGATTTATTTAAGAGGGTTACCACTTGTTCCAATCGATGATGCATGACCTGACTGATCAACATTTTCGATCTTATAAGGATGCCAAAAATTGGGTAAATTCTCAAACAATTGAACAAATCAACCATTTTTAATTTGCGCTCCCAACATTACTGGCATTGTCAAGAATTTTGTGTTATAGTTGCTTAGTGTTATTAGTCAACATTTTTACGGGAATTTACGTGTCAATGAACACATAAAGAACGAACATAAAACTATCATATGCATGGCGTCATTTTTAAGTATTCCAGATTCGTGGTTACACTCACGACATGATCCAACAATCATTCCATAATGAATTGCGTGGGAGCTCTATTGACGCCTCAACCGCTTTTTTAAGAAAAGCCATACACACCAATTCCAATGGCATTTATCATTATTTATTTTTATTGTTTCTTCTGTGTAATCTCGTCATCGCTTAACAAATAAATCGTTGCTGGATATTTATTTGTCCATCGATGGATAATTCAAACACTAATGTGGTTCTCGTTTCTCCAGCGTGAAATTGGAATTTTCCTTCAAATAATAAAGTCTACGCGAATCTTGGATGGCGCGAGTAAATTTGTTATGTCTGCTGTGGTGGTCACATGAATCAACGAACACATCTGACAGTGAAATTATACAAACAATAAACACCTATATTGCATGCTTCTGTTTGGTTTGTTTGGCGGACTATCTTCGATGAGAAGTCAGCTTCACATATCGGATACGGTCATAATTATTGTTTTATGATTACCTGCTGTTGCTGCGCAAATATGATTTGTTCTGAAGTGTAATCTGAGGATTATTAGTGAAAACATCAAAAACTGTGAGAAAACGCCATTTGTATGCATTAATGCTACATTTCATTGAAATTGGTGCACCCAAAGGGGAAATTACTAAACAGAGAATAAACAATAAAATAGGGGAACCCGGTATTGGAATCACTTTTGCGGAATTTCAAATTGTGTAAATTCACACATAAAAATTATGGCTTCTATGATAATATCTGAGCTTTACACAAATTAGCATTTCCACGCGAATTGGTTGGAAGCCTCATTGCATTTCACAATAAACGCCATCCAAACTACAGTGGACATGGCAAGCAGTAACAACATTACACACAAAAAAATGATTCTCTCCTGCGAAATTAAATTTTAGACAAAAGACCATCGTTTGCCATGTTTATGTTATAGAATTGGGCAAAGGTTGACGTCTTTTTCATGGATGTGAAAAGAACTAGTTACATTTTTGATTTCTAATTGCATCTTCTCCCCCAGCAAAAAAAGTAGTGAAAATGTTCTTTTTGGATCCGGAAGTAGTGCACATTTGGCGCAGAAGCGATGAATTTAACACGGGCTTGTCACAGGACTGATGTCCACTGATCCGAATTCAGTGTTTTGGATTTGAATTAAAAAGTGTTGTCATATTTTGCGAAATAAATACTTTTTATATTTTTTTTTATCATTTTTAATGCATTCTAACGCTAGCCTGAAACGTTTAACCTAAATATTTTGAAAATTCGTAATATTTCTTGATTTGATTTAGCATTTTTTTGTCAAAATTTAAATAATTTGTACAATTTTATTAATTCTTACTCTGTTTTTAAACTTTTTGAAACAAAAAAGTCAAAATTACTCATTAAAAATAAGAAAAAAGCGAGTGACAACAATTGAATTAAAAGAACTTCCTGTGTAGTTAAAATAACGAACATCTTTAGGAGTGCATCTTCTGGAAGTGCTTTTAAAGTTGTGACTTTGGAAGAATTTCCAAATTGCTTTGCTGGACCATAAATATACCATTTTACGTAGCTCTCATCAAAATTCAGTCAATTAGACATTAAAAATAGGAAAACAGCGAGTTATAAAAATTAAATTAAAAGAACTTCCTGTGTAGTTAAAATAAAGAACATCTTTGGGAGTGCATCCTCTGGAAGTGCTTTTGAAGTTTTGACTTTGGAAGAACTTCCAAATTGTTTTGCTGGGCCATAAATATACCATTTTACGTAGCTCTTATTGTCACTAATACACAAATATCCCTATAGCCACACTCTGATATTGGAAGTATATATCCAAAAAGGTAGTTGGTTCTTCAACAATAACTTTAGAGACTAACTCTAACTTTTACTTGCAAAACGTACTAGTTTAAAAATGTAAACAGTAGACACACCCTCACAAAAAATCGCTTCTGTAACATATACTCCCAAACATAGTTTGCTTCAAGCATATACATTTTTGGGTATTGCCCAAACATTTATATGTCTGATCTCTACCAATACATAATATGTTTGAAAGCATATTGGTCTAAACAATATATGTTTGGGTAGTCTAAGTTCCAAACATTTTGTATTTTTGCATCCAAATTCAATAATGTTGTCTTCCAAAAAACAATATGTTATTATGTGACCATATAATATGTTTGGAAGCATTTTGCACCCAAAAATATTATATGCTTAAAAAAATTCTCCCAAACAATATTTTGCTCAAAATTTTATTTATTTATTTATATATTTACAATCATAATGAATTATGAAAATAAACAGGTAATATAGGTGCTAACAACATAGGTTTTCGACCTGAATGCCCAAAATTTTGTTTCTGCCCAATTGTATATTCCCCGACATCTTTCTCACTTCCACGAGATTTTTTAGTTCTTAGCACCTTTTTCTGTAATACAAACATTGTAGAAGAAATTATTCAATTTTATGATTTTTTTTATTTTAATTTTACCTTTTGCCGGACGGGGATTCGAACAGCGGACCACACAGTTTGTAAGGATCAAAGAAGTAGCTGATCAATTGCCCAAGGAAAAATAAAATGTTAATTTTGTAATAACAAGCAACAACCACCAACTTAATTCAATATCGCTCCCTGTTAAATAGCGCTCCAAGCTACTAAACACATATATGTTTATAGGCTATTTCTAAATTAATATATGTTTGCATCCAAGCATATTATATTTACAAACATTTTATGTCCCAAACATAATATGTTCTAACATATTAACATATATGTCCCAAACATGTTATGCTAGTTTATGAACATTATATGCTTGCACTCAAAAATATTGTGTTTAAAAATTTGTGTTCCAAACATATAATGTTTATAGCCAAACATATGAAAAACAGTCTTTTTCATCCGTGCAAGTGTAGTGGTTTGGGTTAGGAATATAATTGGACCTTTTGAAAGCCAAGGGTATGTATAATCCTATTTTAGTTTGAAAGTAATAAAAATTATTTACGGTTCTACATATTAATATTAATTTATCTTCTTACAACGGAATAGTAAATTCGAATATAAACAATAACCTGGCATTTTTTCTCAATAACTTAAGAATATCAATTCCCTTCATATTCTTATCCACACGGATGAAAAAGACTGTTTTCATATGTTTGGCTATAAACATTATATGTTTGGAACACAAATTTTTAAACACAATATTTTTGAGTGCAAGCATATAATGTTGAAAAACTAGCATAACATGTTTGGGACATATATGTTAATATGTTAGAACATATTATGTTTGGGACATAAAATGTTTGTAAATATAATATGTTTGGATGCAAACATATATTAATTTAGAAATAGCCTATAAACATATATGTGTTTAGTAGCTTGGAGCGCTATTTAACAGGGAGCGATATTGAATTAAGTTGGTGGTTGTTGCTTGTTATTACAAAATTAACATTTTATTTTTCCTTGGGCAATTCATCAGCTACTTCTTTGATCCTTACAAACTGTGTGGTCCGCTGTTCGAATCCCCGTCCGGCAAAAGGTAAAATTAAAATAAAAAAATCATACAATTGAATAATTTCTTCTACAATGTTTGTATTACAGAAAAAGGTGCTAAGAACTAAAAAATCTCGTGGAAGTGAGAAAGATGTGGGGGAATATACAATTGGGCAGAAACAAAATTTTGAGCATTCAGGTCGAAAACCTAAATAAATAAATAAAATTTTGAGCACAATATTGTTTGGGAGAATTTTTTTAAGCATATAATATTTTTGGGTGCAAAATGCTTCCAAACATATTATATGTTCACATAATAACATATTGTTTTTTGGAAGACAACATTATTGAATTTGGATGCAAAAATACAAAATGTTTGGAAGTTAGACTCCCCAAACATATATTGTTTAGACCAATATGCTTTCAAACATATTATATATTGGAAGAGATCAAACATATAAATGTTTGGGCAATACCCAAAAATGTATATGCTTGAAGCAAAATATGTTTGGGAGTATATGTTACAGAAGCGATTTGTTGTGAGCGTGCAAGAAGTTCGTATCAAAATTGTAAAAATATGTAAAATAATTTATTTGAACATACAACAAGCGTACATATAAGGCTAAAGTAATAATAAGTATAGTTTTTTGCTTTGTAGCATATCCGACAAGAATCAATGGGTAAGTAACATACACGGATGAAAAAGACTGTTTTTCATATGTTTGGCTATAAACATTATATGTTTGGAACACAAATTTTTAAACACAATATTTTTGAGTGCAAGCATATAATGTTCATAAACTAGCATAACATGTTTGGGACATATATGTTAATATGTTAGAACATATTATGTTTGGGACATAAAATGTTTGTAAATATAATATGCTTGGATGCAAACATATATTAATTTAGAAATAGCTTATAAACATATATGTGTTTAGTAGCTTGGAGCGCTATTTAACAGGGAGCGATATTGAATTAAGTTGGTGGTTGTTGCTTGTTATTACAAAATTAGCATTTTATTTTTCCTTGGGCATTTGATCAGCTACTTCTTTGATCCTTACAAACTGTGTGGTCCGCTGTTCGAATCCCCGTCCGGCAAAAGGTAAAATTAAAATAAAAAAAATCATACAATTGAATAATTTCTTCTACAATGTTTGTATTACAGAAAAAGGTGCTAAGAACTAAAAAATCTCGTGAAAGTGAGAAAGATGTGGGGGAATATACAATTGGGCAGAAACAAAATTTTGAGCATTCAGGTCGAAAACCTATGTTGTTAGCACCTATATTACCTGTTTATTTTCATAATTCATTATGATTGTAAATATATAAATAAACAAATAAAATTTTGAGCACAATATTGTTTGGGAGAATTTTTTTAAGCATATAATATTTTTGGGTGCAAAATGCTTCCAAACATATTATATGTTCACATAATAACATATTGTTTTTTGGAAGACAACATTATTGAATTTGGATGGAAAAATACAAAATGTTTGGAACTTAGACTACCCAAACATATATTGTTTAGACCAATATGCTTTCAAACATATTATATATTGGAAGAGATCAAACATATAAATGTTTGGGCAATAGCCAAAAATGTATATGCTTGAAGCAAAATATGTTTGGGAGTATATGTTACAGAAGCGATTTTTTGGGAGCGTGTATACAGTAGCAATTCTATACATCTGGTTGTGAAAGGAATGTGATTACTACGAAGCCTCAAAATGTGTCAGTTTCTTATTTACGCCAAAAATAAAAATTTGGAAAGAACATTTTATTTGTGTTAAAAGGTTGAACTCGTAGAAATTTCAAATCAAATTCGTTCGCTATGCTGTTTTCAAATTCAAAAGTGTTTATTGTAACAGAAAAACTGTAGTATCACTATGAACTGAATTTGGAGGGGGAATGGTGTAATTTAAAATAAGAAATAACCTTCATATGGTAAGTCGACAGTTAGGGAGCCACTTCAGTTTGAGTGCTTTTTTTATAGGAAATAAGAATTCAAAATGATGCCTGTCTTAATTAAAGATTTACTCGAAGCAATTCAAGAGGCAATTGATGGTAAACGTCATGATACTCGTAAGCGTTTCGCTTCCTTTTCTAATTGCCCGCAATCGATTGCATCTGGCGAAGGTTTGAGTCAAGTATCGTGCTGCTGAAAACATCACAGTTTAGAATGTCTATTAAAATCTCATTGTGATACCACGACTTTTATTACGACTATATTCCATTTGTTTTATTTTTTGGGAAATATCCAAGGGTGATGGCCAAATAAAATTCCTAATTACGTCTCCATTTTCGATTGCCGTCTGGTCACTGTGGAAGGGGATTAATGTGATTTAAATGAAGAAATAGCCTTCTGCTGGCAAGTCGTCGGCGGGGGAGCTACTTCAGTTCGAGTGACCATAGGTTTTCATCAATTCAAAAGCACAAATGTTGATTTCCGCATGACGCAAGCATGAGTGTCGAGAAATGGGTTAATTAAAATGTTAATAGCAGTTGGTTGCTCATAAAAAAGACAAAGCACCCAAGATGGCAATAAAACGACGACTGCAAGGCTTATAGTCATCGTTGGTCAGTGATGTTATCATTCGTCTACAATGCGTTATTAGGAATCACCTATCTAACACCTCTTCTATGTTCGGTTGGGTAGTCATAATCGTTTCCCATCAGCACCACAATATACGGTGAGCATTCAAGCGGAGCTCGACCTTTTAGAATTCTGACAGAGGAACATCTGAGAGTTTAGAAAATCTTCTCAAACACATAAGCACGCGCGATTTTATTGTTCACCACTAGAATTTACACATAGGTGTGTATCTCAGGGCTATTTCCACAATTATGACGCTAGTGGCTGCGAACCTTAAAGTAAATTTTCAACAGGAAATTCGCTGTGGTGGCTATGTGTGGATATTTATGCGCTTATGTCTGCGTGGAAGATCATAATAAGGTGGTGGTTATTAATAGCGATGATACTAAAGCCGTTTTAGTTTTGCCCGTTTCGAAAAACAAAAGACCAAACCTAGCCATCCAAGAAAAAATGAACGAAAAACTCATTCAAATACGAGTTTGTTTGGAACTTTTTTGTTAAATGGTTTCTATGACAATTACATTCAAATTATTGTCAGTAACTCAAGCTACGAATGAGCTCTTATCATACCATGGTATTCTGAGATGATTTACTTCGTAGAACACAAATCTTCACAACGCCAGATACCAGTTGTTGTTCGTTGTTTTTCTTTTTTTTGTGCACTCAGCTTATCCCCCTCCCCCCCCATAGGCTGGCAGCCCATGTATCGCAAATTTCAACATGAGGTGTTTGGGGCTGGTTAAATCATAAAATATAAGTATGTAACGTCCAGTTTCCGGTTGTCCAAACTACGGAAGAATATTAGTTACAGCTACATTTCCATGATCTAAAATGTCAATTGGACACTGTAGGATTGGACCAAATAACATTCAGCATTTGTGATAAAACCTGCTCGACATTAATATGCGTCTTGGAAATGGTGCTACACGAAATAGGCTTTACTAATATGTTGTTCCAGATTACGGTTTGTTTTGTTGGAAGATGTCAAGTTATCGAATGAAGTTAAAGGTTATGATTTCATAGGCCAAACCATTGGCAAATGGATCAAATATTATAGACATATATGTAAGTGTAATGCCGGTGGAAAGTCAATGTTAGATACATATATTTACGCGGTGACGGATGATTCTTTCGTTTTAATGAAAAGGCAAGAGAAACTTTTGAAAATCGAGAGAATTGTCATCCAGTATTTCTAGCATTACAAAATTGTGTCATTGTTTTTTTCATACCTAAAAAATCGTTGCCAAGGTTTCTTGGGTTTCCCCAATCGATGTATGCTGCAAAGGCTTTATCATCAGACAACCAAAGTAATTGCAAAAGGGTCCTAATAAAATATGAACAAACAGAGTTGTGTGGCTACTAAGGCAAGTCATTTATGTTCGTGGGTTGCTCCTTATAAGATTCTTATGTAATATTGACCCACTGATCCGTTGACCCAGAGCTTTGTATTGGTGTATGTGGATGACATATTTGTTTATGGAATTTGCATAATGGGCTATTTTCGTTAGTGGTCGCCTGAGAAACCAGTTTTGCAATTAATAATTAACTTACTTCATCCAGGAGAGCAAATAAAAAAAGAAACTACCTCACACTTTTTCACAGAAAGGTTTGGCTGGGTAAACCGCTAATTGTCATATTGAGTGTTATTATCAAAGAATGCGACAGCCGATTCTAACTGATTTAAAAATCGACTTAATTACACAGCAGGAAAGCGTAGCCGAAACGGCAACGAAAATGTTCCCGAAGTTGAGCAAAAGAAGCTATGGATTTAAATTGCGCATGTCTATGGATTTAAATTGCGCATGTCATAGAGCGTTGCATTGATTTCGTATTAGTTATTCATATGCGACGCTGTTTCTTTATTTCAGATTTAAAAACAAAAACTAAGATAAACGTAAAAAATTTGAATTATTCCAGCCATTGAATTGAGTTGAGTCTTAAGTAAAATAATCTATCATTCCGTCATTCTAAAACCAATAAAAGTTACTCGATTACTCCGGCGGAGTTACAAGCAGTACTGACAGAATTATCCCTTGGTTAACGGTGATATATAAAGGATGTATAAACTTAGCATATATTCCAGAAAAGTGGAGGGAAACAAAAGCCGTTTTCATACCTAAAGCAGGAAAAGACTCTCACTCGAGTGCGAATGATTTCCGACCAATCAGCTTATCCTCATTCCTACTTAAGACTCTGGAGAGAATTATAGATATTTATCTTAGAACTAGCGTCGATTCAAGTTTGCTCTCGAAACGACAGCATGCATACTCGAAGGGCAGGTCTACTGCATGAACTAGTCAGCTTTATCGAAAGCTCACCATATGTCAATGAATACACAATCGTGGCGTTTCTAGAAATCGAGGGGGCATTAAATAACATCCATCCGAGCTCGATATTAAATGGACTGGATGTTGATCAAGGTATACATAGGCTGCTAGACGAACTGCTAATGAGGAGACGTATTTCAGCCACACTAGGACAAGCAAACATGCAAAGGTATGTGAACAGAGGCACTTCCCAAGGAGGAGTTCTATCACCTCTTCTTTGGAATGTTGCTATAAACAACCTTCTGGTTTCCCTAGAAAAAGAAAGGATAAAAGTGGTGGCGCAGACGATGTGGCTCTAGCAGTCAGGGGAAAATTCCCATCCACAATCAGAGATGTTATACAAAGAGCCCTCCGGATGACTGTGAAATGGGCGAAAGAGAATGGTCTTGGAGTAAATCCTGTCAAGACAGAATTAGTCATGTACTGCAAAGATTGCAAAACTCCCAGGAAGTTTTGCGATCTTTGCTGAACTTTAGGCTTAATATTGAAGAATGGGCGAGGAAAGCCACGTTAGCAAAAAGGCAATAGGAAAAAAGTGGGGACTAAAACCGAAAATTGTGCATTGGCTATACACGGCAGTGGTTAGACCTATAATGCTATATGGTGTTGTAGTCTGGTGGCCGGCACTTCAGAAACCGACTTGTTTAGATAAAGTTCAGCGTATGGCGTGTTTGTGTATTTCAGGCGCATTCAGTAAGACAGGAACAGATTCCCTTAATGTCATGCTGCATCTATTGCCTTTAGACATTTTGGCCAGTCAGCTGCAACAACGGCTGTGCGGTTGCGCGAACTATCGCTGTGGTCGGAAAAAATGTACGGGCACAGTTCGGCCCTTAAAATAATGCCACATGTGCCTAACGTAGTGGATTACATTCTGGCGAAAAAAAAAACTTTTCGACAAAAAGTTTGAAACTCTAATTCCCAACAGTGATGTGTGGTGTACACAGACCCCGGGGAATAAAAGATATATAGATTAGATTTCTACACTGATGGATCCAAATTGGATGGACAAGTGGGTTTCGGAGTATATTCTAAAGATCTGGAACTTCTAATAGCGAAAAGATTACCTAATCACTGTAGTGTTTTTTAGGCTGAAATATTAGCAATAAAAGAGGTGTCGAATTGGCTGATAAGTAATGTTCCAAAAATTGTTGGCATTAATATATACTCAGACAGTCAATCTGCAATAAAATCCTTGGACTGTGTGTTCCTTTACTCGAAAACGGCCATCGACTGCCGCAAATCTCTCAACGAGATGGCTAAGCAGTACAATATTCACTTAATATGGGTGCCTGGCCATAGGAACATATCGGGGAACTGTCAAGCAGATGAGTTAGCAAGGCTAGGAACTACCTTACATATTCCAGGGGAACTAGAATCTGTTAGTATGTCTCTGGCAACCTGCAAGCTCTTACTGCGTGAGAAGGCCGTCATGATGGCAAATGTTCGATGGGAGAATTGCAAAGGTTGTAACGACACCAAGCAAATATGGCCCCATTTAAACTTGAACCGCACACTAGATAGTGTTCGCAAGACGTCAAATATCACTTGTGATAACTATGCTAATAGTAAAATTTAAACCTTTTAAACCCCAAAAATACAAATGACGGTGGTCAAAATCGTCTAATCCCCTTTTAAACTCCAAAAATTTAATATTTCTAAAAATATTTTTTATCCCATTTATCCCATTATATCCATTATACATTGAAGGCTATACACTATGCCTTCATATATACAAATTGCGGCGCTGGAATACATTGTTTGCCCGAGCTTGCATTACGAAATTCATCCATGAAGATCTTCTTAGTATCGTTAATGCGATGAATGTTTGTAGTGAGACCAAAACAAACAAACAAACATATATCGAAATTAAAATTGGGTTGATGTAAAAAGGGGGCTTTAACCGGAAATTAACGGTTTTAAAAAATGAAATTGCTACTGCTGCGCGTAAAGTAAGCCAGTGCCTGTATGAAAGGTCTATAGCATAACCAATACCCGTGAATGAAACACCTACCAATCCATCAATCCCACAGCACACACATCGGTAGGAGGATGTTTGCGCCTTGGATTTCGGCCTGGTTATCTGCATAAATTTTATAAAAATCGTTGAATTGATAAGCATTCATTGCAAAATGGCTCTATTCGTTTTTTTGCTGATTTGGAATCTTGTTATTGTTGTTTGTTTGTTTTGAAAATATTGTATGGGTAAAACCAAAATCAATTCTGATTATGTAATTGAGAGGCACACACACAAATATGCACTAAGGGGCTACCAAAAGGTATCCAAGCACATTTATTTTAAATTAATCATTGGTGCTGTTTTAGTCGAAAAAAAATCCGTAAGGAAAGAAATAACAATAAATAAATTGTGGAAACCCGTTTGAAACCGTACACTTGTACCATCTTCTACCCTTACACTTTACCCGCCACTTATTGGCTTTAACGAAACACTACTGTTCATTCAGGAGAGGCAAATAAACAAAAGTGTATCCAATGGGTCAGTTATGGTGCCAATAGCTTCTTAAAATTTCGATAGATGTTTTGAATGAATATGCTTTGGAACATCCTTCTTGAATTTGTATTTTAACTATTGGCTATATTTAAAAGTCTTTCTCACCTGTACTTTGGGTAGTTGTTCTGTAAAGTATCCGTTAATGCACTTGTCTTTGGGTACACATTGCTGCGCCCGTCCTCGACACTCTAGCAATGTTGGTAGATACTGTTGGCCCACAAAAGCTGCAGCTCTCTTGCTTAGCATCGAAATAAAAGCAGCAGCTGGATCCGATCGGTAATCTTCCTCAGGATGGGAGGCCAGTCCATTTTTGTATTCGCCATTCAGGAACATATTAGATGCATATTGCGAGCCATGTACCGTTGAGGCGGCCAGCGATAAAACGGCCAGTATGCCGCCAATCGTTATCGAGCGACAAGGTGCCATTGTTGTTGTATACTCTCCTTCACCCGCCTAGTACAGTTCTTTCGGTTTAAGCAGTATTGTTGCTAATTATCAACTGGAATTGAGGTATAATAAAAAACATTATTTATTTATTAATGTGAAATTAGAATGTCATTAACGATAAATTTGAATACATTTTTTTTTGAAAAATGGGGTTTCCCAATTTGCATTGATTGCCCACAAACTGGTATGATATAAGGCATTTGTGTTTTTTTATCTGGAGCACAATACGGATTTATTGAAAGCTATTTTGTCGATTTTGATCAGAGAGAAAAAGAGGAATACTGCCAGTATTGTATAATAGTGTGTGTTAACCAAGTTCCACCAATCATTTACAGCACATTAAGAGCATGACATAATATTCCACAACTTAATGAAGTTTACTTAGTAATAACATGGTTTTAATACACTAAATGTATGTATGGGACAGCCGTTTATTATCACTTATGATATTGCTAGAAAAAAATGTTCAGACAAAGTTTTTATCCCTGAACGTGGCATAGGCATTTTTCTTTAGAAAAAACATCCGGTAAAAGCATAACTTTATTCAACATTGAAATACGATACTTTTTCTCAAATTCAGACAGGCGCAGATTGATGTTTTCGTAGAATGTGCATCTGCAATAGTTTTGGAAAATTTCGACAGAATTTTCCAATTCTGCGCGGACGAAAAAGACTTTTTTGCATACACCTAAAAAAAGTGAACCCACCATGTAAAATAATGTAGGTTTATTATAGAAAATTTGAACTAAAATAGTTTTAATTGCAACATTTTACAAATAAGTTTACACTTCTTTTCAAATTGTAGAAAATGTATTAAAAATAATAAATGTTGTACATTTGTTTAAGAAAATTTCATATGTTGGAGGAAAAAATAGAATTAAATATTGTTAAAATGACTTTAGTGCTGTACGACGTTTAACACTGGTAAAATGTTAGTAAAATTTACAAATTTGAGAGACCTATGAACTCAATATAAGCAAACTTCTCCCATTTTAGGAAAATATGAACTATTTTATTTTTTACTAAAATATTTGAATACAACTTTTTTTTCTTATTTGTAGTTCATGTTTTTAGAGTTAGCAAAAATTATTCAAATAAGAAACATTTGCTCACATTGGGCAAAATTTAACTAAAATTAACTAATCTTCATGAACTAAAATAAAGTTCTGTTGGCAATAGCGCGCCCTTTTTTGATTGTTTGTTTCGGTGTAAAAATTATATGTTTGGAACTCAAATTTGCTTGAAATATAATATATTTGGGAGTATATGTATGTTACAGAGGCGATTTTTGTTTTTGAAGGTGTATACACCCAGAAAAAAGTGTCTTCGAAACTAAAGGAAAAAATGTTCATCAATTTAGTTTAGGCATTTTATTTCCATTCAGTTAAATTTTTGTGTGAAATAATAAAATTTACTTGAAATATAATATATTTGGGAGTATATGTATGTTACAGAGGCGATTTTTGTTTTTGAAGGTGTATACACCCAGAAAAAAGTGTCTTCGAAATTAAAGGAAAAAATGTTCATCAATTTAGTTTAGGCATTTTATTTCCATTCAGTTAAATTTTTGTGTGAAATAATAAAATTTACTTGTTTCAGTAAAAAAATCCTAAACTGAAAGCAGTTAGGAATAGTTCATTAACTAGAATAAGACATGGCATTTTACTAATACTGTTTTCTTCGCTGGGTATAAGAATTTACTACTGAAAAGAAAATTTTATTCACTGATAAAAATAAACAAAAACTCAAATTTGGTAAGATTTCTTATAAAATGATAATTCTGACTTCCTTTATTATTGAAAGCTTATCATAGATACGAGTAACACTCGGCATAGAAAAATTTCTTAGTTCATTCGTACTAAGAAGTATTCAATCCTTTCAAAAATTAAGGAAACACACTTGTTAGAGTATAGGAAAATTTCCTACATTTATTTTATCTACCTGTAATCAATACCTGTCATCGATGTAATCGATGTTTTTGCGCGTGGGTTGTTTTTTTTAGCTGGAATCGCGTTGTTATGGTATACTGAGAGATTGTTAAAAATAATATAGTAAATTAATATAATAAAAAACAAATGAAATATATAAAATACTTGTTATTTTAAATAAGTGAGAAAAATGTTCGTTTTTTGAAAATTGGTTTATAAAAAAGTAAACACCAGCAGTATAACAACCCCTTCATTCGACTTCATTTTGGAATCTTCAATTATCAGGTAATATTCAGTGACGCTAACCTTTTGTGAAAAAATTAGTTTAGGATTTTTTGTTTATATTTGTAGGTATTGAAATTGTAAAAGGTGGACAAAATTGCTACAACTTTTTCAAAGTGAAAGGTACTAGAAGATATTTCAAGGCCAGTTGATGCTGTTGATTCTAAATAAATATATTTAATATATTAATAAAACATGTCTTTTATTGAAGAAAAAATTGCTTATATAAATACATAAACTTGTATTTAAAAACGAAGGTAATCATTTCTAAATTTGAAGTAAAAGGTTTACAACAAATATGTAAGATTTGTCCAAATGAATGAAAAAAGTTCAATAAAATCATTCCATATATGAATTCAATTCAGTTAAATTTTTTCATTCTGTAGTATAGTGGTACATAAATATAGGAAAATATTAACTAATATATGGAATGCATTCTACCTAATTTCTAAGAAAATCACATCGTTCAAACAAATAAAAATGTCTTTGGCGCTATACGAAGTTCAACTTTCTTCACAATGAGCTCATTTTAACTTAAAGAAGGGGTCACTTTTTTCTGGGTGTACTTTCAAAAATTCGTATAAAGGTCAGTCGAGTTGCGTTAAACCTTCCGTAAGTGAAACATATTTTTAAAATACTGATATTAAAATTATGGACTTCTAAAAGGGAAGAGATTGAGCCAAATACACTGAAAAAACAGTGAACCCACCAGGAAGAAAACTTTTGGGTAATTTTAGAAAATTTTGAACATTTTTAGAAAATTTTAACTAAACAGTATTACAAACGCTGGCATCACGCCGATATCACAAAAATAAGTAAATATTTTTCGACAAATTCAAGAAAATTTATTAGACATAATTAATTTTTTTCACTTGTTAAAGAAAATTTTGTCGTTTGGAGTTCAAAATTGCAAGAATGTCTTTAGTGACATACGAAGTTCATGATGGACGCTGTTGTAGTAAAATTTATAAATTTAGAGAAATGATGAACTATTAGGTGAGAAGTACGAATTTAGCAAATCTTTATGCTTAATTTGTGTATAATTTTTTCCCGTCTTTTAGTTAATTTAACTAACGTACGCAAAAATGATTTGAGCAAAGGAAACTTTCTACAAACATAATAATTCCATGAACTAAAATAAAGTTAAATTGGCTTTAGTGAAATAGAGAGTTCACTTTTTTTTGAGTGTATTATAAAAATGTTTGTAAAACTTTTAAGTACATAAAGCCCATCTTAAAACTTAACTTACACTACGAGTATATAAAATTCTTAACACAAAACGCATCACAGTCTGATTTCAAAGAAAACTGAGTGAATATACCGTTTTCTTGAAATTAATAGTGATGATTGTTAATTAACGACCCGTAGCAGTATAACATATGTAATTAATATCTGATCCAACATTCAATGACACCATCACCCATAGCTACCAATATGGATTGATTTATAAATGAGTATTGGTAAGAGTGCTTATCGGTCTATCTACTGCAAAGTGTGCCATTCTTCATCTATGAAACTTGTTAAGTTGTGTAAATTTCATTTTCGACATGTCGTTTACGCGCCAAGGCGCATCCAGTGGCTCAACACAATAATTTACTTCCTTCTGCGTTTTGGCATCGGAATGCTACATCTTGATCTATAGATGTACAGCATACAAACCAGAGGCGAGCGCGTGACTAGAATCTACAGTAAACTGTTGCGAATATAAGGCAAGTTATTTGGAATCAATATGATATCTCCGAATGAATTACTCAAAATGTTAGTGGATTGAATGAAAAGAATTTTATTATAATTGAATACTGTGTATTATGTTATTATAATAGTTAATTTCGTAATATCGTAGTTTTGTAATTAATATACAAAAAATGAGGGATATATTGCATGTGATTACGCAAATGTGTATACCATAAGACACTACTTCGTAGTTTTTTTCTCCGCCGTGGAATCAAGGTCGAAGAAGAAGCTTCATTTCTTGATAGAGTCCGACTGAAGATATAAATTTACTTTGGTTTACGCAATGCTTTTAATACATATTACTTCAATATAGAGCGATCTCTTGATTTAGTTTAATTCTAAGTTTAGATTATAGATTTAGATTAGTGACTGAAATTGAGAATTCTCAGAATGCTGAAGATGAAGAAGATGTCAGGATAATATGACGTTTTTATAAATCTGATCTATGTTTTTTCACTATACATAAACAGTCCAGCGTTATATGTATTCTTCAAGACAGTATTCTAGGTCTGTTTTACTTCTTATTCTATATAAATGACATAAGAATTGTTTGGCAAAATACAATTATTTGGTAAAATATTTCTATACATTAGCGTAGCTAGACAATTTTCCTAGGGGGGGGGGGGGCTATAGCCCCCCTAGCTAAAAATTTATAGACTGAACTTATAGGTTCAATTAATGTTTTATTTCATAAAAATAGACATCAAAATCAAAAAAACTCGACAACTAATTTATAATAAAGCAACTAAAAGTAGTTCCACACTTTCCCCAGCAAAAAAAAAATGGTAGTTGTTCTAAAGGCACAACTTTAAAAGCACTTCCAAACATGTCCTCACAAAGAAGTTAATTATTTTAACTACACAGGAGGTTTTTTACTTAATTTTTTCATATTTTAATGCGTGATTTTTTGTGTTCTTTTTTCAGATAGTTTAAAAAAGAGTACGAATAAATTAAATAGTACAAATTATACAAATTTTGCCACAAAAATGCTAAATCCATTATAGAAAATTGATAATTTTTGAATGCTTTAAAAATCATAAAAAATATAAAAAATTATTATTTGGGAAAATATCATAAAATTTTTTAATTCACATTCAAAACACTGAATTCGGATCACACCTTAAGAAGTGATGCAAATTCATTGCAACGGCTGTTGAAACTGTGGACATCCGTTCTACGACAAGTTTATATTACATTCATCGCTTCTCCGCCAATTTTGCACCACTTCCGAACCCAAAAAGAACATTTCCACTTCTTTTTTGGCAACGCTTTTTTGCAGCATTAATAAGATATTAATTTATGAAAGAATAGTTTTAATGTCAATTACTATTTTTTAATTGATTAAACCAGACTAAACAAAATAATAAATGAGCTTTTATTATTCAACTAAATCATAAGATCAACCATAGCTTTATTTCAATAATATCAGACTTCAAACATTGCCATCGGCAACTCCTACCACAACCCAAGTAATTCGATTGTGCATGAAAGTCTTTAGCGGAACTTTGTACGGTTGTATATACTTGTTTAATTTTTATAAAAAATATAAAATCGTAAATAGGTTTTCAAATTCTGAGGGGGCTACATTTTTTCTGGGGGGAGGGGGGTCTAAGCCCCCTCCCCAGAGGCCTTCCTACGCTTATGTTGCTATATGCGGATTTTATTTATACTATACCCTCACAAGCACGAAAGTGAAACCACCAAACAAAGAATTGAGTGTTCCACTACTATGAAGTTCGAGTCCTTCTGATGCCTTTCCCTTTTTATTGTAAGGGAAATCGCTTTTTTGCTAACAAAAATTGAAGAGATCCTATTATAATTGTATATTTTAAACTTTTTAAAATATATATAATTTTTTGTCAACGAGCCACCAACATGACATAAAACGCATACATAATCCAAATATTATAACGTTTTGGAAAAAAAGCACAAGTAAGAGGCACGAGCCAAACTGACCATCAGTTTGTGTGAACGTGAGAATAATTCACTCACGTCTGCATCCCTAAAGCTAGGGGCAATTTCTGCTGGGAATGCTTGCATGTCTGTTTAACAGCTTGTCAAAAGTCTTTAGTCTTGTGGCAGGCACCTCCATCTAATAAAGTTGCTCAACAAATTTGTCAAAATATTCTAGCATCAGTGGTTACATCTGCAAATTACTGTCTGTCCGTTGTCAGACGCCAGACAACATGCCAGACAGAGTGCAGCAATCTGTATATCATCGTTGTGGCAAATATCAGAAGCTCGTGTCTACATACTGCTTGTTTGTCTGACGTTTGCGACAACCGACACTGTCAAATAAAGAGGGTGTATGCTGCGGGGCAAAGACAGTTTTTACATTGATATTCTGTTTTTTTTTTTGTTTTCCAACGATGGGGAAACCAATTATCACCAACTGGAAGCCGATGGATAGGAAGATGTTTTCGAAGTGTTGAATGTTAAAAATCGAATCTCCAAAATTTTTGGAGAAAACGTAAATACACATCCATGCAATAAAAACATAATCGTACAGTCAGAGAAAAATGTCTACATACTGCTTGTTTGTCTGACGTTTGCGACAACCGACACTGTCAAATAAAGAGGGTGTATGCTGCGGGGCAAAGACAGTTTTTACATTGATATTCTGTTTTTTTTTTGTTTTCCAACGATGGGGAAACCAATTATCACCAACTGGAAGCCGATGGATAGGAAGATGTTTTCGAAGTGTTGAATGTTAAAAATCGAATCTCCAAAATTTTTGGAGAAAACGTAAATACACATCCATGCAATAAAAACATAATCGTACAGTCAGAGAAAAATGTATAACATAAGTACATCTTTACTGGATGGCATTTTTACCCCAAAATGAACGAGAGAGAGGACAACAGGTTGAGAATTTGCAAGTTTTTGCACAAAATATTTTGTTGTAATTTACTTTTTATCTTGCACATACAATTTTTTAAAAGAAAATACAAGTCTGGTTAGCATAGTAGCATTCTCTTAACATGTTTGCACATGCATACACTGGCTCACATAGGTGGTATATGTTTATTAGGAAGTCTAGATCGAATCTTAGACGACTTAAGCTGATACGTACGGGTGCACATATTTATAAAGCATTACGTAAAAGACTTACCAAGCATTGCTTGGCAGAATTTGCGAATTACCTAACAACAACAATAATACAGCTCGAAGCAAAGATGAGTGGGGGTTGTTGATGGTAGTGGAGAATATTTTATGTCATCCGTCGGTGACAACTTAATGAGATTGAGCTCATAATGTCATAATTACAACACGGTGACAACGTAATATCCAACAAAAGTGTGAAAACTGGCATATTGGTATATGTGTCCAATATGCTCATGTATTAGTTTGTTTATTACTCTTTAATAGGGCTGTCATTCGGATTGATTTTTTATAAATCCCGGGATTCGGGATTTTAAAATATAGATTCACTGGATTCCGGCAATTTTTCTTGGGATCCTGAAATTTTCGGGATTTTTAAATATTTTAAATAATGACAATGCACATTAAATACAGTTTAATTGAATTTTATTAACAAAAGAACATAAGAGTAAATTAAAAAGCAATTTCAAATTGATATAATACTTAACGAACACCTAGTCCAACTCAACAAGAAAAGAAAAACAAAAAAATATGACAAGTAAAGCAATTTCATATCGCTATCTTATTCAGTAAAACATTTTAGTGACTTGGTTATATTAAGTATATTTTCGTACACTTGTGTTAATCTTTTCGTATTTCATTGGTTTTAAATAAAAATATCAAGCCATCAAAATGTTTATCACCTTATCGTTTACTTCGATTTTTGATGAAATTGTGCTTTTTATAGTATACCTCAGCGGGCTAGTAAGAAATTTGACATTTGTTGAAACTTCTTGACATTAACGACATCACTAGGCTTGGCATGTTTTGATTATATCATAACAAACCAAAAGTAGTTTTATTTGTTAAAGAAATGAGTACACCAAATTATCAATTGTTTTTCACCATAGTAAATTGATATCTCACCATAGTAAAAAGTTTCAATTTCGAACAGGCCCTTACTCAAGGTGTACCATAAATGTTTATTAAATCAATTTGTCGGGTAGGAAATCTAAGAGCAGTTTGCATTGAATGAAGAATCCACTTAATTAATAAATAATGCTAAAAAGCCACAAATTTGAAATTTGTCGGGTAGGAAATCTAAGAGCAGTTTGCATTGAATGAAGAATCCACTTAATTAATAAATAATGCTAAAAAGCCACAAATTTGAAATAGTTTTTTTGGGATCCCGAAAAATTTCGGGACGGGATTTATCCCGGGTGACAGTCCTACTCTTTACACCTTTGAATTCAAATAATGCTAAACACAGGATAGGAGAGTGCTAATTTTTAAATAGCGTCTTTATTATTGACCCCAGAGAATCCCACGACAAATCATAATATTCTTATATGGAAGAATTTTGTCCTTGTCGAGGCAGAGAAATATTTGCCTAATGTAAGCATGAGGTAAATCAATGGTAATTATGATATTTATCATATAATTCAATGTGACTGCAGTCTTTTTTGCGTCCGGAATATAAAATACAATATAATTACAATTAGCGCCTTACCTGAAATTTGAATATTTTTCTTTTTTTTTTTGATTTCTCGAAAGAAATTAAAAAACCCAAAATCAACAGCTAAAATTAATTTTAGTTTCAAATGCTTGTGATTTTTTTTATTATAAACATAAATTCGCATTAAGCAGAATGTGGTTATTTCTTTAATGGGTGTTATTGATTGTAGGGGATGACTATGCTATGAATCACGCTCCAGTAAGAGATTTTGTTGTTCTTTATCTACGTCTTTGACAACAAATTAATAAAGCAGCAGCGTTTAATCATAAGAAAGAATGTCGGCTGGAAGAACCCAAAAAAAGAAACTATCAGATAATAATAAATAAATAAAAATAAAACCATATGACCGACTAAGTCGAAAAGTATGTCATTCTCTGTTCGTTCAAAACTGCTACCAGCATACATATTTATGAGAGTTGATTAAAAATACATTTCTCTAGTAGTTTCTGAGTACATTAGCGCGGTATGTTGTAAAATATCAATTCAGGCAATACCTTGTCGTTTTACATTTTCGAATTAATAAGCAAATTAATAAAAAGAATCGTTTGACGTTAAGGTATTTCTGTAGAGCAATTAAAGCAGTTATAGTGCCAATCGTATCCATGTTTGTATTCACCGAATATTATTGATCTTTAGACTTAAAGAAACATAGTCGGTTCAAAAGGATTTGCCTTACACTAATGATTTTGGTATTGATTCCGAGTCAAAGAAGCAAAGAATTATACTTAGGACAAAAGTATTTAAAATTAAGATTTAAGGTAGATTTCGAGCCTAATGTGAATGGGGCACAACGCCTTCATTGAAAAGTTTATCGACTTTTGGTCACAGAAAAAAACTTTGAATCAGAGATATGCGTCTTCTATGATAAGTAAAATTCGCATTCGTGTTTTAAGGACATGAAGTCTTTGTGCTCAAGACAATACAAATTTTTAAATACAAAAGAGAAAAAATCACTTGCAGCGATAAGAAATTTCCCCAAAACCAATATTTCTTTTAATTACATAAAGTCGTAATAAATAATATTTCTCAATTTGAAAAGATGTGGTTTTCGTTCTACCCTAATGTATGAGAAAACAATAAACTGCGGTCTAGGTTTTAATGAAATGAAATAGAAAGTAGAAAAAGTAACCAACAAATCTCTTTTCGGCAATGTTCAAAATGAATCGAAACGCAAATTAAACAAATCAGCCTTTGGTTTTAAATTGAACTATTTCGACTTACGAAAGGTTTGTGGTTTTAAGACAACTCTTAGTTCATTGGAACTCCACGCATAAGACATAGAAAATTAGAAATTATTTAACATTCGTAATTTTCCATACACTCAAAAAGGTTTACTTCGATCCAAAAATTTTGACTTCCATTTCAGGATTTTTGGATCGATCCAAAGCCAAATATTTTAGGGAAGCAACACATCTTTAAATCTACATACACAAAAATCTTTCACGCAGGAAAAAAATTAAATATATTTAGAAAAAAATATTTCGTTATAAAGTATGTCGTTTAAGGGCAACCAAATTCAAATTTATTACAAACGTACTTGAAGTCTATTTAATTTGCTTCCAAAGAAACTTTTTAACTACAAAGGAAATTTTAGAAATTTTATGATATATTATTTTAATCCCAAATAAATTCGATATTGGTCAATATTTGATTAGAAAACGGGTATCACAGGTTTCGATGTAAAAATTTAATATAGTACTATTCACATCCGATCACCTTTTCGAAATCTTGCGAAAACTTTTCGAATATATAAATTTACAGTACGCTTGCCATTTGTAAGAAAGGAGTCAACTTTTATTAAACAAAGATTCTTTAGATCGGCTTGTATGTACCCAACAATCTGGTCTATAAATAGAAAAGCTTGATTGTAGGCGTTGCTGCGCATTGATTGCTATAGCGATAAATGTGTGTTGATGACAATAAGAGCTGCATAACCCAGTGAATCGTGTTTGCTTACATCCGCGGTTCGATTCTCCGTCTGGACGAAAGATAAAATTTCAAAAATTATAAAATCGAACAAAAATAGGCGTAAGTACTACATAAAGCAAGTAGAAGTGTGAAAAATACAAAGAAGATGTAATTAGCCAAAGTCATTACTTTTTTCCAAAGAAACTTCCTTACAGCGAAAAATAAATGGTAAACGATGGTTGTTTGTGTAATAATTCGTTTGCGAAGAAATAATAAGTTTTTGCGTGTATATACAAAGAAAATGTGGTTCGCCGTTTACATCAAAATGCAAAACTTACTTCATTACACTAAAAAAAAACAAAATAGCATAATGTATATGTTTTTAACTATATTTCGTATAAAAAGAAAAGCGAAGACAATGATGATAATAAATATATGTAATAATATAGCTTTATTTTCAGAAATCAAGTTTTCATTGTGTTTTCTTTTCTGAAAAAAGTGCTTTGCCTTCATTTTGTCGGTACAGAATGCTGCTGTCATTTCAGCGGGCAGAAAAAATTCAAAGTACCAAACAGGGCAATCGCAGCCCTCTCGTTTGTGGGCAGTGCAGAAAATGTCCGGTTTCTGTTAAAAAAACTCCTCAGATGGTTTTGGTGTATTCTTTTCAATGGTTCCAATTATAGTCAATGGGAAATATATCTTGTGTGTATGTGTATTTGTTAAGAATGATTGAGCTACAGGGGAAACCAGTTTGTCAATCATTTTACGTTTCTCCGTACCATGTGTAATCTCTACTAAACAAATAAAAGACTAAATCCGTCAGTTGGGGGAAAAAACCCAAAATAATTGCCACCAGCGTTTTTATTCTAATCTGCGGGTTTAAATCTGATGCAGCTATTATTAGAATTGACAGAGTACCGAAAATATTCAACCGTATTGAATTAACATTCGCAAAACTTTTAAAGGATTCATACACATGGGAAAACATTACTTTATATACAAGTACTTGCTTCCATTGGCAAAAATGTATGCAGAGAAGGGAGCATTGGCGCAGTTGATAAAAAAATAATCTGAAAGTAAAGGACTTTACTTTTTTTACTTTACTTTACTTTCTGTTCTAAATTTTCAAAAAGAACCCCCTAGAATGAATTTAGTCAGTTCCAAGTTTGTTTTTTTTTTTTGGAATTTCTATCTAGCATCATTATCATAAAACTGGTAGCACAATCCATTGTACCCGCCGTTTATTTGTAGAAGAAATGAAAACAGAACAAATGCGAATAAACAAAAGCAATGAGTGGTATCCGTCCATCCATGTATTCTGTAGTATACATTTTGCTAATATTAAAACAAAACAATGTCGTTCCATTATCGAAACATGTTTTACTACATAACTGACGCACAAAAAAATATTTCGTCGTCCATCACAAAGTAGGATAATACAATTAAGCAAAAATTAATTAAGCAAAAATTAAATTTGGTAACTCTTAGACAAGTTTAATGAATTCGATTTAAAAACAATCCAAATATGCAAAAATGTGCATTAATGTCCTACATAAATAAGGGTGGAATTTTGCAATGTCAAGTATTTTTTAAAACGTTGGGTTAGATAATTCGATGTCAATTTTTGTTAATTTTCAATTAATGAAGATCAAATTTAACTAATCCACCAATCGACTTTATATCAATCCATACATAGATCAAGGCAGACCTACCAGTAATGAGGATTTGTCGTTATTTTGTCAAGTTTGTGGCACCACAATGTAGTGAATTTTCAACTGTTGATTTTTTGAAAATGTACTTATAATGAAGATCAAAATTGGCTAATCCAGCAATCGACTTTTAGCAATCCATACAATTTATAGATCGAATATTAGATGTTACCAGTACTCCGAAAAACAAACATGCTCGGCTTTAAAAACATGCTTTGACTTTACACTAATAACTTTGGTATTTATTCCGAGCCAAAAAATCGGAGAATTGAAGTAATGATACATTTAAGACAAAAATTTGAATTTATTCGTTTTTTCTGTTTCTTTCCTCATGTGTTATCTAAGTTTTTTTAAAAACGTGTTAATGGGAACTTTGATTTCCAAATTCATCTCGACTTCAAGTAGAAACATAGTATAATTTTGTTTCAAGTAAAAACCGTATTTAAAGTAAAGTATTGAAAAAATTTCCTACACAGGAAAAAGTGAGCTGTGTTATAGGAAGAATGAACTAACACGTGCGAAAATTGAACTAAATAAATATTGTTTTGCTATAAAAATAAGTTAAATTTAGTGATAGTTTAAATACGTTTTTTTTTTGTATTTTTGAACGCTTGTTCGCTTTGTAGTCAAGACACAAAAACTAAACAAATTTCAATACGATTTCATTCATTTTGAAGATTTGAAGTTGAATATTCTTTCTTGTAAAGACACCTAGTTTTAGATGAATCACTTAACTATAAGGTCAAAATTACTTCATCGACTTTTGGACAAGGACAGAGAAATGCGACTTCTAAGCTAAGCAAAATTCGCATTCGTATTTTAAGGACATGAAATCTTTGGCCTCATGACAATATTTTTCCACACTCAAAAAAAAGTGTACTCTCTATTCCACTAAAGCCAATTTAACTATATTGTAGTTCATGATATTATTATATTTGGGGAATGTTTTATTTACTCTAACAATTTTTTGCGTAGTTAGTTAAATGAACTAAATGACGGGAAAAAATTATGCACAAATTAAGCATAGAGATTTACTAAATTCGTATTTCAAAATAGTGCATTATTTCTTCAAATTTGTAAATTTTACTACAAAACTGTCCATCATGAACTTCGTATGTCACTAAAGACATTCTTGCAATTTTGAACTCCAATTTTTTCCTTCAAACTTCAAAATTTTCTTTAAAAAGTGAAAAAAATTGTTTCTTCAAACTACAAATTTTTCTCTAAAAAGTGAAAAGTGAAGTGTTGCAAGTAGAGGATGCTGATGAGGAATGTGGTAATTCCGAAACATCCAACCATCTTGCAGTCTATAGGGTTTTGCCCAAATAAATTTGACAAGTATACTTTTCCTCTGTTGGTTAAGCTACACTTGTAGTTTAGTCAATGCATGGTTTTAAGCTAAAATCAAAAACAACAATAATGATAAAGTGAAAAAATTATTTATGTATAATAAATTTTCTTGAATTTGTCGAAAAATATTTACTTATTTTTGTGATATCAGCATGATGCCAGCGCTTGTAATACTGCTTAGTTAAAAATTTCTAAAATTAATCCTGGTGGGTTCACTGTTTTTTCAGTGCAGTATAATATCAGCAGCATTGCGTAAGAAAAAAACACGGAAAAAAATGTTAGGGGTTTCATAATTTTGGTATAGGAATAGCCTTAACTTATCAATATTTCATTTTTCTAGTAACAAGGGTCTTTAAAATAATGTCTCCTGTTTTTGAAAGATTACCAGCTCATGGAATAGAACGAAACTCAATAGTTTAGAAGAGTTTTTATAGTTCTGATCAAAAGACAAAACACAATTCAATCGAGAAATCCAAATTATCCAAATGGAGTAAGCGTATGCTGAAATGAGTATAATCATGACCTTCATGACTTTGAATGTTAAAGGCACAATTCCCTTATTATTGATCCAAATAATTTTTAATTGAAATTTCTTCAATAAAATAAATTTCTTTAGTCACTCTAATTAAACAATTAATTGATCCAATTAAAAAACTTCATGTTTATGACTGATTTTTTATATCAAAATTTGTTGAAACAATTACATTTTTAATTCAATTGAAATTTTAATTGGAAAATTATTTGTGTAGGATATAACCACATTTAAATATTGTCCACTTTCTACTATATTAAAAAGCAACAGATTAAAACACCTTTTAATTGAAATGTCTTTATATCAAAGAAATTTGTCCTGAATGTAAAAGGATATAACCACATTTAAAAATTGTCCACTTTCTACTATATTAAAAAGCAACAGATTAAAACACCTTTTAATTGAAAAGTCTTTATATCAAAGAAATTTGTCCTGAATGTAAAAGTGTTCCCTCAATTGCATATTATATAATCCAGCAATTAATAAATAAAAAAGACTGCTATAGCCAGTAGTACATGTGATACCATTCAAAGTTTAGTTGCTACCTGAATAAATCATTTGTTAAGAAGCAATTAGTGCATATTGTTAGTTTCCATATGAAATTTTGTATGTATTCTCATCTATTCTCACAAACACACATAGATATCAAATGTTATCCTTTTTCGCTGACAGTTGTCAATTATTCGCAGTCTATTATGTTAAGTGTCACAATCACTGTTAAACTTTATAAATACACATGGTCGTTTATTGTCCACATTTGAATTTCCTTCTTTATTTTTGGGAAGTGGAAAACATTTTTCACAGGGTTTTGCACATTATTGCAATGGAAACCGCACATAGGCACAAATAACATCACATTAAAATTAAGATATAAAATTCCTTTACCTACTCTCTACTTCGACGTTTTTTTTTAATTCACAAGTTTTCTTTTTTGCTTGAATTGGGAGGAGACAAAATTTCAAGATGTTTTCGTTTCGATTTAATGTCCGCCGCGCGTACAAATACTTTGTGATTGTGGGTTATCTGTGCTACGCCTGCGCCTTTTATATTCGGCTGCTTTAGATGGGTGAAGCTTTCGTTCACCAGCACGTTAACGTTTCTACTACGTTAACTGTCGGAGACTATCTTACAGATTAGCAGAATAATGTCTCTCCAGATCGTGTAGAGCGAATGAGATGTGGACCCCCTCCGTCTTTGAAGTTATATTGTTTTGAGGTATTTTATGCTTCACCCCAGGTCGTTCTTCCCCAACTACTGTGGTTATTTGTTTTTGATACAGTACACAATATGTGTGTTATGTGGGGGATCCGACTGTATTGTAGTGGCGACGATGCTATTGAATTTCAACAAGTCAAGTGCTTAGAGTTGTGCTCTGGCTATGGAAAAATGAAGATCTGCTTTTAGTGCTGCCAACGTAAACTTTAGCATCGGCGCGACATATTGAGAGAAAAATGCTTGACAGATTTACATGTCCATCGATAGGCTTTGTTGGTTGCTTCTCTCTGCTGTGTAAGGCGACCGTTTGAGCAGAACGGCAATGCTTATTGACGCCTGCTTCGTAGAGGTCGTTCTCTTAATTATATTCGAATTTTTATCTTCAGCTGATACTATCAACGCGGCATAGCTGGCTGACCGCAACAGACACCAACGAAAATTTTGGCATGTTAACGATTTGAATTTATTGTTATTTATTCCTTGTTATCCAGTTAACAAAGCTCACCACACACATATTTAGTCAGTAAAAATTCAAAACGATGCTCATTTAAACATTGTCTAAGAATCGTTTAAACAATTTTTTGAGTGAATCACCTGCTGCGACGCCGGCTTTGTGTGTGGTTAAAAGGCAGGGTGGCTAAAAGTTTTACATCTTTTAACCGATCAATTCAAACCAAAATAATTTAGAATACCGGAGTGATTAACCTTGATTTGATTCCTCGGAGGCTTCATAAGGAAAAAAACATCACCCAGCAAAAAATACTTCAGCAGTAAGAGTTTAGTTGCGCTTTTTGGTATACAATAAAGTAGGCAGTGCATCCACACTGCATGAATCTGAGCAATATTTCTATTAAAATGAGCAATTATATCAGCGCTATGTAGAAGCTGCTCGAAATCAGGACATCGCCCATAACAATCAGCGCCGATTCGGTTGTTTTGTAAACAGTTGGTACTGCCTCTCTCCCTTACAATCCTGCTGAAATAGGGCTCCATTTTTTGCTGGGCAATTAGTTTTATCCATTTTATTTCCATTATGTTAATTTTGTTTTTTGAAAAATAATAAAACTAATCACTAAAAATTTCCTAAACTGAATGTATTTAGAAAAGTGTAGTTCATTAGTAGAATAAAGTATGAAATGTTACTAATCCTGATTTTTTTCTTGGGGAGCAAGAAATTAATTAATTAATTCATCAATAAAAGCCTAACTAAAACCGGGTTTCTTCAAATTTAGTAAAATTTCTTATAAAATGATAAATCTGACTTCCTTTATTATAGAAAGCTTATCCTATACATACATATATGAATAAAACTTGGCACAGAAAACTATTTTAGTTCACTTGCATTTTTTCAAAATTAGAACTGCTTGCTTACGTTTTTAAATACAATTTTATTTATTTATATAGGCGCATTTCTTCAACAAAAGACAGGTTTTATTAATATGTTAATATGTTTATAAATATGTTTATTAAGAATCAACACCATCAACATCAACTGGCTTTCAAATATTAGTTTATTATTGCACTATATCCAATTTCCATGTAATGTTACCTTTTCTCAACTATAAAAGGTAATTTTTGTGACTTCTACCTTTCAGTTGCTGTCTAACGATTTTGGCCTCCTTTTACAATTTCAATCCCTACAAATATAAGAAAATCATAAAACAACTTTTTTAAAACAAGCGGTTAGCGTCACTGAATATTACCTGATAATAAAGATTCCAAAATGAAGTCGAATAGAGGGGCTGTTAATCTGTTTGTGTTTTCTTATTTCATTCTTCCTTTATACACCATCACGCACGTTTATAGACTTATATTTTTTGTTGTTGATTTTCAATAAATTTGAAATAAAAACCGAAAGTGAGTACATTCACTAATTTAAAACAACACATATTTGATATATTTTATTTGTATTTTCTCAAACAGTGCCGACTATTATGACTAGGTTTTATAACGCTCAGTACACCATAACAACACGATTTCAACTGAAATAATCAAACCACACGCAAACTTATGCGGACATATCGATTACATCGATGACAGGTATCGATTACAGGTAGATAAAAAATGTAGGAAAATTTCCTTTTTTCTAACAAGTGTGTTTCCTTAAGATTTGAATGGATTGAAGTACGAATGAAGTAAAATATGTTTGTTTCTGGATTGTTTGTATTACAAAAAAAGTGCCGAGAACTAATTACATCACGTTTATGTGAGAAAAATATGAAGAGAGATAAAATTACACCCAAAAAGTCTACTTGGATCCAACCTTCCTTTAAGGATTTTGGCATTGATTCCAGAGATAATGCTTCTTTAAAACAATGACATTTTTATGGAGCTATCGACACTGAAAAATATTGTCCTAATATAAAAGATTATGCGCCAAGCTTATATTTATTGTGCGCATACTTTTTTCGAAGCAAAGAAATGTCGACATTAAAAGTTATTTTGCATCTTTGGCATAGAGTTTTTTGGGATTACGCACTGAAAAAAATATTGTCGTGAGGTCAAAGATTTCATGTCTTTAAAATACGAATGCAAATTTTGCTTAGCATAGAAGACGCATTTCTCTAGTATAAAGTTGTTTGCTTTGACCAAAGGTCGATAAACTTTTCAATGAAGTCGTATTGTCCTTATAATTAAGTGATTTGATTTGAAAATGGATATCATAACATGAAAGAAAAAAATTTTGGGCTAAGGTCAACTTGACTTTAATAATTTAGAAAAAATCTTTAAATTTAATGAAATTGTCTTTAAATTTGTTGTCTTTTTGCATCTTGACTACAAAGAAAAAAATCGTTCAAATATAGGACATGTTTTTCAACACTTTATTTTAAAGACGTTTTTTACTTGAAACACAGCATAATTTCTACTAGAAGTCGAGTCTTAATTTGGAAAATAAAGTCGTCGTTAACTTGTTTTTAAAGGACTTTGATAGCATATAAAGAAAAAAAGCTGAAAAAGCGAAAAATTAAAATTTGCTTCCTAGAAGCAAGTACACAAAACCCGATTTTAAAAGAGAATTGTGTCTTAAAAGTATCCTTTGGATCGGAATCAATACCAAATTTTTTAAAGTAAAGACAAAATCTTTGGAACCGGGTATGCTTTTTTTTCAGTGCGTGAATAGCTTTGTTAATATACCGGGAAAAGAAAATGAAAATTCGATAAATGAGATCTGTACCTAATTTAAATCCTAGATTTAAAGCCAGATAGGTCGTTAAAAATGTATTTCTTTAAAGGAAGCCGCATCTTTGACTCGTAATCAACATCAAAATCCTTAAGAGAATTTTTTTTGAGATATCCCGTTATTTTTAGTTTTTCGCTTTTTTTTCACTAAAAAAATTATATCTCGAGTTAGAAATGTCCGATTTGTTCACTCAATTGCTTACAACTTTGTCACTTTTGGTCGTTTTTCTTCGTATTTTTATTCTTCTAATGTTTGTACATTTCCACCGGAAAACGGTCACTGGAAAACATGATTTGTTTGAAAATTTACCTTTTTGCCACTTAACTTGTGACAGATCCAATTATACACGAGTATTCGTCATCTCAATACCTTTCATTTAAGTACCAACAACGATATAATCGGACATTTCTAACTCGAGATATAATTTGTTTAGTGAAAAAAGATAGCAGAATTTTGTTTAAGCATATAATATTTTTGGGTGCAAAATGCTTCCAAACATATCATATGTTCACATAATAACATATTGTTTTTTGGAAGACAACATTATTGAATTTGGATGCAAAAATACAAAATGTTTGGAACTTAGACTACCCAAGCATATATTGTTTAGACCAATATGCTTTCAAACATATTATATATTGGAAGAGATCAAACATATAAATGTTTGGGCAATACCCAAAAATGTATATGCTTGAAGCAAAATATGTTTGGGAGTATATGTTATAGAAGGATTTTTTGTGAGGGTGTAGCATCCAAAGATTTTAGTTTTCTGCAAAGAAATTTAAATTTAGTGACTTCTCTAAAGTGTTGATTTAATTTTTCATATTGACGTACCAAATATTATAAACTATTTGAAGCAGTTCCAGTTAATTGTCAACCATTTTTTCATCGGTCAGCTTTTTAATGTTTTCAAGAACGTAGAATCTATAATTTTAGTTTTCTGCAAAGAGATATACATTTAGTGACTGCCTTAAAGTTTTATTTCATTTTTTATTTTCACTTACCTATTTTTATAAACTATTTTTTTAATTTCTTGCAATTGACCACGAACTTCGTTGCACAAATAAGTATTGAAAACCACATGGGTTTTTCGTTGCATTTTAGGGTATTTTTTGTCAAAGTTGTCTCATATTATCTTCAACACCTTTTCAAAGATTTCGTCAACATTTTGGCAAATTGGAAGTAATTCGCAAACAATTTGAAGATGTATTGAAGATGAGCTATTTTAAGTCAAGTTGAATTTATGTTGAAAATTATATTTACCCTCAAACTGAAAAGTTGTTACATTTGAAAAACGCTCATCCTGTGTTTATTGGGTAATTATTATTAATGCAATTTCCGTCCCATTCATCTTTTCTCCAACCCACTGGTCAAATGTGTATCAATTTGAGTATAAGCTGACACATATCCCAACAACATTGTTTGTTTCAACATATCTAATTAAAAAACATCGTTACTAAACTCATCTACTCTCTTTCGGCATATATCCGGTGGAATTGAGTAGTCACTCCTAAAATTTACATCATCTAGTTTAATAGTATGTTTTCCTATGATTGAATTTTCAATTGAATTTCTGTTTGGGTTTTTCTATTTATGACATTAATTCAACCAAATACAACACAGTTTGGAAATTAACAGCAACTCTTGTTTCACCCAAAAGCTGTTTGTAAAAAGTATATACGTATATAAGTTCGACCGGGCCGAATCTTAAATACCCATCACCATGAATCAAATATAATTGTTTCCTTTGAAAACTCTTCGCCGTAGCGGGTTACTTGGAAATGTATCGAATTTCAGGAGGATTTGATGACATATGCTCTGGCAAAGAAACATATATACCACAACATGGGCCGTCAAATCTGGAGATCAGTCTATATGGGGACTATGCCAAAACACAGGCCGTTTCACACCATATTCTGCACCCAAAATACATCTAGATTTTGAATTTCAGGCAAATCGGATGTTTAGTCTCTGAAGAAGTCATGTCAGGAGATCGGTCTATACCATAGAACGATTCATACTATAGAACCCATAGAACGATTCATACTATGTTATGCTCGGATAAACATTGCGGTGTCAAGATGCTCTAGATACCAAATTGGGTGGTCGGTTTGTATGGGGGATATATCAAAATCTGGACCGATATAGCCCAACTTCGAACGTGACCTGCCTACAGACAAACGGATATCATTATACGGAATGACAAACTTATATTCCCATCACCAATCTATGATAGTGTGTAGAATTAGTGAATGAAGTTGTGTTATGAACAGTTCGGGTACTCAATTACCCAACAATGCTGTATACTATTTTTATTTGACATGAACCTTCTTTTTTAAGGCGAATGACAGTTAAAATTTGGTTAAAGTGGATTTGGGAAGTGTAATGTGAATGAGGTCGTAAATCATTGGAAAAGGATAGTGTACCAAGTGGGTTCAAGTTTATTCAAACTATGAAAACAAAACCAAAAAATTGAATTCTTTTTCAAATTATTTAGTAACATAAGCCGCCATGTGTTATCTAGATTATTTTCTGACAAAATAACCATAAAGCAGTTTTGTTATGGCTCGTTATTTTTTCTACAGTTCTTGATACGGTGGATCAATTAGGGTTCATTTGTAACCTGATAAACATTACCATTAAATGACCAAAGCAATTCCGCTTCACTAAGCCAATAGACGCCACCGGTATTACCAAAACCATTACCATCAAAATCGTCTTTGCCAAAGGTCAAACCCCACTTGAACTTGAAAAAGTTGACTATAACTAAAATGAAAAATAACATTAACATTTCAACACAAATAACATTGTAATAAGCCATACAAAATTATGTCGAAAATTGAAAAAAATCGCTCAATAAAATAAATGCCGTAAGCAACAACATAGACGACGCTTAATATTTTGACGGACCTAAGTGCTTGTAACGTCGTTAAAATATAATAGATATATTTGAAGTCATCGTAAGATGACTCGCTGATCAATTCGGACTATGTCTTGTGATTTCCTAAACTAAAAGCAGTTAGAAATAGTTCATTAACGAGAGAAAGGTATGGAGTTTTACTAACACTTCTTCTCGGGGAGTTAGAATTTACAACTAACAAAGATATTTTTATGCACTTATAATGAAGTATTCATAGAGGGAGCGGTCTTTTTAAAAAAGCTGTTTTGCTACCAATTGTTAAAACAACAAGTCATTCTTGAGATTTCAAAACCAAGGCAAGGTATAAAACTATTGTAAACATGACGATGATATTTTCTTTTCATTTCGTTTGTTCTATAATTAAGTGCATTTTCATGTAACGCCAAGAAGAATCAGTCTGAGACCCATCGTTTAGTATGCCGATCCTCTGTGGGTCTGTCTGTTCATGTATTTTTGTGTGCAACGTGCAGCTCGCAGTTTAAGTGCGATTGTCCCCAAATTCTGCATGGGTCTTACTTTGGCTCAAAGACAATCGATATTGGTATTGTAGATACCTCTACAATCGATATTGTAGATACCTCCTTATAATCGGTTCAGATTTAGAAAACTATTGTAAACGTGACGATGATATTTTCTTTTCATTTCGTTTGTTCTATAATTAAGTGCATTTTCATGTAACGCCAAGAAGAATCAGTCTGAGACCCATCGTTTAGTATGCCGATCCTCTGTGGGTCTGTCTGTTCATGTATTTTTGTGTGCAAAGTGCAGCTCGCAGTTTAAGTGCGATCGTCCCCAAATTCTGCATGGGTCTTACTTTGGCTCAAAGACAATCGATATTGGTATTGTAGATACCTCTACAATCGATATTGTAGATACCTCCTTATAATCGGTTCAGATTTAGATGTAACTCCCGTATACACCTTTCGCCAGATTTTTTCATATTCATTCTTAACGGCATTTTACTCCAGTTAACTTAATATTATACACAGAGAATACATTTAACATTCAATTTAAGTGTGAAGGGAATTAAGTCGAATTTGATCCAAATCGGTTCAAATTTAGGTAAAGCCAAATATGGCCAAAATTCTCACATTTTAAACAATTTCAGTGATGATTTCGCCATATTGTAGTCATATCTTACGCACTGTAAAGACAGACTTTTCACAGATCGGCTAAGACACAGATCGGCCGACCTATATTTGTTTTGATTTCGGTTGGTCCATTTATTTGTCAGATTAGCCCAACAAAAAAGCAACACCATAAAAGTATGTTCATTCTCACTATTTTTGGGAATCGTACGAAAATTTTCTTTTGCTTTAGTTCATATTGAACTTATGTGTACGGTCATGGAACTTTACACCCACGTTTAGTTCATAAAATGTTTGAGACATACTTAAAAAAAAAAGTAAATTTCATTAAGCTGTGGAAAATTTCGAATAAAATTTAACTACAAACAAATAATTTTTTCAAATAAAAATAAGTTAAATTTAGCGTTAGTTTAACTACGAATTGTTTGTCTATGTATGTATATGAACGTGTAAAACAAATTGGCATTTTAAATGTGTCCATGAGTGCCATGAATCAAATCAATATAGCTGATATTGGTCGTAGAGATAACACAATTATTATTATCTTTTTTGTCCGTTATACTATTTATTATTACACCAATTTTTTAGAAATGTTTTTAATTTAACCCCGAATGATAGAGGCTAAACATTTGACAATCAATTGAAATAAAAATCATACAACAAACAACTCCCTTGACATGTGAATGACTTTTCTTTTTTATAACTAAAGTTAATATGATTTTTAACTACACTCAAAAAAGTTTGCAATTCATAATGGCAAAAAAGATTGATAATACTACAGTTTTTGTCTGCTGAAAAAGGAAACCCGTTTTAAAACCATCCGTTAGTTGCAATAGCAAAAAAGTAGTCAGTGTTGCCAATTATTGAGTAGCAAAAATAGCTACACGCAAAGAAAAAAAACGTTTGGAAAACGTGTACCGAAAACGTTTTTCTTTTGTTAGAGTTTTTTGAATTGCTTCGAAAATTTTAAACTTTTATCACCAAAAAAATTCGTTTGTTACAAAATTTTTATTTTTTTCAATAAAAAAAGTTATTTTTGAAATAACAACACAGTCCATTTCGTTTATATCAAACACTGTTCTTTTCTGACTTTAGGTCTTTAATAAGACACATTTTACAGTTCAAAATTTAATATAGTACAATGTAATGTTTAACATTTTTTCGGAATCTTCCGAATATATCTGGAATATATGTAAAAAAAAACAAAAGCAAAAAAAAAACTTTGGCCGAAGCAGGGATCGAACCCACGACCCTTGGCATGAGAGTCGGACGTAGCTACCACTGCTCCACGGTGCCAAACTAAATGTTTGTTTCTGTTAAATAAACTTTGTTTATTCGGTTCGTGGGCGCCGCAAGCTATGCTATATAAATATAACTTATATGGATATTTATCTATTGATGACCATAACAGGTACATAGCTCAGTGGTTAGTGTGTTGGCTTACAATGTGCATGGTCCGCGGTTCGATTCTCCGTCCAGGCGAAAGTTAAAAAAAAATTTTTAAATTTTTAAAATCGTATAATTTCTTCTACATTGTTGGTATTACAGGAAAAGGTGTTAAGAACTAAAAATCCTCGTGGATGTGAGAAAGATGTGAGGGACAATGCAATTAGCAAGAAAATAATGTTTTTTTTGAGATAGTCTTTATGAAATTGTTTTTACATCCTGGAAAAGAATAAACGTTTATCACAAAAAGTATATACTTTTCTTCCAAATACACTTCCTTACAGCGAAAAGCAAATGAGAAACGAACTTTGTTTGTCTAAAATTTCGTTTGGGAGGAAAGAATTATTTTTTTGCGTGTACACAAAGAAAAAAATATAGTACAATACAATAAAAACAAGAAAAAATAGTCGAATGAAATTTCTCTATTTATGTCAAAAATATGTTTATTTTGACCATAGTACTCATATATGAGTACACTTTAATCTTATAACTTTGAATTTGAAAACTAAGGAACTTTTATGTTTTTGTCATTGAAAAAGAAAATTCAATTTTAATGTATCATGAATAAAACTTCGAACAATAAAGATACTTTTAACCCTTTCGACCCTAAAGTTGCCTGTGGGCAACTTTTTGTGTGTTTGAAACTAACTGTCGGCGTTGTTTTTGTTCATAAAACTATAACGGTATCGAAAACTATAAGTGTTTTGAATAAAATAGTAATGTAGTTGAATAAAAAAAGAGCTTATTTGGTTGTCAATTAACAATTTTTTCATTAGTATGCACGTGCCTGAAGAAAAAAATATTTACGAAGTTGGAAAAGGGTTTATACACCCATAGAAAAAAGTCTGTTGTTAATAGCTGTCTGCTGTTTTTCAGCAAACAAAATGCTGTTGTTTTAGCAGTTTTTTTGCTAAAACAGCAAACAATCTGTTTTTTTTTTGTAACATACTGCAGAAAAGTCAGCAATTTGCTGAAATTTTCTGCTGATCCGAATAAAATTATAAATTCACTCCGTTCAAATGGACAATAGTAAAATTATATAACTTCAAACATTAACAACAATTAGTATATTTTGATTATGCAATAACATTTGTGAACAAGTAACCCTTTTTAGTAATTTACATTTTAGTTAAAACATTTTTTTAATTAAATGGACCCTGGGATTTGTGTACGCTTAACTTCTATGAATATATGGCTAACATAAATATTTGTCCCGAACCACAAATCTAACATGTCAATGTCTTCGGTAGTCGATATATGACTGCTCTACAAAAGACTAATTTTATTTATCGTGCAGAAAATCGCAGAAGAACTCAACTTGATGAAGATCTACTAAAAGGACTCTATATTTTTGTAAAGTATTTTCCAATAAGAGCTGGTATTTTCGTATTCGAAGAAATATTTAATGTTTTGAGGTAAATGGTCGGATGTTTATTTCGTAATAAATCGAAAAGTATGCGGTTGATAATGAAAAGCAATTTCAACCAAATATATTCAGGTGATTTTTATCGTTGAGGCTATGATTCGACGCTGGGTTGATAGCATTCTTTCACATGGTTTTAAAGTAAATTTAACACGAGACAAGCCGGGAAAATGGAAGAAAATGGTTAAAAATGTTTATTTTGTGTTGTTTTGGAATGTATTTTCCAACATTTCTTTTATTACGGAGATTATATTTGGTAAGTATTGTATTTGTCATTTAAGAAATTTGCCATTCCTTTTGTTTTTAATAATTTGTTTTAATAATTTTTAAATTTCAAAATTACTATTATACATTGATATATCTAAGCAACCGTCGTGCAATGGTTCATGCCCGCTGTGCATACAAACGGTTATGGATTCAGTCCCAGTTTCGACCAAACACCATAAAGTTTTGCAACGGTGGATTACTCCCTCTGTAATGCTGGTGACATTTCTGATTGTTTTCCTTGTTCAATGAAGATTCCTTGTCTTTGAGCTAAACATGGAATCGGGCAGCACTCAGTGACAAGAGAGAAGTTCAACACTGCGGTATCATAATGGACTAAATAGTCAAAATGAGCCTGAAATAACGGGTTGCCACTATAGCTAACCTAAACTGTACCTGAATGTATAACATTTGGCAAAGTTTACCTTAAATGTGAGTACGAAAAACTAAAAATATAAGGATATCTCAGAACTGCTTCATTAAAAAATTTAACCTCTATTTTCGAATTCTGGAGATGAAAATACATAAAAGGCAACCTGTCATCAAATGTACATTTTAGTGTAAACTAGTGTAATTACTAATTGCTTTTTTTTTACTTCTATCCATTACAGATTGTTTTAACATTGTTATGTTTTATCCGCGTGTAGAAGGTCAAAGAAGAAAAACATACGAAAATAAATCCTGGACAACATTCCAAATCAACTTCCAATACTTCGATGAAATTCAATTTACTTCAATTTCAATTGTTTATTGTATTCATAGTAATACATAAATTGCTTACATCTGATATTCTAACTTAGAGAGTATAAGGGTATTTCCTGTTTCTGCTAAAATATTACACTCATAGAAAAAAGTCTGCTAAAAACAGCAGTCGATGTCTGCTGTTATATTTTTGTACTTCAGGGCCTAACGAACAACAATTTATAAAATATTTAGGTTATACATTTTTCCCCAAAGCATATTTAAGAACCAAAAGTAGTTTTTGGTATATTTTTGCCCTGTAATATATTTACAAGCTCCTAAATACGATCAGCAAACATTTTGTTTGCTGTTATGCCTCAATTCGATAAATATTCAGATTTTTTGTCAAATACTATAGATATTCATAAAATATTGTTTTAATTATGTTAGGATAGCTCCTAAGTTGACATTTTTATTTGTTTTAGCCAAAATAAAACATGTTTTAGTCTAATCGAGCTTAAAAAATAGCAGGAAATGTTTACTATTTCAGCAAACAGTGACTGCTGTCCCTTTTTCAGCAGACTTTTTGCTGTTTCTTTTCTGCTGTCCCTACTAACAAATTTCTTTGGGTGTACAAGATGCGATGAAAGATTATTTAATTATTAATAGAATGGAAGGTAAAAATTTTCCAAAAACCTTTTTTTTTAATGCTAAAATTTCCTAAAAACTACTTAAAAACTATTTTAAATACTAAGAAGATATTAGATCTACAATGTGATTATGTACAGATACTATACATTTGGAATTAAAAATTTCAGATAATCTATTTATCTTAACTGCTATGAGATCAATATCTGCAATTTCATGTAATCGAGAAGTAGAGTAGCTTCGTGGTAGATTGTATATCAACTTTAGTAATTTGTTTTGTAGCACTTGAAGTTTTTGTAGATAGCAATTTGCACTTTTAGCCCATACGGGGGCAGCATAAAATATAACGGAACAAAATATACATTTAAAAATTAACATCTTATTATCGATACTTAATGTCGGTTTCCTGTTTATAAAAGGATACAGGTTACGAATCAGAATATTACATTTGTTGATGATATATGAGATATGATCTTTGTAAGTTAATTTCGGATCTAAAGTAACACCTAAATACTTTACCGATTTTTCCCACTCAATTTCTACACCACGTAAAACAATACAAGTCTGTGGTAAGAAGCACAATGTTCTCTTCCTAGTAAAGAAAATCGATTGACTTTTTTCACAATTGACTGCTATCTTCCACTTATTGGAATAGTCATTTAGCACAGTGAGTGCAGATTCCAGATTGGATATTATGTCCGAGGCTAATTTAGCAGAAGATAGTATTGCAGTGTCATCCGCAAATATCGATGTAGTACAATTCTGTAAATCTGGAATATCAGATGTGAAGATATTATAAAGTATAGGCGATAAACATGATTCCTGAGGACACCCAGCATTTATATAGAACAATTTCGAATTTAAGAAACTCTTTATAATCAGTATTAAATTAGTGGGAAACTGAAGTCGTATTAATTTATAGACTAAGCCATTATACCAGACGGAATCAAATGCTGCCTTAATATCTAACAGAACCATTCCTGTGGAGTTTTGTCTCTCAAAATTCGACTTTACTATGTTTCGTATTCTGACTAGAGGGTGTACGGTGTTATGCTCCCTACGGAATCCGAACTGTTGTGGGGGAGAATGTCCTTTTCGTCCAAAAACTCTATGATTCTGTCCTTAATGATCTTTTCCAATAACTTGCTCACGGAAGACAATAAACTTATTGGGCGGTATGATGGCATGGATTCTTTTATAATGGCATGGATTCTTTCAAAATTTGTGCCAGATATAGAGAGATCTGGAATTGACTTGAACTCATTAATTGTGTTATTAACAAGGTTTTCTGTAACTGTGTCGCTAAAATTAGCTAATTATGGTTTTTTTGAAATGTCTCACCCAAAACCTCACATTTCTCCTCAGTTGTACAATAACGTTTATTGTTTTCCCTTAAAATTGGGATTGTTCTTGTTTTGTTTCTAATAATTTTTGTCAGGTTCCAAAATGGCCGCGATGATTTGTCTAAACTAGACAATACTCGGTTCCAAGACCCGTTTCTAAATTTTTCTATTTGCCACTTTATGACGGAATTCAATGTCTTAAATTCATATTAAATTAGTGGGAAACTGAAGTCGTATTAATTTATAGACTAAGCCATTATACCAGACGGAATCAAATGCTGCCTTAATATCTAACAGAACCATTCCTGTGGAGTTTTGTCTCTCAAAATTCGACTTTACTATGTTTCGTATTCTGACTAGAGGGTGTACGGTGTTATGCTCCCTACGGAATCCGAACTGTTGTGGGGGAGAATGTCCTTTTCGTCCAAAAACTCTATGATTCTGTCCTTAATGATCTTTTCCAATAACTTGCTCACGGAAGACAATAAACTTATTGGGCGGTATGATGGCATGGATTCTTTTATAATGGCATGGATTCTTTCAAAATTTGTGCCAGATATAGAGAGATCTGGAATTGACTTGAACTCATTAATTGTGTTATTAACAAGGTTTTCTGTAACTGTGTCGCTAAAATTAGCTAATTATGGTTTTTTTGAAATGTCTCACCAAAACCTCACATTTCTCCTCAGTTGTACAATAACGTTTATTGTTTTCCCTTAAAATTGGGATTGTTCTTGTTTTGTTTCTAATAATTTTTGTCAGGTTCCAAAATGGCCGCGATGATTTGTCTAAACTAGACAATACTCGGTTCCAAGACCCGTTTCTAAATTTTTCTATTTGCCACTTTATGACGGAATTCAATGTCTTAAATTCATAGTAGTCATCAATATTTTTATAACGTAGCCAGTCACGGTGGTACGAATTTCGCCTGGTGATCAGAGATTGAATAGTTCTTGGCAATTTTCGTTTGAATGACTTAAGTTGTCTCAATGGAAGAGTAAATGAGATTGCTTCGTCGATAGTTTCAGTAAAATGATCCAAAGCTGAATCAATCTGCTTCGTTGTAATAAGATCATACTCAGAAGGTATATTAAGAAATATATTTATATGTCTACCAAATCTTAAAAAACTTACGTACCGTGTCCCCATTACTTCCGTCCAAAGACAATTTAACAGGCAGGTGATCGGAACCAAGGTCATTTATAACTTCAGCCGTAGTCAATTGAACTGTGAAGTTAGTGATAAAAAAGTCAAGGGTGGATCCTTGGTGATTAAGTCTTGACGGTATATAAGTACTTTCGTCCGGATATATGAAATTCAAATTATAGGAGTTCTGTTTCTTGTATAAAATGTTACCCCAGCAGTTAGCTCGCGAACAGCCCCATGACTGGTGTCTACTATTGAAGTCACCCCCAAGAATATAACTTGCACTTCGACTCAGTTTATGAATATATGACATAAAACTTTGTTTACGAATGCCATTATTACCAACTCGGCCGCCTGGGAAATAACAGGAATATATATCTATAGTGCCAGAATCATCCATGATTCTAATACCAATATTTTCTATTAATAACGTATCTACTATTGGTAATAATGAATGAGAGATGTGTTTTCTAACTATTAATGCTACTCCACTAATTAAAAACTGAAATAATTCAATACTTTTGGATTTGACGCCTCTTGCGTTCCAAGTAACAATATTTAGCGTGTTCATCATTATGACAAAAATTTACATGCAAGTGTTGTAATAACTTCGAACTGTTCAAGTTTGTTTCTACAATTTCTTAGATTTGTACACTGAAAAAACAGTGAACCCTTTTCCATTGCAAAATGAACTAAACTGTAGTAATATTGACCATGATTTAGACCTTAAGATTTTTTCAACTTGTCTAGTTTATAATTCTCTTAAATTTTAGTTAATCTATAGCATTGTATTTTAGTTCATTTTTACAACACCATAAGATTTATATACCCCTACCAAGTTAAAAAGTCAGTATTATTTTGGTTTACTTGCTTATTTTTTGGGAAACCCGATAATAAAAATTGATTAACAGTCTTTTTAAAATGTCGACGACTAAACTATTTTTAAATCAATCATTCCACAGTACAGAGAAATGAAATAATTAAAGGAACAACAAACCGTTTTACTATTATGAAAATTTTCATACAATAAAATTAAACTTTCTTTAATTAAAAGTACTTTATTACAAAAATTTATGATGAAAGTTTTTAATACAATGTTGTTGTGAATGAAAATTATGACCACGTGGAACAAGAAAGTAGTTTATTTTAACTCGCTTTTTGGACATTTTGACTTTTCCTTAGTTTTTTTATTCATCGTAAGTATATTTTCACATATCTTGCTGAAAAAATGGAAGGAATAATGAAAATTGTTAAAAATTAACATGTAATAAAATATAATTTTTTAGCTCTTTAAATTAGCTTGTAACTTACGATATTTGGGGGCATTTAATTAAATGATGTAAGGAATTCAACTTTTCTTAGATAAACGTTCCTTATAAAGTTTGTACCTGAAACAATTAGAGAAATAATGAATTAAGTAATATATTAACTCATAAATTGTGTTGTTATCGATGTGAAGGACATAATACAATAAATATTCTTGTTCAAAGAAAGCCAAAGTTTTAATATAAAACTTACCAATTCTCTATTACATTGTACGCTGAGGTTAAAAATTTATCGAAATTCATTTGGGGTTACTCTGAAATTAAATATTTATTTTTTAAATCAAATAAAAAACATTAAATTTGTTTCCAAAAAATCTAATTAAAGAAATAATATGCATAAAAAACTAAATATTCTGGTTAAAAGAATGTTAAAGAACGCTTACCAATTCATCAAAATGTTTCCAAATTGTTATTCTGAAATTAAATATTTGTTTTTTACATTAAAAATATTAAATTGGTTTCCAAAAATATTTGATTAAAGTAATACTAAAATAAGGTATTAAAAACATGTAATTTTGATAATAAAAAGGTCATAAAAACGTAAATATTCTAGTGAAAAGAAAGCTAATTTTTAAAAGAAAACTTACCACTTCTCTATTAAATTATACGCTGAGGAGATATTTAAAAATTTGCCCAAATCCATCTGGGGTTGCTCTTAAATTAAATATTTTTTTACAAGAAAGAAAAACATGAAACTGGTAAAAACAAGTAAGGAAAGTCTAAAGTCGGGCGGGGCCGACTATATTATACCCTGCACCACTTTGTAGATCTAAATTTTCGATACCATATCACATCCGTCAAATGTGTTGGGTGCTATATATAAAGGTTTGTCCCAAATACATAGATTTAAATATCAATCGATTTGGACAGAATTTGATAGACTTTTACAAAATCTATAGACTCAAAATTTAAGTTGGCTAATGCACTAGGGTGGAACACAATTTTAGTACAAAAATATGGGAAACATTTAAATCTGAAGCAATTTTAAGGAAACTTCGCAAAAGTTTATTTATGATTTATCACTCGATATATATGTATTAGAAGTTTAGGAAAATTAGAGTCATTTTTACAACTTTTCGACTAAGCAGTGGCGATTTAACAAGGAAAATGTTGGTATTTTGACCATTTTTGTCGAAATCAGATAAACATATATATGGGAGCTATATCTAAATCTGAACAGATTTCAACCAAATTTGGCACACATAGCTACAATGCTAATTCTACTCCCTGTGCAAAATGTCAACTAAATCGGAGTTAAACATTGGCCTCTGTGGTTATATGAGTGTAAATCGGGCGAAATCTATATATGGGAGATATATCTAAATCGATTTCAACCAAATTTGGCACGCATAGCTACAATGCTAATTCTGCCCCCTGTGCAAAATTTCAACTAAATCGGAGCAAAAAATTGGCCTCTGTGGTCATATGAGTGTAAATCGGGCGAAAGCTATGTATGGGAGATATATCTAAATCGTTTTCAACCAAATTTGGCACGCATAGCTACAATGCTAATTCTACTCCCTGTGCAAAATTTCAATTAAATCGGAGTAAAAGATTGTCCACTGTGGTCATATGAGTGTAAATCGGGCGAACGATATATATGGCAGCTATATCTAAATCTGAACCGATTTCAATCAAATTTGGCACACATGACTATATTACTAATTGTACTCCTAGTGCAAAATTTCAACCAAATTGGGCCAAAACTCTGGCTTCTGGGGCCATATAAGTCCATATCGGGCGAAAAATATATATGGAAGCTATATCTAAATCTGAACCAATTTCAATCAAATTTTGCACACTTGACTATACTACTAATTGTACTCCTAGTACAAAATTTCAACCAAATTCGGCCAAAAATCTGGCTTCTGAGGCCATATAAGTCCATATCGGGTGAAAGATATATATGGGAGCTATATCTAAATCTGAACCGATTTCAATCAAATTTTGTACACTTGACTATACGACTAAGTGTTATGTTTGTACAAAATTTCAAGCAAATCGGTATAAAACTCTGGCTGCTGGGTCCATATTAGTGCATATCGGGCGAAAGATATATATGGGAGCTATATCTAAATCTGAACCTATTTCTTCCAAAATCAATAGGGTTCTATTCTGACCCAAATTAGGAACATGTGCCAAATTTGAAGGCTATTGGACTTAAATTGCGACCTAGACTTTGATCACAAAAATGTGTTCACAGACAGACGGACAGACGGACATGGTTATATCGACTCAGGGACCCACCCTGAGCATTATTGCCAAAGACACCATGTGTCTATCTCGTATCCTTCTGGGTGTTACAAACATATGCACTAACTTATAATACCCTGTTCTACAGTGTGGCGCAGGGTATAAAAAAATAATAATAATTAGCAAATAATAATATACATAAAGAATATTATTTTTTAAAAGAAAACCACATTGAAAAAAGAACACTTACCTATTTATGATTAAACTATACGCTGAGGTGTAACAAACAATTTTCCAAATTCATCTGGAGTTACTCTGAAATTGAATATTTATTTTTTACATTGAATAATAAAAATTAAATTAGATAAAACAATTTCAATATACTTTCCATTTCAGCATTTTTTTCCTAAATATTGAACATGTTTAATAACTTTTCTAAGCTACCGATCATCACTTCGCCATTATACACCTCATCACTAAAATATTAATAACTTTCATTTAAAAGTTTTAATAAACAAACACCAATATATGTCTCAAAAAAACCAAAATATTCCATACCTTTATATTCCCTTGTTACATACTTGCTAAAAAGGTGCAACAGCCCACACCAACGCCAACTATACAACTGAAGCATGCCAAACAAAACCAAGCAAAACCAAAACATTTCTACAACAACAAAAACACATGTGCCTTCATTGAAAACAACACCTCATCCAGACAAATAATCCATTCGCGAATAATAAACACACACACACACAAACCACTAAATGAACAAAAATAAAAACAACCCCACGCTCAGATATACACAACATCCCCATCACTCGCTACCATTTCTCATTATTGCATTGCATGCTCTCACTCTCAAAAAAATTTCAAGTAACATCATCTTTACATTACACATATTCCACTTTGACGAGAAAGATCTGTGTACTATGCATTAGTTCATCGCATCTGTCCACAATTTACTCTAAAACAATACTCTTAAATGCATATCAGTATAAGAACGATGAAACGTTTAACTTAAAATTTGCAAAAACTTCATGAAATGATATCTACCCATTTTTGACGAAAATGTCTATAAATTTAATTACATGTGAACTAAAAATATTCCATTGAGAAATGTTGTACCAACTATTATTAACTATAGGAATTGCTAGTAAGAAATTGCTATCCGCTTCCAAGTTCAATTTTCGAAAAAAAATATTTTCTCATACAAAAACTCTTTATAGTAAATTACACTTATTATTTAGAAAGTATTTTACATTTCATAAGTAGTTTTATAGTATGACGAAAGAATTTTTAACTACCAGATAAGAAAATTTTTAAGGAAAACGATTGCCACTTAAAATTTGTAAAATTTCCTTTCGAGTAGTTAATTTTCGTTAAAGATACGAAAAATGAACTAAAATTCTGGAAAATTCTTGTAATAAATTATTGTAAAAATCTTCTTAAATTTACGAGACACTTTTTTCTGTGTAATTAATTCCATCGTAAGTGCTTGCAATTGTTGCATTGAAAATAACTCTCCTGAATTAGACATTTCATTAGAATTGAACCCAGTATTGCTGTTGTTGTATTGATTATTCTTCCCTTGACGTGGCCAGATTCCAATCGTTCCTGGGCAGTTTTGGTGAAGAGCATTAGGAAAGTTGGAGTTGTTATTTATGACATTGGGAGTGTGCACGCTCTTTTGTTTATGGCTATGCTTGTTTCTCTGCTTAAGCGGTAAGTAATGTGATTTACTAGGGCAGTTATCGTCGTTGGATTTATGAGGACCGTTGCAATTGGCACATTTTATCAAACTCTCTTACACTCCGATGTTTTATGATTACCAGCACAGTTAGCGCAATTTTACTTTGCAGTGACTTGAGCCATGGCCATACATTTGCCAATTGTGACACTGTGTTATACGATTTTTGTTTGAGGTTTGAAAATTCCATTTGACTTTCACGTAGTCAATAACCAGGGCTACCAATAAAATTTCAAGAATAATCGTCACTTTTTTCCGAAAAAATCGTCATAATCGTCACTTCCATTTTAAAAATCGTCAAAAAATCTGCAATGTTAATAATATTAAAACCAAAATAATTTTTTGATTAAAAACAAAACCATTTATTTCATATAAAGAAAAGAAAAATTAACACAAGAAAATCATAATGAATTCAGTCTTGTATAAAAATAAAATTAAAAAAAACATTTTTATACAATGCTATGAAATTCAAAACATAGTATAACAAATATTTTTTTAATATATAGTTTCACTTCAGTAAGTTTTTTATTTAAAAATAAAAATAAAGAACTTTAATATTTACATATATGTTGCCCGATTTTCCAAAATTTGACAATTTGCACACATTTTATTAAAAATAAAATTTTGCAAAATTTTGACAAAATGTTCTACCGATATAAAGGCTTGACAAAGTTTTCTATAGAAATAAAATTTTGCCAAAATTCTCTATAGAAATAAAATGTTGACAAATTTTTTATGGAAATAAAATTTTGACAAAATTTTCTATAGAAATAAAATTTTGAAAAAAAAAATCTATGGAAATAAAATTTTGCGGAAATTTTCTATAGAAATAAAATTTTTACAACTTTTTCTGTAGGAATAAAATTTTAAGAAAATTGTCTATAGAAATAAAATTTTGACAAAAACTTCTATAGAAATACATTTTTGACAAAATTATGTACAGATATAAAGGCTTGAGAAAGTTTTCTATAGAAATAAAATTTTGACAAAATTCTCTATAGAAATAAAATGTTGACAAATGTTTTTGATAGAAATAATATTTTGACAAAAATTTCTATAGAAATACAATTTTGACAAAATTTTCTATAGAAATACAATTTTGACAAAATTTTCTATAGAAATACAATTTTGACAAAATTTTCTGCAGATATAAAGGCTTGAGAAAGTTTTCTATAGAAATAAAATTTTGACAAAATTCTCTATAGAAATAAAATGTTGACAAATGTTTTTGTAGAAATACAATTTTGACAAAATTTTCTAAAGAAATACAATTTTGACAAAATTTTGTATAGAAATAAAATTTTGACAAAATATTCTATAGAAAAAAATTTTGACAAAATTTTCTATAGAAATAAAATTTTGACAAAATTTTCTATAGAAATAAAATGTTGACAAAATTTTCTACAGAACTAAAATGTTGACCAAATTTTCTATAAAAATAAAATTTTGACAAAATTTTCTATGGAAATAAAATTTTGCAAAACAAATCTATAGAAATAAAATCTTGCCAAATTTTTATATAGAAATAAAATTTTGCCGAAATTTTTCTGTAGAAATAAAATTTTAACAAAATTTTCTATAGAAATAAAATTTTGACAAAATTATCTATAGAAATAAAATTTTGGTAAAGTGAGGTATAGCTCCTACATGTATGAAATCTCTAGCAAAAACTTGCAATTGCTCTATCTGACTATTGTCAAATGTATTCTCTCTTTTGGTGGCTCTAAATGTGTAAACGAACTGCTTCTAGTCCAAATTTTTGAACCGAACTAATATCGTCGTTTTTGGTGCAAAAATCGGAAAATCGGCATATGCTATTTTTTGAGTAAAAAATCGTCAAAATGCCGATAAATCGGCAAAATTGGCAGCCCTGTCAATAACTGAGTGATTTTGTCGCAATTCTCTCATAGTTATTGTTTTTCGTTTGAAATATACTACATAAATGACGAGAGACTCATATCTTGTCTTTTTATGTACAATTTTTACATCCATACATTCCAGATTTTTGGCAATTAATTTTCTTTTAATAATCATGCACCCAGAAAAAAGTGACCCCTTCTTTAAGTTAAAATGAACTCATTGTGAAGAAAGTTGAACTTCGTATAGCGCCAAAGCCATTTTTATTTGTTTGAACGATGTGATTTTCGTAGAAATTAGGAATAATGTATTCCATATATTAGTTAACATTTTCCTATATTTATGTACCACTATACTACAGAATGAAAAAATTTAACTAATTTGAATTCATATATGGAATGATTTTATTGAAATTTTTTCATTCATTTGGACAAATCTTACACATTTGTGGTAAAACTTTTACTTCATAATTAGAACTGCTTACCTTCGTTTTTAAATACAAATTTATTTATTTCTATAAGCAACTTTATCTTCAATAAAAGACATGTTTTATTAATATATTGAATATATTTATTAAGAATCAACAGCATCGAATCTCTTTGAAATATTAGTTTATTATTCCACTATTTCCAATTTCCATGCGATATTATCAACTGTAAAACGCACTTTTTCTTCTTCTTGTACTTTTCACTTTTAATAAGTTGCTGCCTAACGATTTTGTCCTCCTTTTACAATTTCAATACCAACAAATATAAAAAATCAAACATTTTTGTTCCAAAAGGTTAGCGTCACTGAATATTACCTGATAATTGAAGATTCCAAAATGAAGACAAATGAAAGGGTTGTTATTCTGCTGGTGTTTTCTTCCTTTATACACTATCACGAACATTGATAGATTTATTTTTAAAAACGAAAATTTTGCTCACTAATTTAAAATAACAAATATTTTATATATTTTATTTGTTATTTATTATATTATTTTACCATATTATTTTTTAACAATCTCTCCGTATACCAAAACAACGCGATTCCAACTAGAAAAAAACAACCGACGCGCAAACATATCGATTACACCCACGCGCAAACACATCGATTACGATGACAGGTATCGATTACAGGTAGACAATAGAAATTTAGGAAAATTTCCTATATTCTAACAAGTGTGTTTCCTTAAGTTTTGAAAGGATTGCATACTTCTTAGTACGAATGAACTAAAATATTTTTCTATGCCAAGTGGTGTTCGTATGTATGAAAAACTTTCTATTATAAAGGAAGTCGCAATTATCATTTTATAAGAAATTTTACTAATTTTGAGGAAACTTGGTTTTAGTTCGGTTTTTGTTTATTTTTACGAATGCTTTGTTATCGGTGAATAAAATTTTCTTTTTCAGTAGTAAATTCTTATACCCAGCGAAGAAAATAGTATGAGTAAAATTCCATGCCTTATTCTAGTTAATGAACTATTCCTAACTGCTTACAGTATAGGAGTTTTTTTTACTGAAACGAGTAAATTTTATTATTTTTCACAAAAATTTACCTTGATGGAAATAAAATGGATAAACTATATTGATGAAAATTTTTTCCTTTAGTTTCGAAGGCACTTTTTTCTGGGTGTGGGATCTTGGGAATAGAAGCCAAATAAAAGAGCCTTTTAAGGTTTATCGTCCTTAGTGGCATGAGTGAAAAATTCGTACTTATCATCGAGTATTTTACACACCATATCAAGATCATTCTTTGTGTAGCAAAATAAATTAATTCCAATACAAGTTTTCCGAACTGCGTAGTTTGTTACATTAGCAATCTTGAAAATTTCGTGTATTTCTTCAATTTTACACTTTAATATTGTAAGTGGTGGAATATACACTTTAGATTCATTTGTCATTTGACCACCCTCTATTTCATCATCATCATCTACAGTTTGTAGGGGAGCGTAATAGTTATTATTGTGCGCCCCACTTGTCGTGGGCATATCAGTTTTTGTTTTTCTCTTTTTCATTTTGTCTTGATGTGCATACACATCGTCATTTTCGAGAGTTCGTTTAATTTTGTTACTAAACTATTTTTGTTTTTTTTCCTTTCTACAAATTGTTTTTGGGGCAATTATGCTTAGTTATGAACAGTATTTACAATACAGATTATTGTTTGTAATATCACGAGCAAATACGTCTTGCTGTAGCGAGAGCTGATTATGAACTGTCAATTTATTTCACACATTTAATAAATGTAGAAGTTATAGTATTAAACGATTTACGGGTTTATTTCAACATTTCGTTAAAAAACGACAAATTTTGTTGCTGGGAAAATAAACATTTGTTGTTGTTATAGCAGTAAAAATGTTAGCTATTTCAAATAACGCAGTTTGCTACTTCAGCAGCGATGTTTGTCAAACACTTTGTAGCAATAAGGTATCCTTTGGATTAAGAAGACATATGTATATTACTTATAACACTTATTCAAAAAAAAAAAAAAAACAGCAGGTGAGAATTTTTTTAAAGTTTAATTGCCCAAAGTTGCCTGTGGGCAACTTTGGGCAATTATGGTAGCAAAATTACATATATTTGGACATGAGACCTAGAGAAAAAAGGTTTGAAAAACAATGATATTGAACAAATTTTTAACTTCGATTGGGATGCGGCGATGATGTGGAAGACATATCTGCAGTGTCGTGTTCCGACAGTGAGTGTGATTCTCGTGAATCACGAGATTTGTCGTAAATTACGAAAATGGTCGTGAATCGTGCGTGAGCGTGAATTCCTACCCACATGGCGTGCATAAGTACAAATATTTCTTCGTGAATGTGCTTGAGCGTGAGTGAAATGGCGTGAATTACGAAAATTGTCGTGAATCGTGCGGGAGCCTGAGACATAAACGTTGTTCGTGCGTGAGCGTGCGCGAGTATGTCTTTTCATTTCGTGAATTTGCGTGAATTACTACCACATGGCGTGCATGAATACAAATATTTCTTCGTGAATGTGCTTGAAATTACACTCACGCGCGCACACAAGTATATCTTTGCTGTAAAGATAACAACAAACCTTAAAAACTCCAATAAAACTTAATACGTCTATCATTACAAAACAAACTATTTTATAGTCATAATTGCGCAAAGTTGCCCACAGGCAACATTCTCGAAATTTAGCGATAAAAAATTAGGGTCGAAGGGTTCCACTAAAATGAAATATCAAACACTGAAAAAAACAGTGGACCCACTAGGAAGAAAACTTTCTGTTAATTTTAGAAAATTTTGAATATTTTTAGAAAATTTAACAGGCAACATTCTCTACCGCCTAAACGAATGGGCGTGGCGACCCGAAATTTAGCGATAAAAAATCAGGGTCGAAGGGTTCCACTGAAATGAAATGAAATATCAAACACTGAAAAAAACTGTGGATCCACCAGGAAGAAAACTCTGCTAATTTTAGAAAATTTTGAATATTTTTAGAAAATTTAAACTTAACAGTGTTAATCCTCTAATGCCCCAATTTTTTTGCCATCTGATTAAATTTTCAATGTTAACGACACAGAAGAGGGAACTAAGCAAGAAAAATGTATACCGTAAAATTCAGCATATGCTGCAAAGCCTCTTGAATAGTTTCAAATATGTTTTCTTTTTATTTTGCCCATTTTTGTTGTCCTAAGGTGTGTTTTACTAAAAGCTTCTTTATTAAATGAAGCCCGCCTGTGCATTAGAGGCTTAAAAACGCTGTCATCACGCCGTTGTCATTAAAATAAGTAAATATTTTTCGACAAATTCAAGAAAATTTATTTGACATAATTTGTTTGAAGGAAAAAAATGGAGTTAAAAATTGCAAGAATGTCTTTAGTGAACTATTTTGTGGAAGACACGAATTTAGTTCATCTTTATGCTTCATTTGTGTACACTTTTTGCTCGGCTTTAGTTAATTTAACTAACGTACGCAAAAACTTATTAGAGTAAAGGAAACTTACTCCAAACATAATAATTCCATGAACTAAAATAAAGTTAAATTGGCTTTAGTGAAATAGAGAGTTGACTTTTTTTGAGTGGAAAGTTAGGTATAGTGTCAATGCGATATTTCAGGCTTACTTAGACTATCCAGTCCATTGTGATACCACAGTGGTGAACTTCTCTCTTATCGCTGAGTGCTGCCCGATTCTATGTTAAGCTCAATGACATGGGACCTCCTTTTTATAGCCGAATCCGAACGGCGTTCCACATTGGAGTGAAACCACTTAGAGAAGCTTTGAAACATTCAGAAATGTCACCAGCATTACTGAGGTGGGATAATCCACCGCTGAAAAAGTTTTTAGTGTTTGGTCGAAACTGGGTTTGAAACCACGTCCCTATGTATGCAAGCTGGCATGCAAACCATTGCACCATGTGGCTCCCAAAAAAATTATGTGTATAACAAAATAGAATTAAACGTATCGAATCATATTTCTTAACTTAACTCATTCGACTTCTGCATTTTACAAAAGCAATAGAGGAATATTTATAACAAATTCAGCTAATAAAATGAAAGGATTATGGTCTGGGAATTTTTGTACTTTACCACCGCTCACCAAAACACCCAAAGAAATTCGTTAGTAGACACAGCAGAAAGTCTGCTGAAAAAGGGAAAACGGTCATTGTTTGTTGAAATAGCAAACATAGTCTGCTATTTTTTAAGCTCGATTACACTAAAATTTTTTTTATATGGCTGTAAATCACAAGAAAGTAAAGACCATGTCTTGTATTTACCCAAAAATCGGATTATTTATCAAATTAAGGCGTAACAGCAAACAAAATGTTTGCCGATTACATTTAGGATCTTATAAGGATATTAGACAAAAAAAACTATTGTCGACTCTTAAATATGCTTTGTTTGGTAGACCCTGAAACCTAATGAGCTGCTATCCATTTTGGGTTCGCTTTAGCCCACTTTAGACTCTGCCCATAGGAGAAAAATTCTCAAACACCGCCCGAAGGCCGGTAACCTATAGAGTATATGGTAACGATGGGAATAAAATCGAACTTTGAAATGCTGACAGAGATGGACCACATTAAAATATCGCATGTGCAACCCGAAATTATATAATTTTATGCAGATTTCAAAAATCCGTATTAACTAAGGTTAATTTATATTTTCTATAAATAAGAATTACATTCTGTTGTTTACTATTAACTTTTACTAATTTGCAGTTAAAAATCAATTAAATAAAAAAACCGAGTGTATTAGCTGTGCCAAATGATTTTTTGAATGTACCTCGGTTCATTTTTATAATTCCATTAGGTTTAAAAAATTGCAAAAAATTACACCGAAAATTTGCAATTGATTAATTTATCAATAGTGGCAATTTTTTTCTGTATGTTGTTGAAATCGTCGAAATGTGTTTCAATCAGTTCAGATTTATATTAATCTCACAATTTCATTACGTCGTAGAAAAGTGAATTTCGAATCATTTATGTATACTGAAAATGTGCAACTACACTCTATGGTTCTTTCTATACAATGATATTACATTTACATTTCTGCAGGCGGGCAAAGGAATTGGGAAAAATAGTTAACTTTTTACTTTCGTAAATAAGAACAATTAAAACAATTCATGCGAACTGCCTCTGAAGTTGGGACAAAAGAATTGTGAAAATTTGGTTCAATTTGCTTGCTTTTTGAAATAAAAACACTTGTTATTTATGATTTAAAATAGGAGCCTTTGAAATAATAACTTTGATGTAAATCTAAATTGGCTTTGAATTGATTATTGAATTTGTTATTTATATGTATACTAGTAACCAGAGGAAGACAGTGAGTAGGATAATTCAAATCTTTCACCCCTAGTTGGCTTTGATGAAGACAAACTGAAGACCAGACGGCAAAGTAGCCGAATAAGTAGACTTCCCCGAAAGTTTTTTGATTATATTACTGGTTTTGGAGCAGATATAAATTTAAATAGCGTTCCAACAAGTTATGAGGAAATGTCTACAAGAGACGACGCTGATAAATGGATGAATGCTGTGAAAGAAGAGCTAATGTCCATGCAAGAGAATCACGTGTAGGATATCGTACCAATACCAAAAGAAGCAAAGTTATTGAAGTCTAGGTGGATTTCAAAAATGATAGTCAGGGCCATCCTTCAAGATACAAGGCTAGTCTGGTCGCCAAAGGATTTCAGCAAAAATATGGAGTCGATTATTGTGAAACGTATTCTCCAGTTGCAAAATTAACAACAATACGGGTAGTCCTACCAGTGGGAATCCGAAGACAATACGATTTTCACCAACTTGATTTGAAGACAGCTTTTCTGCATGGAGACTTAAATGAAGTTATTTATTTAGCTCGTCTACAAGGTCTGGAAAAACAGGATGGTTCTAAAATAGGAGCCTTTGAAATAATAACTTTGATGTAAATCTAAATTGGCTTTGAATTGATTATTGAATTTATTATTTATATGTATACTAGTAACCAGAGGAAGACTTCCCCGAAAGTTTTTTGATTATATTACTGGTTTTGGAGCAGATATAAATTTAAATAGCGTTCCAACAAGTTATGAGGAAATGTCTACAAGAGACGACGCTGATAAATGGATGAATGCTGTGAAAGAAGAGCTAATGTCCATGCAAGAGAATCACGTGTAGGATATCGTACCAATACCAAAAGAAGCAAAGTTATTGAAGTCTAGGTGGATTTCAAAAATGATAGTCAGGGCCATCCTTCAAGATACAAGGCTAGTCTGGTCGCCAAAGGATTTCAGCAAAAATATGGAGTCGATTATTGTGAAACGTATTCTCCAGTTGCAAAATTAACAACAATACGGGTAGTCCTACCAGTGGGAATCCGAAGACAATACGATTTTCACCAACTTGATTTGAAGACAGCTTTTCTGCATGGAGACTTAAATGAAGTTATTTATTTAGCTCGTCTACAAGGTCTGGAAAAACAGGATGGTTCTAAAATAGGAGCCTTTGAAATAATAACTTTGATGTAAATCTAAATTGGCTTTGAATTGATTATTGAATTTGTTATTTATATGTATACTAGTAACCAGAGGAAGACTTCCCCGAAAGTTTTTTGATTATATTACTGGTTTTGGAGCAGATATAAATTTAAATAGCGTTCCAACAAGTTATGAGGAAATGTCTACAAGAGACGACGCTGATAAATGGATGAATGCTGTGAAAGAAGAGCTAATGTCCATGCAAGAGAATCACGTGTAGGATATCGTACCAATACCAAAAGAAGCAAAGTTATTGAAGTCTAGGTGGATTTCAAAAATGATAGTCAGGGCCATCCTTCAAGATACAAGGCTAGTCTGGTCGCCAAAGGATTTCAGCAAAAATATGGAGTCGATTATTGTGAAACGTATTCTCCAGTTGCAAAATTAACAACAATACGGGTAGTCCTACCAGTGGGAATCCGAAGACAATACGATTTTCACCAACTTGATGTGAAGACAGCTTTTCTGCATGGAGACTTAAATGAAGTTATTTATTTAGCTCGTCTACAAGGTCTGGAAAAACAGGATGGTTCTCCATGTAAGCTTATCAAGTCGTTATATGGACTTAAACAATCACCGATGTGTTGGAATGAAAAATTCAACAGTTTCATTTTGTGTCTTGGATTTACCAGATCTAAACAAGATTATTGTTTATATACCAAAACCGAACCTAAAATTAGACTATTTATAATACCCAGCAAAAAAAGCGCCGCCAAAAAAGTAATGAAAATGTTCTTTTTGGATCCGGAAGTGGTCCCAAATTGACGCAGAAGCGATGAATTTAACATGGACTTGTCATAGGACGGATGTCCACCATTTCAGCAGCCGCTACTCTGAATTCGCATCACTTCTTAAGATGTGCGGTGAATTCAGTGTTTTGGATGCGAATTAAGAAATTTTGTGATATTTTGACAAATAAATAATTTTTAACTTTTTTATGATTTTTAATGCATTATAACGCTTTTCATCAAACATTTTCAAAAATTCGATATTTTTCTACAAAAGATTTCCATTTTTTCGGCTAAATAATTTTTACTGTTTTTCTCTTTTCATCCTATTTGAAACAACAAAAAATTGATTTCCCATTAAAAAATATGAAGAAAATTGACTCAAATGAACTTCCTGTGCAGTTAAAATAAAGAACATCTTTGGGAGGGCATTTTTGGAAGTTCGTTGTGCCTTGAGAAGGACTTCCAAATTTTTTTGCTGACGATATGTTAGTGATTGGAAATAATTAGGAGAGCATTAACAAGCTAAAGGATAAACTCTCAAAGAAGTTTAAAATATCAGACTGTGGGCCGCTGAACAATTTCCTTGGTATAAAATCACAGTAAACAATGGAACCTTGCACATTTCTCAAAAAGATAGTATAGTCGGTTTCAAATCAACCCCACTGAATCTCATTGGCAACATCTGAAAATAATTGTGAGTTACTTAAAAGGAACGATGGAATATAAATTATTCTATAAGAACGAAAATGATGAGCCGTTAGTTGGATATGCTGACGCCGACTGGGCATCAGATCAAAATGATTGCAAATCTGTGAGTGGGTTTCTTTTGGTGTAGCAAAAAGCAGCAGACAATTGCAATTTCATCATCATAATGCTGTCCTCAAGAATCGATATATGTTTTTCCGTGGGTTGAGTCGGTTTCAAAACAACCCCACTGAATCTCATTGGCAACATCTGAAAAGAATTGTGAGATACTTAAAACGAACGATGGGATATAAATTATTCTTTAAGAACGAAAATGATGAGCCGTTAGTTGGATATGCTGTCGCCGACTGGGCATCAGATCAAAATGATCGCAAATCTGTGAGTCGGTTTCTTTTGGTGTAGCAAAAAGCAGCAGACAATTGCAATTTCATAATCAGAAGCGAAGTACGTGGCTTTGAGTTTAGCTGCAACAGAGGATGTATGGCTCCGAGGCTTGAAGAGTTTGGAAAGCAAACGAGTCAAACATATTGATATAAAGCATCATTTCTTGAGAGACCACGTAAGAAATGGATTAATAAGTGTGGAACCAATTAATACACAAGATCAATTGGCAGATGTTTTTACAAAATCATTAGATATTGGACGTTTTTCTAAGTTATGTAGCAATCTTGGACTGGCTGATTGAGAGGGGGTGTTGAGGTATACAGCTGCAATCGATACACTTGTTATTTATGATTTAAAATAGGAGTCTTTGAAATAATAACTTCGATGTAAATCTGATTATTGAATTTGTTCTTTATATGTATACTAGTCTCTGTAAAACCTTCAAACTTGAATTTCTTTATACAAATTAAATCGTCTAACGTGTGACAAAACGCTTCATGTAATATATATACTATGCAGAATTTATTATCTATCAAAGTTTGAATTTTTTGAAATAGCCATATATAACAAATAACACTTTTTGAAAGTGCCACATAATTGAACCTTGTTATTTGAATAGTGAGAGTCTACGACTTGATAAGCGCCCGTCGTGATGTAAGGCATTTTGAACATCTTTTATATCAGGCAAATTACTGATATCTCCGCGGGCAGCCATAGAAACAGGTGTTGATAATATCCGTTTTGCGACTCTCTGAATATCAGCAGAAGTTATTTTGTCTGAAAAGATATATATTAAATACAACAAATAAATACACTAAAATTGTCCTTACCGATTTCATTTATAAAGTGTTCAGGTCGTTTTCGATGGCCAGTAGCTAGTACTTGACGCCCGACATCTTCAAACACCACTGGTCTCGATTCCAGATTCATCAGTAGCATGGACTGGAGTTGAATTTTTGATCGACTTAGTTCTTCTCTTCCGGGACTGGAAGCCATATTTACCAATTCCCGCGTAATGACTTCAACCATATCTCGAACATTGTTGGGAGGTGCACTGGCATGTATACAAAAGAGTCCTGTATCAGTGTAGGCATGATTGTAGGCTGTGGCACTGTACATCCAGTGATATCGATTGAGAACATTTGTGTACAATCTTGAATACATGCCCTTGCCAGGTCCGCCAGCAGAAAATGAACCACCCCCTCCCATCATTATGTTAAGAACACAGAGAGCTACAAAGTCCTGATCTTGGTGTGAACATCCTTCTAAACCAATAACAACATGTGCTAGTTCGGGTAAACCAGCAGCAGCGTATATTGGTATTTCACATGACTCTTTCTGCAGTCCTCCCGTGTATTGAGCGACAGATGAGTCTACAGATTGCGCGCCAGTTAATTTTACTTCCTCTTTATCCCAAATTGCTGAATCTTTTACAAAGTAATTTTCTACGTGCCGCACCAACTCATCGTGGTTAACCTAAAAGGTAATTTAATGCGTTTCAAACAAAATATTCAAAATAACGTCAGATTGTATTAAATATAATACAATCTAAACATGCTAAGCTTATAGCTAAAAAATATTTTCTTACCCCAACACCAGCAATAACCATTCTCTCTGGAGAATGATGATACTTAAGATAGTTTATTAAAACGTCCCGATTTATTGCTTCTAAATTTTGTGCAGGACACAATTTCGGCAAACCTAGCGTATTCTCCCTGTATGCAGCGGCGTGTATCATATCCATTAATATTGGTTCCTGTTCAGGACGCATACCCAATGTCTCCAGTTCAAATTGAATAGCGCGTCGCGCCAATAAAACCTCATCCTCATGAAGAGTCGGCCTTAATGTGACATCTGATAAAAGTCTTGTTACAGATTCAATAGCACGACTGTCAATACTCGCAGCATATATCAATGTATCACGCGAACTTTGACAATCGCAAATTCCTCCATTTTTTTCGAGTTCCTTTAAAATTGCATCTTTGTTTGGGAAGTTTATAGTTGACTGTAAAAGTCAAAAGTATCCATTATACTCATCGTGGGAAATTTTAAAAAATAAAGGATTAAGGATCATCGAAAGACATATTAATAGAAAATATTCCAATAAAACATTTGTGTATTGCGAAGAGTATTCGTGTCTATTTACGTACATATATAGGCATAACAGAAATTATAAGCGGTATTATTTTTTTTTTTTATTATATAAACTTGATATAAATATGAGATATTAATAAACAAATGATTAAGATTCCGTGTAATATTGGTAAATTGAACTTTTGCTATTAATAAAAAATAATGAATGATATATCACAGACTTCTAAACATAAATCATGAACCACAGTCTTTTTGGCAGTTCCTGGAAAATGTCTAGCTTTAGGTTTTCTCACTTCCGCAAAATGTAACGAATAACTTCACTCTAGACAAACCAGTGGAGTCATGTCGATTTTGGGATCTATGAATTGATACCAACTCATATACATACATAGCAAAACGTATATTAAGATGTTTTTGAAATTATTTGTCTAGAAAGACATTTGTAAAATTTTAGGTTTTAAAAAAAAATTTTCAATAACGAAAATATTTTTCGAAGCTCTTAAATGCGACCAGAAACATTATGTTGACTCTTATGCCTTAAAAACGATTCAGATGTTTTAGCACATACACATGCTAAGACAAGTTCTTAATATATTTTTCTTGTGTTACTGTAGCCATTAGATTACTTTTTTGTTTCTTTCTGCAAAAGAAAACCATGTTTTAGTGCATTCAAGATATAAATGAACAACCAATGATGGGTAGCAAACAGTTACTGCAGACTTTTTGCTATTTTAGCAGATTTTTCTGCTACGTCTACTAACAAGTTTCTCGGGGTGTAAAATCCAATAGAGTATTTTATTGAGATATTAACGAAAATGTAAAAGTAGACGAGAAAAATAACTCATTTTAATATGAACCTGGAACCAACCATAATATTCACAGGAATCTGATATTTAAACAGATGTTAATTAAAATTTGTGTTGAGCATTATAAATAAACTACTTATTCCAAAGAGTCAAATGTCTGTTTTAAAAATGTATACTCATCGGATCATTTCCAACATACCAGGAATCTGAATTTTTATGGAGTAAATGACCTAGCGTTCTTCCGTTCGAAGAAGTACGTACTATAGTCAAGTTATTTAAAACTTACATTGAAAGCCAATTTTTCCAGAAAATGTGAAACGCCACTGGGATATGTTACTTCATATCGAGGTCCCGAGTCTATAACCAATCCCACCGTACAGAATTGACCAAAACGTGGCTCCGAGGCAACTCTTAGTCCATTTGGCAATATGGTAACTTTTGTCGTACTACTCTCCTCCAGGGGCTTGGCATACTCCACAGTGGCTTGATTTGGTAGAGGATGTGTTAAGGGAGGCAATTTTGTAACTACTTCCGTTGATGGTTTATTTACTGTATAAAGTCCGTCAACGTTTTTACGTAAAGCACCAGTTATATTACCTATCCCGGTACCGCTGCCTATTTCATTAGTGGACGTTTCTGTGGCAAAGAGCCGCCTTTTCACAGCACTGCAAAGAAATTTGACGTGAAAATGTTATCCAACACAACAGCATACTCAACTACATGCCTATGCCAGGAATTTCTCAATGAAAGTAAAGATAAACGAAGCTGCATTCTTCAGATTTTAGGGCTTGTAATAATAACCACTTATTTCTGTATGTTTTATCAGACGTCAAAGATGAAAACGACTATGTAAAATATTACTTTGAATTTTACTGTCAAACTAAGAGAAGAAATAATCAAACCCAGAGATGTAGAAGTCGGTTTTGTAGTTCTATACGAAAAGCATGTCAAAACTTTACGGGTATTCCAAGTACTAACAGCTGATTGTGAAAAGAATACAAACCAGAGATGGAAATGCAAATATCACTCAAAAAGGTAATTACTATGTTCGCTTTTCGCTTTTAAATTTTCGTGGTTACTTTTTTAAAACAGTTCAATATAAAACAGACAAATTAACTCAATTGATGCGCATATTCTTGTTCCTCTAGATTTCTGCAAGATTTTACAAGAATGAATTTGTTTTCTTTTACAGTTTTGATTATTTGAGGAAAAGTAATCGCGAAAATAAAGTGGGTTTCAACTCGAAAACCGAACATAGTACCCACCTTAAGGTGGGTATTAAGTTCGAGTTTAAGGTGAGTATTAAGTTCGAGTTTAGCCGCTAATGCCTAGTACTAAGTTCGTTTATGGGAAAAACGAATATCTTCATATATCTCTGTAAATAGGGTCTCAAACCCAGGAATGTTAACTTATTTATGCGAAATAATATACCTGCCTATTTTTTCGTGCGAAAATTCCAGGGTTGTATAAATATTCGCTTTAAAATGCTCAAAACAAAGATTTCGCATTTATTCCGCGCTAACCTTTTTTAAGGCCGGTACTATGTTCATTCTTGCGAAAAATTTTTATGGAAACCATTATTTCGCACATAGAAAGCGGCGTTTTTTTAGGTAGCTTGGAGCGCTATTTTACAGGGAGCGATATTGGATTAAGTTGGTGGTTGTTGCTTGTTTTTACAAAATAACATTTTATTTTTCCTTGGGCAATTGATCTGCTATTCCTTTGATCCTTTGTATAGTTTCGGAACAAAAATATGGTCCGTGTTTGATTTATAAACCCGCACAAATAGATTTTAATAAATAAATTATTTCTTAATTCACAATGACGTGCTATAAACGTCAGTTTTTCAACACGAAAAAACAAAGTATCACAAATGGAAAAAATTTCGCAAATTTTTCGCATTTTTTGGTTTTGTATGGAGTTTCAACGCGAAAACCGAACAGAGTACCGGCCTTTATATGGAGTATAACAGTTTTTCGCGTGAAAACGTGATCTTAGTACTAGGCTTAAAGTGAAAACTAAATCAATAAAAAAGGCATAAAATTATACATATTTGTTCCAAATTTTATTATAACTTGATGGGGAATAGCCTAAAGCAAATTTTCACAAAGTTTATATTTAAGCTGAGTACTATGTTCAGTTTTCAAGCTGAAAACCAGTTTGTTTTCATGGTTACTTTTTTTAATTAATTAATTTAGAAATATAATATTATTTGCAATCAATTCCTTGGATCTTTTCCATCCATTATTTGGCAAGACTTGATCAAAATATAATCGTCTTCATAAATATAATTGTACTTTTAATTTTGTGTTTTGGTGAAAAAACCGAACATAGTACTCACCTTTATGGATTATTAAAGAAAAGTAACGGTAAAAAAATCACGATTTTAGCATCTAAACTCGAACTTAATACACACCTATAGCCGCTAAAGGTGAGTATTAAGTTCGAGTTTAGCCGCTAAAATCGCTAAAGTGAAAACTAAATCAGTAAGAAAAATGCATGAAATTATACATATTTGTTGCAAATTTTGTTATAACTTGATGGGGAAAAGCCCAAAGCAAATGTTCACAAAGTTTATATTCCTTAAAATGGATGATTAAAGAAAAGTAATCGTGAAAAAATGACGTTTTTAGCGGCTAAAGGTGGGTATTAAGTTCGAGTTTAGCCGCTAAAAACTTCATTTTTTCACGATTACTTTTCTTTAATAAACCATTTTAAGGAATACAAACTTTGTGAAAATTTGCTTTGGGCTTTTCCCCATTAAGGTGTGTACTATGCTCCTTTTTCGAGTTGAAAACCACTTTATTTTCGCGATTACTTTTCCTTAAATAATCAAAATTATAAACTAAAACAAACTTATTCCTGTAGTCTTGCCGAAATATAGGGGAACAAGAAACTGTGCATAAATTGAGTTAATTTATCTGATTTATATTGAACTGTTTTAATAAAGTAACCGCGAAAAGCGAACATAGTACTTACCTTTAAAGGTGAGTATTAAGTTCGAGTTTAGCCGCTAAAATCACTAAAGTGAAAACTAAATCAATAAGAAAAATGCATGAAATTATACGTATTTGTTGCAAATTTTATTATAACTTGATAGGGAAAAGCCCAAAGCAAATGTTCACAAAGTTTGTATTCCTTAAAATGGATTATTAAAGAAAAGTAATCGTGAAAAAATTACGTTTTTAGCGGCTAAACTCGAACTTAATACCCACCTTAAGTTATAATAAAATTTGCAAAAAATATGTATAATTTCATGCATTTTTCTTACTGATTTAGTTTTCACTTTAGCGATTTTAGCGGCTTAACTCGAACTTAATACCCACCTTAAGTTACAATAAAATTTGCAAAAAATATGTATAATTTCATGCATTTTTCTTACTGATTTAGTTTTCACTTTAGCGATTTTAGCGGCTTAACTCGAACTTAATACTCACCTTAAAGGTGGGTATTAAGTTCGAGTTTAAGCTGAGTACTATGTTCAGTTTTCATGCTGAAAACCAGCTTGTTTTCACGGTTACTTTTTTTAATGAACTAATTTAGAAATATAAAATTATTTGCAATCAATTCCTTGGATCTTTTCCATCCATTATTTGGCAAGACTCGATCAAAATATAATCGTCTTCATAAATATATTTGTACTTTTAATTTAGTGTTTTGGTGAAAAAACCGAACATAGTACTCACCTTTAGCATCTAAAATCATTTTTTCATGGGCTAATCCCCATCAAGTCATAATAAAATTTGCAACAAATATGTATGATTTTATGCCTTTCTTTTTCTGATTTAGTTTTCAATTTAGCAATTTTAGCGGCTAAACTCGAACTTAATACCCACTTTTAAGCTGCAATAATAATTTTGGAAAGATTTAGTTCAGAAAATTTGAAAGAAATGTAAATTTGATTGTAAGATGGTTTGTCGGCTTAGCCGTCAAGCCGCCGCCGCCGGAGGCAAAAATTTATTGTGAGCCGCCGCCGACAAAAATGGGTTGGTTTCATTCTCTGGTCCAAATCCATAGTTGCACAACTTTTTCGGACAGTATGTGAAATTCGACAGTTAAACAAATTCTTTTATATGTATTTTTGGTATATAACTGTTTTCGCACATTTAAAGGAATGTGAATACAAAAGGAAAACTAAACGAAAGACGGTTTATTTGTTATTAAAATTGTGATATGCCTCTTTTTGGAAATTGCGGAATTGGTACGCTGTTCGCGGCTGGGGCTTAGCTCGCCGGATGGGGGAGTTCTTCTTCCGCTGAGGCATCACAATACGTGTTTGCGTACCATAATTTCTAAATTTGAATTAAAACTGACCGTTACAGATTAAAAAAAATAATATGTAGCCGGAAATGAAACGTAAAATTCAAAATACTCTCGACGTTACCTTTTAAATTCGATTCTGAATTCCGGTTCTGGGGACAGATGTCTTTGTCCCACCAGGCTTAGCCCACCCCATATGACTTTGCAGTCATCCACTTTAAAACAGTCTGACCAGGAAAAAAGGTGGGGACGCGCTAACCGCATGGTCGGCCTACCTGCGACATCCCTGTGTTGTCAGAATTCGGTAAAAAAATGCACTTCTGTCACTGCCAATATGACTTACCAATCTCATTGTGCGAGTAACATGTCACAATAAATCGTACAAAAAATACGAAAAATAAATGAAAAGTGAAATTCATTAAATCATGTAAATGGATATGAGAGCAGCCGTCACAAAATATGTATATTTAAATCAATGAGATACATTTTCAATAAAACAAAATTAATTAAATTGAAATATTTGCGTTGTTAGAAACCAGATCTGATGCATTTCTTATGACATTGCCAACATTTTATTTTATTGTGGACCTGCTAACATTTTTTGAATTTGACGGCACTTCTGAGAAAAAAATTTGAATAAAAATATATAAATTCTTCCATGTGTAACATTTATACGTTCAAAATCACATTGCGCATAAAGAGATGTGTTGTCCCTGCCAACATTTTTTGAATTTGGGGGCGCTTCTGAGAATCCCCACTACGTCGAAAACAATCATATACGACATCAAAAACTCGTCGGAAAAGCGCCGTCACTATTGAGAAGTTGTACCACGCCAAGTTACTACGAAAAAGTTTCTCATCAGTGCAGTTATTAGGTGCCTATTTAGATCAATTTCGAAGGACGCCAATAAGAACCCCTGCAAACTATCAGAAAAAGTGCATTTTAAGATAATTGTAGAAGAATCATTGTGGTCAAGTAAAACACGATTGTGTAGATGTTTATTGATTTGATTAAACATTTATAATTTCTTATAAATATAACATTCTTCGGTTTATCTCATCACATTTAACATAATTTTTTGCATTAATAAAAGAATGATGTTGAGTTTTAAGTAGCAAGTTACATATTGCAGCGTCTATCAGCCAGTTTGTTTATTTTCGATGGAGACAGCGTGCCTGGAAAAATATTTGAAAAACGATCACTTTATTCTATTTGGAAAGTCGAAAATTGTTCACCATATACCTTTCACAATTTTAAGCGTAATATCTATGTTTTCAGAACTTCATTTTCGTTTTTATTTAAATAAAATATAACAAGCTGGTTGCGCTTGGCGTTTCACAAAAAAAAATAAAATGGCTCTTCTAACAGTAGTGATGGCAAAATACTTTCATGTACATTTTGTACTTATTGATATGCTTCCCCCATCACAGTTCGCGATGGTTGTGGTGACATTTACGAGTCTGTGGTAGCGATGAGGATGAAATGGAACTTGGAAATGCTGGCAGGGGTGTTAAAAGTTGCAATTTTGCTATATTCTGCTGATGTACCATCGCCAGCCAGTTTGTTTATCCTTCATCAAGACAGCATGTCTACAAAAATATATGACTTTACTCCATTTGGAATGTCGAAAATTTTTCACTAACCCTGCCAGCATTTCAAAGTTCCATTTCATCCTCATCACCACCACAGACTCGTAAGTGACACTGCAACAATCGCCAACTGTGATGGGGCTAAGGCATCAAAAAGTATGAAATGTACATGAATGTATTTTGCCATCACTATTGTTACAAGAATCACATTGCACATAATGTTTTACATTAATAAAGGATGTGTTGTGTTAAAAGTTGCAATTTTGCTATATTCTGCTGATGTACCATCGCCAGCCAGTTTGTTTATCCTTCATCAAGGCAGCATGTCTACAAAAATATCACTTTATTCCATTTGGAATATCGAAAATTTTTCACCAACCCTGCCAGCATTTCAAAGTTCCATTTCATCCTCATCGCTACCACAGACTCGTAAGTGACACTGCAACAATCGCCAACTGTGATGGGGCTAAGGTATCAAAAAGTATGAAATGTACATGAATGTATTTTGCAATCACTATTATTACAAGAGCCATTTTATATTTTGTTAAACACCAAGCGCAACTAGCTTCTTATCAGTGATACCATGCGTAGGGAAAAATCCTTTTTTGTAGGGATTTTTTCCTAAAATTACATCTGTAGGGAAAAAGGATAGATTTTTAATTTTTTCTACAAATGTAATTTTTCCAGTTTCCAGAGTTTACTAAATTTTGCAACAAGAAGAGTACTTTTCCTTAATATTCCAGATATTTGAAGATACAACATATATGGTAGTCAAAGCTTCAACTAATCGAATACGCAATTCACCGTTAACGATGTTATTGTAATGCGGTAACTTTAAAAGATGTTTTTTGCATTGGTATTTAATTACAAATGCGTAAATAGATTTCATTTGCAGGTATGAACGCTTCCATTAAGGTTCATAAAAAGGTGATGGCTTCCACAACTTGCTGCCTCTATTCTCTATTTTCTAATACAAAGATCACTTGCAGTGCATACGCGGATTCGTGTATATAAATGTAGGATTACATATTATTACAATACTTATTCGAACCCATTGGACAAGAAGATTAACCCTTTCACTACCGAAGTAAAAGTAGCCATTGAAAATTATTTTTTTCTTCAAAACTAGTTTATTTTAGTGTTAAATAGTACAAAACGACAATTTTTGGGTGTGTACTTACGTTAGTGTGTGTGTAGTAAGATGTCCACTTGAGTGGACATTGGTAGTCAACGGAGTCAATTCACTTGTAATTAAATTTATTAATGTAATTAATTTTATTTAATATGTATCTTTCTACTAAGTTTAAAAATAATCTTTCCTTTCTTATTTTTAGTAGGTTTATAGTATGAAATTAGTCCCTAAATAAGAAAAATATTCACATTTTCATTTTATGCTATTAAATTAACTATATTCATTTCATTATTCCTATTCAAAAGATAATGTTATTCATTTTTCTATTCATTTCGAAAACATAAAAAAATTGTTTTGCTACCACTAGATATATCTTATTTATATAGTATATACATGTATTAGAATGTAGTATTATTTCATATGATAGGTGTAAAAACATAGATTTCGAAATTTTTGGTATCTCTCCCAAAAAAATCTGTCCACCATGCTTACAAGGGTAATGCATAGACAATAGATTTTACATAGATGAGCCATGGGTGTCAAACTATGTTTGACAGTTCGGAAGATTAAGAATAAACGGAAAAATAAGAGCACGCTTACATTCTCTTTCGTTTCCTTTTTTGTAGTTTGCCAATTTTACACAAAATTAGAACGTTTATGATGCACCAGTGGATTTATAAATAAATTAATATATTAAAATTCATATTTGAGCAAAGAATTGTGACCAAAACCGCGAAAATACAAAATTTAATTTTGATCAGCATTTCTGTTTACGAACAACACAAAAGCAAATGCCGGAAAATTAATGTTTGGAACTGACTCTTAACGAAAAAATCAAAACGAAATGTCAGAAAATTAATTTTTGGAACTGGCACATTTTTTTAAAGGGAATAGTGGATCATCTATGTAAAATCTATTGTCTATGGGGTAATGTGCAGTAGACCATCTCAAAGTCGTGCACATTACTCTTATAAGATTTGTTGGAGTATGTTAACGGTATTGTTTTATTTTTACACTACAAATATTATATAAAATGTTTTTTGTTTTGCGACCATGAAACTGAGATTTTTGAGTGCTTGATGCTTACTTCCTTAAATTGGGTCGAATTCTATGAAATCTCAAACTCATCGAAATAGTTTTACAATACATATGGAATTTGAAGTACCCTACATAAACTCTGTTTTACAATAAAGTCGAATTTTGCAATTTCATGTTACATATTTTTGTCTAATACTATTTAAATGGCTGTATGAACTTTGCAACCTTTGACTACCGATGTCCACTATAGAGGACATGACTTAATCGACTTAAGGCCGGTACTCTGTTCGGTTTTCGCGTTGAAACTCCATACAAAACCAAAAAATGCGAAAATTTTGCGAAATTTTTTCCATTTGTGATACTTTGTTTTTTCGTGTTGAAAAACTGACGTTTATAGCACGCGCCATTTGCAATGTGAATTAAGAAATAATTTATTTATTAAAAACTATTTGTGCGAGTTTATAAATCAAACACGGACCATATTTTTGTTCCGAAACTATACAAAGGATCAAAGGAATAGCAGATCAATTGCCCAAGGAAAAATAAAATGTTATTTTGAAAAAACAAGCAACAACCACCAACTTAATCCAATATCGCTCCCTGTAAAATAGCGCTCCAAGCTACCTAAAAAAACGCCGCTTTCTATGTGCGAAATAATGGTTTCCATAAAAATTTTTCGCAAGAATGAACATAGTACCGGCCTTTACCCTGTATATACCGTACACCCAATTTGCAATTTTTTATGTCCTTTTTGTTAAACAACACTTCCTATCATACAGAAAAAATCAACAATTGTATACTATAAATAGGTCACCATAACTGCTCAAGGGCAATATCAGAAATTACAAAAAATGGGGATTTCACGTTTTTCATAGAAAAAACTTGAATAAATTGACGAAACACATATTCGACTATATAAAACTGGCAAGTTAATATTAGAAGGACCCCCTTAACATACTCCAACAAAAATTTTTAATAAAACTTACAAGGATAACGAATAATCAACGCTCAAAGTCATGTCCTTCCAGGTGGACATCAGTAGTGAAAGGGTTAAGGGAATTAGTACTATCCCTGCCAGCATTTCAAAGTTCCATTTCATCCTCATCGCTACCACAGACTCGTATGTGACACTGCAACAATCGGCAACTGTGATAGTATTTTGCCATCACTATTCGCATGAAAGTATTTTGCCATCACTATTGTTACAAGAGCCATTTTATATTTTGTGAAACGCCAAGCACAACTAGCTTCTTATAAGATTAGCTATGTAGGCGTTCAACCGATCGCAAATGTCATCAACATTGGGCCCAGATGCCAAGATTGTACAGTCATCCGCATATGATACAATCTCGACGCCGTCAGGAGGGGGTGGAATTGAGGACATGTAGAGGTTAAACAGTGCCGGAGATATCACCCCACCTTGGGGAACTCCCTGTTTAACTCTACGCGGTCTTGACTTTCAGTCCCTGAATTCCACGTACGACTGGCGTCCACACATATAATTCAGCACCCAACGCTTCGCTCCTGCCGGTAGGGACGTATTCTCGATGTCCTCGAATAATGTGGCATGGTTGACCGTATCGAATGCTTTCGATAGGTCAAGCGCCACGAGGACCGTCCTGTGACACGGCCTGGGCTGGTTAAGTCCCTTATTAATATGTGTCGAAATGGCATGTAAGGCTGTTGTCGTACTATGTACCTTACGGAATCCATGTTGATGGTGGGCAGCTGGAAAATTCTCCACAAGGCTGGGGAGGAGTAATGCCTCAAGTGTCTTGGCTACTGGCGACAGAAGGGATATCGGTCTGTACGATTCACCTTTGCTCGAATCTTTGCCCGGTTTCAGTAGTGGAATCACCCTTCCCATTTTCCAGACATCGGGTATAATGTGTGATTCCAAAGACAAATTGACGAGTCTGGTCAGGTACTCAACTCCCAGTATTCCCAGATGCTTCAGCATTAGCATTGAAATTCCGTCAGGGCCCAGCGCCTTAGATGGTTTCGCGCTGTTGATGACATTGGTAACTTCGACTGCAGTAAATTGTGGTGTGTCATCGGCTCGGAGACCACGTACACGACGGGTGGCTCTCCTTTTCGCTCTATCACTCTCGGGATGCTCGACAAACTGTCGGTTGAAGTATTTGGCGCACCTCTTCGGATCAGTCACAGTCACGTCGCCAAATGTGACTGAAATCCCATCATCCCTTGTGGAGGGGTTCGAGAGGGCTCTAACTGTTGACCACAATTTACCAGTTCCTGTTCCTAAGTTACATTGCTTCAGGTGCTCTAACCAAGTGTTCCGCTTGTACTCGTCGACTATATTACTAATCTCTAGATTTAGTTCTCTGATTCTAGGATCAGCAGGGTTAGCACGACGGCGTTCATCACGCTCGTCTGCGAGTCCCACCGCTTCGGCTGGGAAGTTGGGCCTCACTTGGGCAATTCGACCAGCGGGTATGAAGCGAGCGGCTGCTGCGTTGATGATGTCCCGGAACTCCCTCTGGGCAACATGAACATGTGAGGGGGACGGGAGCTCACTGAAGCGGCGATCGGTGTATTCTCTGAAGCCTTCCCAGTTGGCTTTCTTTTGATTAATAAACGTCCGGCGTTCAGAGGTTATGAAATCGGAGGGTCAGTTGATGGTGAGAATTATGGGGAGGTGGTCCGAACCCAATGAAATGACGGGTTGCCAGGAGACGTCATTTATCAGACCAGGCGATGCTAATGATAAATCTGGCGAACTGCTGCAGTCACCCATAATTCTCGTGGGGGCCTCTTCGTTCACCGTGCAAAATGTGGAGTCGTCTATCTGCTCTGCCAAAGCTATGCCCCTCTGGTCATTACCCAGGAGAGAATGCCAAAGTTCATGGTGGGCATTAAAATCTCCTAGAACCAATCGGTTATGCCCGCTCAACAACCACTCAATGTTTGGGCTATAAACAGGAGCACAGCTACCAACCGGCGGTATGTACACATTGTATAGCTCTATCTCGGCAGCCCCACACTTAACTGCTACCCCCATACATTCCATGTACGGGTCATTAGTGTCTAGCACAAGCGTGATAGGTCTATACTGCACGGAACGGTGTAATATGAAAGCCAGGCCACCACCTCCATTTCTTGTGCGATCCTTCCGTAGGACATTGTACCCATCACAATGTCGTAGGCTGCAGGTGGGATTCAGCTTTGTTTCCTGGATCGCCGCGACCCTTATACTTTTCCGATTCATAAAGTCTACGATCTCACTAATCTTACCACGGAGCCCGTTGCAATTAAATTGCAAAAATGATGCACTCTCCGGAACTGGTACAACAATATTCGGTGTAAGATGCTGCGGCGGAGAATATTGTTGTGCGGGAGAAGTCGGTGGGGTCACATAATCAGATGACCCACTGCTGCTGTCATTGGCACAGCATCCTGCCACGAAGTCAAACCACCATCTTATGGATACACAACCACCACCCAGGAACGTAAGGGTTGATATACATAATCTAGAGCGCGAGATCCAGCGCTATAAAAGAGAGCCTCTAGATCAAGCAGCGTACCAGGCAGGTTTGAACAGGATTCATGAGGATACTGTAGCTGAAGCGGTGAGAAGCTACAAGGTTAATCCTGTTCTTGGAGTCCGACCACCGCCCATAGCACCGGAGGAAAGAGACCTCCCACGGCAGACTAGGGTAGTTTTGGCCCAATTAAGATCAGGCAAGTGCAGCCGCCTCAATTCCTACTTATCGGTGATTGATAGCAGCGTAGCTGACGTTTGTCCAATTTGCAACCAAGGGCCACACGACACACGTCATCTTTTCTCTTGCCCAGCCAAACCAACCCGACTTACCACCAGATCACTCTGGACACACCCCATCTTAGTCGCAGAGTTCCTTGATCTGCCAACAAGCTGATGTACCAAGCGTATAACATGAAATGGATGAGATCACAATAAACTGTTACAACAACAACAACAGCTTCTTATAATTTATTTAAATAAAAACGATAATGAAGTGCCGAAAACATAGTTATTTCGCTTAAAATTGTGAAAGGTATATTCCCTGCCAACATTTTTTGAACTTGGGGGCGCTTCAGAGAATCCCCACTACGTCGAAAACAGTCGTATACGATATCCAAAACTCAAAGTTCCATTTCATCCTCATCGCTACCACAGACTCGTATGTGACACTGCAACAATCGCCAACTGTGATAGTATTTTGCCATCACTATTCGCATGAAAGTATTTTGCCATCACTATTGTTACAAGAGCCATTTTATATTTTGTGAAACGCCAAGCACAACTAGCTTCATATAATTTATTTAAATAAAAACGATAATGAAGTGCCGAAAACATAGTTACTTCGCTTAAAATTGTGAAAGGTATATTCCCTGCCAACATTTTTTGAATTTGGGGGCGCTTCAGAGAATCCCCACTACGTCGAAAACAGTCGTATACGATATCCAAAACTCCTCGTAAAAGCGCCGTCACTATTGAGAAGTTGTACCACGCCAAGTTGCTACAAAAAAATATCGCATGAGTGCAATTATTAGGAGCCCTTCTGGATACATTTAGAAGGACGCCAGTAAGAGCCCCTTCAAACAATCAGACAAAGTGCATTTTAAGATAGTTGTAAAAGAATCATTGTGGTCAAGTAAAACACGATTGTTTAGATGTTTGTTAATTTTATGAAACATTTATAAATTCTCATAAATATAACATTTATACGGCTATCACATCACATTTAACACATTTTTATGCATTAGCATAAATGCTAATGCATAAAAATGTGTTAAATGTTATATTTATGAGAATTTATAAATGTTTAATAAAATTAATAATCATCTAAACAATCGTGTTTTACTTGACCACAATGATTCTTTTACAACTATCTTAAAATGCACTTTCTCTGATTGTTTGAAGGGGCTCTTATTGGCGTCTTTCTACATGTATCCAGAAGGGCACCTAATAATTGCACTCATGCGATGCTTTTTTGTAGTAACTTGGCGTGGTACAACTTCTCAATAGTGACGGCGCTATTCCGAGGAGTTTTGGATATCGTATACGACAGTTTTCGACGTAGTGGGGATTCTCAAAAGCGCCCTCAAATTCAAAAAATGTTGGCAGGGATTAAGTTACTGAAAAGGACTTGGGCATTAAACCGTCAGGCTAACATAAAAATAGTAAATGTAGGAATATCTTCAAAAACTGCTTTACAACTGTTACATTCACAACAATTTTTAATATTTTGGAAAAATGCCGTCTAGTGAAGAAAATAAAACCATTCCAACAAAATTTTAAAAATAGCCTTTTTGACCAAATTGTCTCACTGTTGAATTAAAGGGTTGGCTAGAGGCGGTCGAAAATGACGATTTTAAATATCAATGCATTGCTTATGGAAAGTTCGTAAATTGTAGAAATCTGACCTGAAGAAACACGCGGCCATTAAAGTTCACAAGAAAAATGTTAATAGTGTTAAATATGAGCAATGATGTTGCAATGCTCGAAATCCGAACAAAAATGTCAATATTCATATTATTGAACATTTGGTCCTTTATTGAAGGATATAATCCCTGACTATTAATTTTAAAGAAATTGAATTCAATACAAAATATTTGTTCTTTCAAAATTTGTTTGAATTTAGTACCGTAGGGGAAAATGTACACCCAAAGAAATTTGTTAGTAGGGACAGCGGAAAAGTCTGCTGAAACAGCAAAAAGTTTGCTGAAAAGGGGACAGCAGTCACTGTTTGCTGAAATAGCAAACATTTCCTGCTATTTTTTAAGCTCGATTAGACTAAAACATGTTTTATTTTGGCTAAAACAAATAAAAATGTCAACTTAGGAGCTATCCTAACATAATTAAAACATTATTTTATGAATATCTATAGTATTTGACCAAAAATCTGAATATTTATCGAATTGAGGCATAACAGCAAACAAAATGTTTGTTGATCGTATTTAGGAGCTTTTAAGTATATTACAGGGCAAAAATATACCAAAAACTACTTTTGGTTCTTAAATATGCTTTGGGGAAAAATGTATAACCTAAATATTTTATGAATTGTTGTTCATTAAGCCCTGAAGTACAAAAATATAACAACAGACATCGCTGTTTTTAGCAGACTTTTTTCTATGAGAGTAGGGAACAAATGTTGGGCATAGGGAGAAAAAAGCGAATTTTTAGGAGCCGCGTAGGGAATTTTCAAAAAACTTCCTGGCATCTCTGCTTCTTATAGTTTATTTAAATAAAACCGATAATGAAGTGCTGAAAACAGTTATTTCGCTTAAAATTGTAAAAGGTATATTGGTGAAAATTTTTTGTTTGTTTTTCAGATATTTTACAGACACGCTGCCTCCATCGAGAATAAAAACACTGGTTGCAACATGTAACTTCCCACTTGTTAATCAACATCATTCTATTATTAATGAAAAAATTATGTTAAATGTGTTGTGATAGTGGTATAAATTTATATTTATAAGAATTTATATATGTTTAATCAAATTAATAAACATCTAAACAATCGTGTTTTACTTGACCACAATGATTCTTTTACAACTATCTTAAATTTAAATCGTTCTAAATTTATTAAAAAAAGGCACCTAATAATTGAACTCATGCGATACTTTTTTGTAGTAACTTGGTGTGGTACAAATTCTCAATAGTGACGGCGCTTTTCCGACGAGTTTTTGATGTCGTATACGATTGTTTCCGACGTGGTGGGGATTCTCAGAAGCGCCGTCAAATTCAAAAAATTTTGGCAGGGAATATACCTTTCACAATTTTAAGCGTATGGGATGAAATCGAGCTTTGAAATGTTGGCAGAGTAAGAATACATTGAACATAATGCGTTAAAAAAGAATTATGTTGATTTATAAGTTTCAATTCTGCTATATTCGGCTATCAGCGTCTATCACTCTTGATGGTGACAGCGTGTATGGAAAAATATATGAAAAACTATCACTTTATTCCATTTGGAAAGTCCAAAATTGTTCACCAATATACCTTTCTGGCTATGTTTTTACTTTTAATTCCTCAGTCTAGTGTAATTGTGTTATTATTTTGTATAGTTATCAGCAAAATATGTTTAGTTCATAGTTTCCATCTGCAAATAAAATGCATTGCAGAAAAAATCAGCTGTTTAAATTTTTCGATCAGAAGTCCGAAAAAAGTTATCTCATGTGTGAGCCAGAACAACTAAATTGTTGTGTGGTGTACACTGCGGCGAGACCCAGAACAGACATGATTAACCCTAGAAAGCTTATCCTACTGAAAGTCACGGATAAGCTAAACATACGTCTGTGGGACGTGTCCTAGTTTGTCATCACGTGGACAAAATATTTGAATTTTTGTTTTAAATTTTTGTACTTACACCGATTCTATATACAAATCCTTATCATTTAAACACGTTTTTTGCTAAACTTTTATTTATTATGTAGCAAAAAAATCACATTTTCGGTACTCATTTTCATGAGGGAGAGCAAAAAACTAAGACAACGCATACGTCTCTCAGACGTAGATAAGCTGTTTAGTGTTAAAATTTTTTTGTAACATTAAAAAATGTTTGGAACTGAAAGAAAATTAGTTCCATTTCACCATCGTATGCACATGTTCGGTCGATATTCACAAAATATCCAAAATCCACTTTAACTAGATTTGCCTTAAAAATAATGGATTTCAAATCTACTTTTAATAGATTTCGTGCCCAATATGTGTGAGGTATACATTTGAAATTAAAGTAACCCCAATAAACACAAATGTTTGAAAAATGCTAAATTTCAACAATTTATTAAACATTTTTCAAAGGATTAGTGTAGTATACAAAAAATCGCGTTCTCAACAAAAAACAGACAATACCCTCAACAGTAAAATTCAACACATTAACAATAATTGCCCAAGTGTTATTCTCACATTGAAATGCATCGCTACTCAATAATATCTCAAAAAATTTTCGATTCGAGTCAAATTGAAAATTAAAATCGTTGCAAATACTTTTCAACTAAAATTTGTATGAATAATATCCCCACTTCAAATTGAAAGTCAAAGCCAAAATTCTATGAATTTTGTATAATTTTCGTCAAAATAAAATATATAATAATACACTACACTACATAATACACTACAATACCAATTGAAAAACAATAATCTTATTAAACATATCAACAAATAAGAACAAAACAACAAAACTTTAAATATCTTAAACATTTAAACACTTTTGCATTGATAATTCGATTTCCTGTTGGTGTCATAAAACAGCATTAAAATTTATTAATATGCGGGCAATTTGAAATTAGAACGTGCTGGACCGCGTGTTAGAATTGATTTCCAGCAGAAGGAATTCAAAAATATCAATTTTAAACTGATAATAGGATGTAAATTAAACTGACGATGTGATGCACATTTTCATCCAGAAGTTGTTGATTTTAACAATTTGGTCAGCTTCTTAATGTTTGCAAGAATGTAGCATCCAAAGATTTTAGTTTTCTGCAAAGAGATTTAAGTTTAGTGACTTCTCTAAAGGGTTAATTTAATTTTTCATATAGACTTACCATTTATTATAAACTATTTGAAGCAGTTCCAGTCAACTGTCCAACATTTTTTCATCGGTCAGCTTTTTAATGTTTTCTGCAAAGAGATATACATTTAGTGACTTCCTTAAAGTTTTATTTCAAATTTTTAATTTCACTTACCTATTATTATAAACTATTTGGAGTAAATTTAGTTATTTGTCTAAAATTTTCCATTTTTTTTTATTTCTTCCAATTGAACACGAACTTCGTTGCACAAATAAGTATTTAAAACCACATGGTTTTTTCGTTGCATTTTAGGGTAGTGTTTTCTCAAAGTTTTCTCATAAAATCTTCAACACCTTTTCAAAGATTTCATCAACATTTTGGCAAATTGGAAGTAATTTGCAAACAATTTGAAGATGTATTGAAGATGAGTTGTTTCAAATCAAGTTGAATTTATGTTGAAAATTATATTTAACCTCAAGCTGAAAAGTTGTTGCATTTAAAAAACGCTCATCCTGTGTTTATTGGGACTGTCTTAATAAAGGTTGGAATTCATATTTCATAAAAACATCCTTGCAATAATTATGAATTTTCAATTATGCAATTACAAACGTGGGTTACATAAGGTGAAATGTGTCGTTGTTGATAAAAGTATACTCAGTCTAACGGAATGTCGGTTTGCAGAATTATGACAATCATAAACCCGTTAAAATCTGGAACCCACGACTATGTATGTCGCACAGGTCGAATACTATTTGGTACCATAGTCATTCACATTACACTTCCAAAATCCACTTTAACTAGATTTCAATTGTCAACAATTCATTTTAAATGTTTTTCATTAAACAAAATTATGCTTTTCTCTCTTTTTCTTATGCGTTTTGAACAGTTAAAAAATTATGGATATATATTTTTTAAATTCTTAATTAAAAATTTAAAAAAAACTATGATATTTTGAATCTAACTAAAAAGGACTAAAAATAGTCATAGAAAGTGATTGAAATATAGTATAGTGATTACAAATAATTTCGTTTTTATTAAAACTTAATTGATTTTTGCAATAAACATCAATTAGAAATTTAATTGAATCAATTAAACAATTAATTGAAATTTGCTAATGAAATCAATTAATTTTTTAATCAAGTATCTTTTTATGCTCAATTAAAACTGTGATTGATACTATCATTTTCGTGATTGAAGACGTTTCAATTAAAAAATTAATTGGATCAATTAATTTTGTGATTGAATCTGAAAAAATGTTTGGTTTGTACTAAGGCCCATTGTGATTTATTGAAAACATGTTGACTTTATTTGATTTGAAATAAGTCATTCTTTTTGACATGGTGGATCCATCTTTGCTGAATATCCTTTTAGACTCCGTGGTTGCTGGTATGCAAAACAAAACGTAAAACCGAAGATTTTTTCACTGACATCCCGATGAAAGTCATTGCAATTAGAACACAATCAAGAATAATTTTATTTATATATCTTTTAGTCCGTGACTGCTTATGGTATTTAGGGCTAAAAGAAAACAGCTCTATTATTATTTTCAATTTGAGAGGAATAATTCTCGTACACCCAAAGAAATTTGTTAGAAGGACAGCAGAAAAGTCTGCTAAAACAGCAGAAAGTCTGCTGAAAAAGGGACAACAGTCACTGTTTGCTGAAATAGCAAACATTTCCTGCTATTTTTGAAGCTCGATTACTCTAAAACATGTTTTATTTTGGCTAAAACAAATAAAGATGTCAACTTAGGAGCTATCCTAACATAATTAAAACAATCACCCTTATTCCTGAAGTCGCCCTCGCCTTCGCTTTTTGTCGCTTTTCGTCAGTCGCCACTAATTGGTATTCCGTTCGTCGATATATTCTGCTATCGAAGAAAATCGGTATTCCTGGTCTCGCTTTTTGTCGCCAACATCGTCGCTTTTTGCCGACTTTAAATTTACCAGCGACGTGTTTAGTGTTTAATTTTTGAAGAAGTTTTTTTTAGACTTTATTAATCGAACAATTGAAATATAAATATAAAAAATGGAAATTGGTAAGAGGTAAAGTGACTAATCTTCAACAATTACAAAAAAATGAGAAAAAATCAGTATATATAGCAGTTATGGTCATCACATTCAAATCACAGAAAAGAACACTGTACAATTAAAGTAAACGTGTTGATTTTCAATTCCATTTATTTTTAATAGAAATCCTCCAAGGCCAATGTATTTTATTTAGCACCAAACTTAGGTAACAATTGTGTCGAACTTTGAATGATCCTTGGACACATGTCAACGTCGCTCCAATTGTATATGCCGGAAGTTGTTATTGTCCTAATGTAGATATCTAATGATAAATTTGACTCATTTCCCCGAGTCAAATTTATCATTTATTTTGATTTTCCAAGTCAACCTTGGATTACAAACAAACAGCATTTTAAACACAAATAATTAAAATTCAGTTTTGCACATCAGCTGATTGTTTTCATTCACGATGATCCTTGTGCCATTGATCTCAGCGTCGTCGCCATTTTTGTAGTTTTGGAAGCTTTAGCTGTCCTCGAATATTTTTTTCCGCGTCAAATTAAATATTTTTTCTTAATTTTCCGACTTAGAATTGCGTCAGAAATAAAAATATTTTAAACCGAAAAAATTAAAATTCTCTTTTTTTGCACATCAGCTGATTGTTTTCTAGTGATATCGGCCTTTTATTACCGAGTATTGTAATTGGTACAAAAAGTAATCGTCGCCGTCGCCACTTCACAGGAATACCAAATGAATGACGAGACGACTTAAAAGCGACAGACGACAAAAAGCGACGGCGAGAGCGAGGGCGACTTCAGGAATAAGGGTGAATATTTTATGAATATCTATAATATTTGACCAAAAATCTGAATATTTATCGAATTGAGGCATAACGGCAAACAAAATGTTTGCTGATCGTATTTAGGAGCTTGTAAGTATATTACAGTGCCAAAATATACCAAAAAAATACTTTTGGTTCTTAAATATGCTCTGGGGAAAAATTTATAACCTAAAAATCTTATAAATTGTTGTTCATTAGGCCCTGAAGTACAAAAATATAACAGCTAAACTCGAACTTAATACCTACCTTAAATTAACATATAAAGGTGGGTATTAAGTTCGAGTTTAGCCGCTAAAATCGCCTTTTTCACGATTACTTTTCTTAATTAATCCACTTTAAGGAATATAAACTTTGTGAAAATTTGCTTTGGGCTATTCCCCATCAAGTTATAATAAAATTTGCAACAAATATGTATAATTGTATGCCTTTTTTACTGATTTAGTTTTCACTTTAGCGATTTTAGCGGCTAAACTCGAACTTAATACCCACCTTAAGACCCAAAATGAATCATTTCACCACGCCAGATCTACAATAAAGACTTCGGAAGTTTGCATTAGTAAGCAATGAAACATATGTCTAGTTAGGCTTGTGGATATTGATGTCTGGTATTTTCTTTCCAATAGCTTAAAAATACCAATTCCTTAATGTCCATGTCCAATAAGCTCGTATTAAAATTGTAATAATATGTAAAATTATTTAATTTTTGCAAACTCACTGAAATATATTCAGAATTTTCATGTCATCTATTATAATTTTTAAATTAAATTATACAGAACGAAGTATTACTTCATTCTTTTTTAACTGCAATTTCTGCAAACTAAATAAAATAATTGCAAAATGTTCATAAGCTATCCATTATTATTTTTAAATTATACAGAATTTTACACTTTATTACTTTTATGAACTAGTTTTCCGGTTTTTGTAACATATTATATTTGCAAAAAAAAATCTTTAACGTGAGATAGAAATTATAAAAAATGTAGCTCTTTATTACATTTATTAAGCTTTGGAATATAACTGTGTCCTTACATAAGATATTCTAAAGACATATTTATTAAGCGAGAGCAGTAATGAGTTAAACTATTTTGTATGGTTTTAGTCTTCTACGATATATAATTTTAACTTAAATAACATGGCTCAATTTAAACATGAAATCACAATACTAGATCACGTCGTTACCTTGTTCAAACTATTTATAATCAAAACGAAAAGAAAGATCAACACAACAAGAAAATTATTACAGGATAAACAAAATATTGATCAACGATTGTAATATAATTTACAATGAAAACTCATTAAAAAATATCTAAATACTAAAAAAGCGCAATATCTAAAATTGATTTCATAACGTATGTGATCATTTAAATTAAATAATAAATAATAATATAAGCCTTCAATAAATAAGATACGTGTTATATTTTCTCCAAGAAAATTGCTAATAAATAAAAACATTTTCATTATAGTAATATTCAACCATTGTTATTTGAAATTTTCGGAGCTATTGGAATATCCATAACTAATGACATAATAGTACATATTTTTTGGTTGTATGCTCTTAGTTTTATGCTATAATATGTTTTTACAGGCGATAATTGTGCTAATTCACCTTAAAACTTTAGTTATTTGTCAAATTTCATTCCTCCGTAAATGGATGTTCTGACGCTTCGCTATTATTACGCCTACGGTTTTCAAGAATTTTCGTAGCTTGTTCCAGGGATTCTTTGTAAAATATGTTGAATTTTTCACTTGGCAGTGAATATTTTGTATGATCGAGATGCCATGTGAGACCCAGAACAATATTAAATGCTGATGAGTCATAACTGTGACATCCTGAATAGCGATATAGAGGTTTTTTGTTATATTTGCACCCTACCCAATTGGCACCTGAAAATATAATAAATAAAATAATTCAATTGAAATTCTGATTGTAACTACATATAATGAAATATAAAAACGACTTCCAATTTTTTCTATTTTCTGCAAAAAAATTAATTGTCCACCACAATTAATTAAATACTGCGTTTCTCTAATAATTTAGCAAAAATAATGCTCAACAGAAATAGGACAAATGTAAACTTGAGATTAATTCTACAATTAAAAATCGTAATCAAAGAATGAAATCTAAAGAAGGTTTCGAGCGTTGGTGTATTAGTAATCATCCACTGGCCAAATAATTCTTCCTCGGGAGTAACTGGAAACGGAAAAAAGAGATTTGCGAATATATAAACCGATTTATAAGTGCGCTCGCGGCGCTTTTTTTTATCGAAATTGTTTTAGAACCGGAGATATTAACTGATTTATATCCATATCCGGTTTAAAAAGATTTTTCAAAAAGTGGCGTGTTTTTGCAAAATGTGACTTTCCAAACAAACGATTTACTACAACCATGTTCCCATAACCGGTTTGAAACCACTGCTGTTTTATTCTACCCTAAAAACAACTTTTAAACAAAAATTAGTGTAATAGTTTACTATGCAAAAGTCCACATTTCACGGATACAATTAAATTCATTGGCGCATAACTCCAGATCTGGCAGAGATATCTGCCTAAATATAACTTTAGCGGATAGGTGGAAGTGTTGGCTACATTTCCAACCGGTTACTTACCCTTACCCTTACATCGAACACTTTTAGATTTATAGCCAGTTTTGTAAAAAACCCAGTTCGAAAATTCACATATATTATAGTAGAACCTAGACCGATAGCCGGAAAAATTTGGGTCGTACCCCATTTGGGTCATACCTTTACCCTTTTAGTGGTGTACATATAAAAGTAATCGATTCAGTAGAACCGGTTTTATTAACGATTATTTAATTATACTTTATGCTTAGTACTAAGTTCGTTTCTGCGAAAAACGAATATCTTCATCTATCTCTGTAAATAGGGTCTCCAACCCAGGGATGTTAAATTATTTATGCGAAATAATATGCCTGTCTATTTTTTCGAGCGAAAAATCCAGGGTTGTATAAATATATATCTGAAAATACTCAAAACAAAGATTTCGCATTTATTCCGCGCTAATGCTTAGTACTAAGTTCGTTTCTGCGAAAAACGAATATCTTCATCTATCTCCGTAAATAGGGTCTCAAACGCAGGGATGTTAACTTATTTATGCGAAATAATATGCCTGCCTATTTTTTCGTGCGAAAAATCCAGAGTTGTATAAATATGTGTTTAAAAATGCTCAAGACAAAGATTTTGCATTTATTCCGCGCTAACGTTTTTTAAATGGAGTATAACAGTTTTTCGTGCGAAAACGTGATCTTAGTACTAGGCTTTAGGCTCGGAAACCCGGTTATTAGGTTACAACCGTAAACCGGTTACTTGCTATTTCGACATAAAATGCCTTTCTCTATCGACCCAAAAAAAAAACAACAACATTTTTTGAGTGGTAAGGTGAGTCTATGTGCGGGTTTTTCACTAAAACACTAAATTAAAAGTACAAATATATTTATGAAGACGATTACATATTGATCAAGTCTTGCCAAATAATGGATGGAAAAGTTCCAAGGAATTGTTTGCAAATAATTTTATATTTCTAAATTAATTAATTAAAAAAGTAACCGTAAAAACAAGCTGGTTTGCAGTTTGAAAACTGAACATAGTACTCAGCTGTACAGCTAAACTAGTGTTGCTCCCAGCTTTGTTATCCAAAACAATACAACCCAATAAACACAGGATGAGCGTTTTTCAAATGCAACAACTTTTCAGTTTGAGGGTAAATATAATTTTCAACGTAAATTCAACTTGACTTGAAATAGCTCATCTTCAATACATCTTCAAATTGTTTGCGAATTACTTCCAATTTGCCAAAATGTTGACGAAATCTTTGAAAAGGTGTTGAAGATAATATGAGAAAACTTTGACAAAACACTACCCTAAAATGCAACGAAAAACCATGTGGTTTTCAATACTTATTTGTGCAACGAAGTTCGTGGTCAATTGCAAAAATTAAAAAAATGGAAAATTTTAGACAAATAACCAAATAGTTTATAAAAATAGGTAAGTGAAAATAAAAAATTAAATAAAACTTTAAAGAAGTCACTAAATGTATATCTCTTTCCAGAAAAAATTATGGATTCTACGTTCTTGAAAACATTAAAAAGCTGACCGATGAAAAAATGGTGGACAATTAACTGGAACTGCTTCAAATAGTTTATAATAATTGGTACGTCAATATGAAAAATTAAATCAACACTTTAGAGAAGTCAAATCTCTTAGCAGAAAACTAAAATCTTTGGATGCTACATTCTTGCAAACATTAAGAAGCTGACCAATGAAAAATGAGTGGCTTATCGACAAGAAAAAGTTTCCAGAAACATTACAAGTGCAACCAATTAAAATTGTTAAAAACAACAAATTGTTGAAATCAACAACTTCTGGATGAAAATGTGCATCACATCGTCAGTTTAATTCATATGCTATTATCAGTTTAAAATGGATATTTTGTGAATTCCTTCTGCTGGAAATCAATTCTAACACGCGGTCCAGTACGTTCCTAATTTCAAATTGCCCGCAGGTTAATAAATTTTAATGCTGTTTTATGACACCAAAAGGAAGGAAATCGATTTATCAATGCTAAAGTGTTTACTACACACAAAAAAATTTTCTGATTCAATCACGAAATTAATTGATCCAATTAATTTTTTAATTGAAATGTCTTCAATCACAGAAATGATAGTATCAATTAAAAAATTAATTGAAGGTCAATTAAAAAATTAATTGATCCAATTAAAAAATTAATTAATACTATCAATTTTTGTGATTGATTTTTGTTTCAATTAAAAAATTTGTTGATTCAATTAAATTTTGAATTGAATAATTTTTAAAACTCAATTAAAATTTTAGTTGGAAAATTTTTCGTGAAATTTTTTTCTGTGTAATAATGTTTAAGATATTTAAAGTTTTGCTGTTTGTTTTGTTTTTTTGTTCTTATTTGTTAATATGTTTAATAAGATTATTATTTGTCAATTGGTATTGTAGTGTATTATGTAGTGTAGTGTATTATTATATATTTTATTTTGATGAAAATGAATAAATTATACAAAATTCATAGAATTTTGGCTTTGACTTTCAATTTGAAGTGGGGATATCATTCATACAAATTTAGGTTGAAAAGTATTTGCAACGATGTTAATTTTGAATTTGACTCGCATCGAAAATTGTTTGACAAATTATTGAGTACACAGAAAAAAATTTCAAAAATTTGTCCAATTAAAATCTTAATTGAGTTTTAAAAATATTCAATTAAAAATTTAATTGATTCAACAATTTTTTTAATTGAAATAAAAATCAATCACACAAATTAATAGTATCAATTAAATATTTAATTGGATCAATTAATTTTTTAATTGACTGTCAATTAATTTTTTAATTGATACTATCAATTCTGTGATTGAAGACATTTCAATTAAAAAATTAATTGGATCAATTAATTTCGTGATTGAATCAGAAAAAAATTTTTTTTGTGTGTAGCGATGCATTTCAATTTGAGGATAACACTTGAGATATTATTGCTAATGTGTTGAATTTCACTGTTGAGGGTAATGTCTGTTTTTTGTTGAGAACGCGATTTTCTCAACAATATCTCAACTTGAATATTACCCTAATCCTTTGAAAAAATGTTTGAGAAATTGTTGAAATTTAGCATTTTTCAAACGTTTGTGTTTATTGGGAAGCCTAATAATATGTATGCTTTGAGTACTTCATTGAATCAGTCTGGCATTAACGTGTAAACGTATTGTGAAAACGTAAAAGCTGACAGCCACAACAGACTAATTCATTTATTTGTTTTACGTTACTAGACATTTAATCGATTATTCATTCGTGTTTCATCAGCTTCATTTTAGTCGCTTTTTTAATAGTTTTACGATTAAATATTGAAAAATGGGCCAACCAAACATATATGAACAACCGGCGGAGGTTCCCCCATCCCAAGGTAATCCTAAGATGGTTTACTTGTGATCTTACAAACTAAATATTTACTTTTATCTCTTGTGTATACATGAAGTAAATGGCGTCTTAATGGGATGATTGAAATAAATAAATTTCAGCTGTTTCAGAAATGGTCTGCGAAAACCGACATGTTAGCGTTATTTTAGTTTGCAATATAGAGTTTCTTTTGTTTATTCCCCTAAATATTATATTTGACACAATTGTATTAGTGTGTCTAGAAATTGCAAATTTAGAACATTAAATAATCCAATATTTTAATGAAAGTTTTTGTGCCCTATAAGAGAAAGAAGTGCAAAAACAAAAAACAACGGAACAAAACTTCTTTAGCAAAAGTGTTAAAAACAATTTTTATACCCTGCGCCACACTGTAGAAAAGGGTATTATAAGTTAGTGCATATGTTTGTAATACCCAGAAGGAGACGAGATAGACACATGGTGTCTTTGGCAATAATGCTCAGGGTAGGTCCCTGAGTCAATATAACCATGTCCGTCTGTCCATCCGTCCGTCTGTCTGTGAACACATTTTTGTGATCAAAGTCTAGGTCGCAATTTAAGTCCAATCGCCTTCAAATTTGGCACATGTTCCTAATTTGGGTCAAAATAGAACCCTATTGATTTTGGAAGAAATCGGTTCAGATTTAGATATAGCTCCCATATATATCTTTCGCCCGATATGCACTAATATGGACTCAGCAGCCAGAGTTTTATACCGATTTGCTTGAAATTTTGTACAAATTTTGCACTAGGAGTACAATAACACTTAGTCGTATAGTCAAGTGTGCAAAATTTGATTGAAATCGGTTCAGATTTAGATATAGCTCCCATATATATCTTTCGCCCGATATGGACTTATATGGCCTCAGAAGCCAGATTTTTGGCCGAATTTGGTTGAAATTTTGCACTAGGAGTACAATTAGTAGTATATATATAGCTACCATATATATCTTTCGCCCGACTTGGACTAATATGGTCTTAAAAGCCAGAGTTTTGGCCCAATTTGGTTGAAATTTTGCACAGGGAGTATATTTAGCATTGTAGCTATGCGTGCCAAATTTGGTTGAAATCAGATTCAGATTTAGATATAGCTCCCATATATATCTTTCGCCCGATATGCACTTATATGGACCCAGAAGCCAGAGTTTTATCCCGATTAGCTTGCAATTTTGTACAAACGTAACACTTAGTCGTATAGTCCAGTGTGCAAAATTTGATTGAAATCGGTTCAGATTTAGATATAGCTTCCATTTATATTTTTCGCCCGATATGTTTACTAACATAAATTTTGAGTCTATAGATTTTGTAAAAGTCTATCAAATTCTGTCCAAATCGAGTGATATTTAAATGTATGTATTTGGGACAAACCTTTATATATAGCACCCAACACATTTGACGGATGTGATATGGTATCGAAAATTTAGATCTACAAAGTGGTGCAGGGTATAATATAGTCGCCCAACTTTAGACTTTCCTTACTTGTTTTTTAATTAGGAAAAGGGATTTTAAAGCGAAAATGTATATTAAAAAATTTGTCGGAAAACACTATCGACATCTGAAAATCGTTACATTCTTTATATTTTTGTTAATTCTGACAGCAATTTTTCATTAAGTGAATGAAATTGCGTTTGTTTTTGCGTTTTTGACAAAAATAGTACATTTTAAAGAGAAAATATTAAGTAAAAATTTTTTTGAGTGTAGGAGAAGGGATTTTAAAGCGAAAATGTATATTAAAAATTTTGTCGGAAGAGCGTAGTTTTCGAGATATCGACCTTTGAAAATTGGCGTATAGGCGGACGACCTTCGGCCGGGGACAGTGTCCAAAGTGGGCTAACTCGAAGCAAAGGGAAGAGGTGGCCGGCCTTCGGCCGGGGTTTGAGAATTTCTCCTATGGACAGAGTCCAAAGTGGGGTAACGCGAACCCAATGTGGACAGGTGGACGGCCTTCGGGCGGGGTTTGAGACTTTCTCCGATGGACAGTGTCCAAAGTGGGCTAACGCGAACCAAAGGGAATAGGTGGACGGCCTTCGGCCGGGGTTTGAGATTTTCTCCTATGGACAGAGTCCAAAGTGGGCTAACGCAAACCCACGACCTCTCCGGGTCCATGTTATTCTAAATATATTACATTTAGGACTATTATTTACGATGCATACTAATTCCAATATACCTGAAAATGGAAACTTTAGGGGCCTGTAACTCCGAAAATAGGTCCTTCTGACAAAAAGTGGTATATTACATTTTATGTGTAGAATCGAAATGTCTACACGCTGGCCAAAAATTTGACCAATCGGACCACTTATACTAAAGTAGATTTAAGCCCAAACAACAAAACAAATATGTGGGTATAAATTTTCTAATCTCTTGCTTTCCTTTTTCTTTGATTTTCATTGAATGAGAAAACTTATTGAAAGAAATTGCTTATATATTTGTTTATTTTACATTGCACATAATTTTCATCTAATGTTATAAATAATTGCTAGATTTCTCTATTATTATTTTAACATAAGGAAGACACTTTCAATTATAAATGAGACATTTTTTTTATCCTATAGTTTTTTTTCCTACCAATTTCTAATTTTGTTATTAAATATGATTACTGTATGAAATTACATACCGAAGAATTTATAAAAAAGAAGATGATCTTCTTAAATCATTTTTATTTCAGACCAGTCCTATGGATGGAAGAATGGTTCAGGAGTGAATTCACCTTCGGGTAGTGGTAGCTTCTTAGATCCAGAAACTTTGCTGCCAAAGAATTTTTCTTTTAATGAAGAGAGTGTTCGTAAAGGATTTGTTCGCAAAGTCTACCTGATCTTAATGGTATGCATACATATAGTATATATGTTTTCAAGTTTTCATGTGTCAAGTATTACCCATATATATATAAATGAAAGCTTATTCGGGTCAATAGTAAATAAGCTGGAATAGCTTTAATGCAAATGAACGATAACTGAAATAATCGCGAGTATTTTCGACAAATACAAATTAATGTGTTTTTTTTTTTTTTTTTTTTTTTTAAATTACGAATTTATTCCTACTATAACGGCTTATAAATAATTTTTCTCACGAGTACGTATGTTATAAATTGTTGTTGTTTCGTATTGTTTGTCGCATTCCTCGAAGGCATTCGTTAAACATTTAGTCGCACTTTCAAGAAGTTTGGTAGTGTTCGGTTTAAAACTTATAACATTCTTGGCATATAAATGCTGTTCTGGCTAATGCTTATCCCGTTATTAGGAAAAAATTGCTATTCACACTTGTTTTTATTTCAATAGGCTTTTATTTGATTTATAATGTAACGGACCTATGTTATTTTTTGATAATTATTTCCTTGTTTTAATGCCGGGGTACAAAAATTGTATTATGGATTAGTATAGTATACAAAAAGTGTGATTTTTTATGCTAATGAATAGCATAGCCTTTGTTGGGTTCGCAGTAATTTGAAAAAAACAAAAACGACATTCAAAATAAACAGAAAAATATAGGTGCTAACAACATAGGTTTTTGACTTATATCGAACTCGGATATAATTTCAATAACTTTCATGGAAATTTAAAAAAAGAGAAATTTTTTTTACATTGTAATAAATTCGCTTAAATTCCATGTAACTAAATATATCATCATAATTTTTCTTTTTATTCTTTAATAAGCTTATTATGAACTTCGGCTATAACGAACTAAAAATACCGGTCCTGAGAATTCGTTATAACCGTGTTCGACTATTAATGTATTAATAGTAATAAAAAACCTCATTTATATAGGGCCAGCTACTTTTTACTTTTGGAGTAGTATCGCTGTTTTTATTTCACAAGCCAACATTAGAATTCTCCCAGAATAATCCTGGCTTAGTTCTTGCCGCAGCAATCACCACATTGATCGTTGTAATATCAATGGCATGTTGTGAGTCAGCACGACGATCTTTTCCTGCTAATTTCATATGCCTTGGAATTTTTACTTTCGCAGAGTCGTTTTTAGTAGGTGCTATAGCTGGTCGCTATAATTCTGAAGAGGTATGTAAATACTAAAAATTTATTAACTTACATCTGCATTAAATGTATTTGGTTTCATAGGTATTTATAGCTATTGGAATAACTGCCATATTGTGTCTTGCATTAACGATATTCGCAATGCAAACAAAATATGATTTTACCGTATGTGGAGGCATGTTGCTGGCTGCCATGATTTGTTTACTTTTATTTGGCATAGTTGCTATGTTTTGGAGAACTTATATAGTACGAACAATATATGCTGGCGTTGGTGCTCTTTTAGCATGCATGTTTCTTATCTATGATACCCAAATAATGATGGGAGGCGAGCATAAATACAGCATTAGCCCGGAGGAATACATATTTGCTGCTCTCAATCTTTATATGGACGTTGTCCGTATATTTATATACGTTTTACAATTAATTGGAAACAGAAAATAATATAGGTCGGCCACCATTCCACCGCAAAATTATATTTGGAGATCGGATTTACCTTCTTTTAAACAAGTTTGTTTGTGTGAATTAAGCGTAAATATAAAATAAACTCAAAACTAATGAAGATAATTCAGATAATAGTTAATAGACGTCAAGAAATACAATTTTACATTCCCTATAAATATAATGACTTGAGATACGTTTTAAATAAATGTTACGTTTATGTGTAGATTCAGAAAAAAAATAATCTGTCTACTTCCGTTTGGAACTAGTAAATTGTCTACTATAGAAAGGAAGTATCGGCGTATGAAATGGTAATTTAAAAAGGGTATAATGTGAACTGGTTTGTAGAAAGAAAACGAAAACGATATGTAATTTAAAAGGGGAATAATGTAAAAATGTTTATAGAAAGAAAACGAGAAACATAGTCTTTTATTCCGACATTTCAGAACAGCGCTGTTTAACCGCAATCATATGGGATTTCTAAGTCATTTCGTGACAGTCGGTAAAGCATGGGTCTACAGGTGAACATAGTAAACTAAGGAACAGCAGACGGCAAATGTGTTTCGGAAAAAGCGACAATTGTCCCCTTGGCCAAATATGTGATAGCCTCCGTTTTTGAGTTTCAGAACGTCTCTTCCAATAATATATTGAATTCCAAACTTTAAGTTCCGAATTCCGATTATTTTGGAGTTCTTAATACATTTGCACTATATAGTTATTATTGACCGACTTTTTGATATACTGTATTTATGGAACGATTTACTACTTCAATATACATAATTTAAATTATTATCCAATTTCCCAAAAATGTTAAAACTAAAGCTGTTGTAAAATGTAAACTGATTCCCGATACTAAACGAAATAGTGCATATTAAACTAGATTTTATTTTGGTGCGCCAAGAAACGGAGATATGTATCTAAATAGTTTTTGGCAGTTCATTTGATATGGGTGGGAAAAAAGTGTGATTCAAGGCATATTTAACATAGGAAGTTAGTTTCAAGATATCAGGTGAGCAGAACTTGGATTGTCGGTATTTGGGCAGGATGAGTGGCCAATATTGTCTGTGGACAATATATCAGCTCCCCAGCGGGTCTGGAACACATGAACTATGTTTTGGAGTAGATCTCGATTTATACTTCTATTCCCCGCTGGTTTGATCAGCCCGCATATTTCCATTTGAAAGAAATTTGGAAAATTCTCTCCAGGATGAATGGCCCATAACACAAAGTGGGCAATATCTCGGCTCCCTAGCGGGTCTGGAGCACACTAATTATGTTTTTTAGCTGATCTCGGCTTCTACTTCCAGTTCCCGTTGGATTTATTCGCAAAGTGGACAATATCTGGGCTCCCCAGCGGGTTTGGAACACTTGATTTGTGTTTTTGAGTAGACTTCGATTTCTAATTCCGTTCCCGTTGATTTGATCAGCCAAAATATGTCCATTTGGAAGAAATTTGGAAATTTCTTTCCAGGATGAGTGGCCCATAACACAAAGTGGACAATATCTTAGCTCCCCAGCGGGACTGGAACACACGAACAATGTTTTTGTTTGTTTGTAGTCTGTGACCAACTGTATAAGTGGCCATATCTCGACACCACTGATTGTAGTATTGGTACACTTTTTGGGCGCTCATTTTGATTTTATAACGAGATCCATTATATTTTATTTTCACACACATATGTATATTATACTAAAATAAGAAATATTTTGTAATAAGAAAATATAAAAAGCTTTTACAATGAACAGTCTCTTCCATATAGTGGGATTTTTAAAACTACTTTGCGTAACATATTAAAATCTACAAATATTTCGAAGTGTTGTTCACTAGAACATGAATTGCAAAATTATAATAGCAAACATTTCGGTGTTTTGGTATATTTTTTCTGTGTAGTGATTAGGGAGGTTCCAGAATGAGAAATATCAAGCGTTTTTTCTGTTTATAGTCTACCAAACCAGTCTGTTTTTACATCTTAAACAATAAATTTCTCATGTTTGTACTCACCTATCGGGTCTAAGCATTCCAATGTAAGTGCACATTTTATCCACGGCAAGAGTATTTTTTCATTAACAAAATCGTTATCCTCAAAAAGTACGGCATCCAAATCCACCATTCGTAGAAATATAAAGTCATCAGCATCAGTTTGGAAGTAGTCGAACATTTTTGGGTGCGTTCGCGTGGATACTGCTGTTGGTGTATTCCAACCAAGAACACCAACCAAATGTAGCTGTTTTTTTAATTCATTTAGATCTCGTCTAGTTCCGCGTATACGCATATAATTCTCAGTAAAAAGAATTGATTTGGATCGCATTAGCGCATCTTTTATCACGATTGGACGAAATGCATGCATCCGTTGATCAGACACGTAAGAGGGAAATACCGACAAGTCGTACGAAATAACTGTGCACCGTGAGTTATTGCAATATGCACTTAGCGCCCTTAAATCGTCATCAGAAAGGCCTAAGTCATAGATAATAAGATATTCACTTGGAAATTTCAATGCAATATTCTGCGACAACAGTATAGCGGACGGAGCTTGTCCTTCCTGAACGTATGTTACAATTGTAAAATTTATTTTGGTACCGTTGAATACATTAGCTGGCGTAGAATGGATTAATTGAGCTTTAGCAGAATTTGGCAAATAATGTGGGGATTGCATATATTCCACATTTATGGTATATCCAGGGTATTTGTATGTACCGTCATTGCTATGGGTATCATATTTGTAGTACAATGATGCTTCGCCAAACTTTTTCGTATTGTTCGGGAGATATGGACCAAATCCCAATATAGACAAATATTTGCTATCAATATCAAGTTTTTTTTCTTCGGCGCCGCGCAAATTTTCCTGCAAAATTTTTTAATTAGAAATAGTAATTACAAAAATGTTCAGTATTATCAATGTAGATTGTATTCTCTGGGATGCATGGAACCAATAAAACATAAATCTATAACATAATGAGTAGTTTCTTTACTCGCGAGTAAAACATATATTTTAATTTCAATGGGATCCACGAATATTATCAAATATCATACATGCGAGCATATAATAATGCAAAAAAAAAGAAAAAACAAAACAAAAAAAATATGTATATATAATGTTATTGATATAAGATTGCTGGTTCAATTTTTCATATAAGATTGTTTTTTTTTTTTTATTAATTGATGCTTTATATTTTCGTATAATATTGTAATGTCCGTTAGAGTAGTACATTGTATTTCGTTAAATTGTAATTCGTTAAAAAGGCAGATGCGTAAAACAGTCATATTCCGATACACGTGTAAATGATATAGAGCATAAATGATCTATAACCTATCTGGGAGAGAGAGAGAACACAAAGAATAAAATTTGAATATATGTATTTATCATCTGAGTGAGGTAGAAATTGGTGTTACGCAGTGAGCAGTCTTGGAAGCGTTATTTTTAATAAATATTTACGATATTAAAGCGTTCTTAGCTGATGATGCTTTATATTTTCATATAATTTGTATAGTATAATGTACTGTTAGAGTAGTACATTGTGTTTCGTTAAATTGTAATTCGTTAAACTGGCCCTTTAAAAGCTTTGAAAAAAGGCAGATGCGTAAAACAGTCATATTCCGATACACGTGTAAATGATATAGAGCATACATGATCTACAACCTATCTGGGAGAGAGAGAGAGAGAGAACACAAATAACAAAATTTGAATATATGTATTTTTCATCTGAGTGAGGTAGAAATTGGTGTTACGCAGTGAGCAGTCTTGGAAGCGTTATTTTTAATAAATATTTACGATATTAAAGCGTTCTTATCTGATGTGTCAAAGTTCGTCCTTTAGCTTCAATACTACGAACTCAAGTCAAATTCAAGTCTCCGAATTTGCCCATCGTAAAATGAAATGTATTGATCGTAGTGGATACAAATCTTAATACCAACATTCTCTTAACATGAAAGATAATAATAAATCCGTGTTATATAGACGACGAAGGGCAGGGTTGGTGTGCGCAGCCACGTTTTCGAAATGCCTAACAAAAAATAGTTTATTATCTACAGCAACACCTAGGCAAAATTGATTGTCTGAGAACCATATAAAAATACTGTTTTAAAATACTGTGGTCTATCCGATCAAAGACCTTTACAAGGCATAGACGAAGAAAATTTATAGAGGTCTTCTGACAATTCACCATGATTTTGTTTATTTGCAGTGCGCAGTCATTCCACTCAATTGCTCAGTCAAGTGACTCAATTTCTTTTTGGAAAACGAGAATTACCGTACAAATCAGTCAATTTGCATTACAAACAAATTAGTAAAGTCTAAAGTCGGGCGGGGCCTACTATTTTATATACTTCACCACTGTGTAGACCAAATTTTTTGATACAAATATTTAAATCTGAACAGATTTGGAGAAACATTTTTAAATTTCTGCAAAATCTCTAGACTTTACATTTATAAATCGGCTAACGCCGATGGAAAGTATCGGGAACATCTTCACTGACGGTGCCAACATCAGAATATATGGCGCTTTTTCTAAATATGAACCGATTTGGATAAAATTCGACACAGTTTTCTGTGTAAAATAAAATCAATTGCAATAAAATCCGTTGAAATGGGTATAAAATATGAAATGTTCTACCATATGCATATACATAGCTGTGAATCCCTATTAAATATGGAGATTGCTTAGTGGAAAACGGAACGGTAGTGGTGATTCTAGATTTGAAACGAGCCTTTGAAACAGTAGACAAGGAAATATGATTAAAAAAGCTTAACAAATACGGCGTAGAAGAAAAGGAGCTAAACTGGTTTCGAAGTTATCTAGAAAATATAAGACAAAAACTAAATGTGGCAATTTTACATCAAAACCATCCATGGTTTCTACGGGTGTGCCGCAAGGGGCTGTATTGGGTACATTGCTTTTTCTAATATATATAAATGATTTGCAAAAAACATTGAATGAGGCAAAGATATGTTTGCGGACGAAGCACTGATATATATAACAGGAGAAAATTCAGACATTATAATTATAATTATAATCACTAAACTAAATGAAGAATTAGCAAATGGGGCGAAATACCTAAAAATGAATAAAATGAAACTGAATACAAATAAGACTAAGGCGATGATTATAAAAGGACAAGTAACGGAAGATATTGTTATTGAAAATGCTATTATAGAGAAAGTAGATAACATAAAATATCTAGGAATTATCGCCGATAAATATCTGAAATTTGATCAGCATTTCGACTATGTATGTACGAAAATAGCAAAAAAGGTTGCTTTCTTAGGAAGAATAAAAAAATATTTCAAAGAAAACTGCAATTCGTATTTACAATACAATAATAAAGCCTCATTTTATTTTATTTATTTTTTATTTATTATCCTACAAAGTGATACAAAAGTCAATAAATAGACCTAAAATCCTGCTTCACACAAAATTGTAATAAAATATAAACTTCAACAATGGTATAAAAAAAAAAAAACAAGTATATACGGCCGTAAGTTCGGCCAGGCCGAAGCTTATGTACCCTCCATCATGGATTGCGTACACACAAAAAAAATTTTTTCTGATTCAATCACGAAATTAATTGATCCAATTAATTTTTAATTGAAATGTCTTCAATCACAGAAATGATAGTATCAATTAAAAAATTAATTGAAGGTCAATTAAAAAGTTAATTGATCCAATTAAAAAATTAATTGATATTATTATTTTTGTGATTGATTTTTGTTTCAATTAAAAAATTTGTTGAATCAATTAAATTTTTAATTGAATATTTTTTAAAATTCAATTAAAATTTTAATTGGAAAAATTTTCGGGAAATTTTTTCGTGTGTAGAACTTCTTCTAAACACTGCCATCCACAATCGAATTACTTAAGTTGCGGTAACGCTTGCTGATGGCAAGGTATCTTAAAACCTCCTAACACCATCTTCTAAATTGTATGTAAGTCCATACGTGGTATATATTAAATCAAAGAAGATCGATCCAATACGTATATAATTCAGTTTGACAAAGTAGACATAAAAATTTGACAAAATTTTCTACAGAAATAAAATTTTAACAAAATTTTCTATAGAAATAAAATTTTCACAAAATTTTCTATAGAAATAAAATCTTGGTAGATTATTTTTGGCTCGAGTGGCAACCATGATTATGAACCGAATAAAATTTGAACAAAATTTTCTATAGAAATAAAATTTTGACAATGATGAAAATTTTATTATGAACCGAAAAAAATTTTAACAAAATTTTCTCTAGAAATAAAATTTTGACAAAATTTTCTATAGAAATAAAATTTTGACAAAATTTTCTATAGAAATAAAATTTTGGTAGACTATTTTTGGCTCTAGTGGCAACCATGATTATGAACCGATATGGACCAATTTTTGTGTGATTGGACCAATGGTTGTTAGCGACCATATACTAACACCACGTTCCTAATTTGAACCGGATCGGATGAATTTTGCTCCTCCAAGAGGCTCCGGAGGTCAAATCTGGAGAACGTTTTATATGGAGGATATATATAATTATGGACCGATATGGACCAATTCTGGCACGCTTGTTAATGATCATATACTAACACCATGTTCCAAATTACAACCGGATTGGGTGAAATTTGCTTCTCTTGGAGTCTTCGCAAGCCAAATCTGGGGATCGGTTTATATGGGGGCTATATATAATTATGAACCGATGTGGACCAATTTTTGCATGGTTGTTAGAGACCATATACCAATATCATGTACCAAATTTCAGGCGGATCGGATGAAATTTGCTTCTCTTTGAGGCTCCGGAACCCAAATCTGGGGATCGGTTTATATGGGCGCTATATATAATTATGGACCGATGTGGACCAATTTTTGCACGGTTGTTAGAGACCATATACCAACACCATGTACAAAATTTCAGCCAGATCGGATGCAATTTGCTTCTCTTTGAGGCTTCGCAAGCCAAATCTGGAGATCGGTTTATATGGGGTCTATATATAATTATAGACCGATGTGGACCAATTTTTGCATGGTTGTTAGAGACCATATACCAACATCAAGTTCCAAATTTCAGCCGGATCGGATGCAATTTGCTTCACTTTGAGGCTTCGCAAGCCAAATCTGGGGATCGGTTTATATGGGGGCTATATATAATTATGGACCGATGTGGACCAATTTTTGCATGATTGTTAGAGACCATATACCAACACCATGTACCAAATTTCAGCCGGATCGGATGAAATATGCTTCTCTTAGAGGCTCCACAAGCCAAATCTGGGGATCGGTTTATATGGGGGCTATATATAATTAAGGACCGATATGGACCAATTTTTGCATGGTTGTTAGAGACCATATACCAACATCATGTACCAAATTTCAGCCGGATCGGATGAAATATGCTTCTGTTAGAGGCTCCACAAGCCAAATCTGAGGGTCCCTTTATATGGGGGCTTTACGTAAAAGTGGACCGATATGGCCCATTTTCAATATCATCCGACCTACATCGATAACAACTACTTGTGCCAAGTTTCAAGTCGATAGCTTGTTTCGTTCGGAAGTTAGCGTGATTTCAACAGACGGACGGACGGACGGACGGACGGACATGCTTAGATCGACTCAGAATTTCACCACGACCCAGAATATATATACTTTATGGGGTCTTAGAGCAATATTTCGATGTGTCACAAACGGAATGACAAAATTAATATACCCTCATCCTATGATGGAGGGTATAAAAACTAGATAAAAATCTTTAAGACAATGGTGTAGTAGATAGAAATAATAATAAAAAATATTTATAAATTGTAAGTATACTAAATGTTAAATATATATTAAGATATAATAGATATCTACTACTAAGCGTTGAAAAATGGCTCCCCAGCCAAAGGACTTGCAAATGTGTATTTAGAGTTATGGAACACCCGTTGACAATGCGATAACAATGATTATATTCGTGGTAAAGAAAACTCCAAGAACCTAGCTCTAAAAACATTAATAGGAAAATTGAAACTGCTAAGGTTTAAAGGTAGCCTATTCCTTATACGAGCAACGCGGACAATGAAGGAACGTTCACATATAGGAACGTTCATTTTGAATACTGTTCCACGGTACTATTCTTATTGAATACTATTCTATTTGAATGAGGCAAAGATATGTTTGCGGACGAAGCACTGATATATATATATATATATATATATATATATATATATATATATATATATATATATATATATATATATATATATATATATATATATATATATATATATATATATATATATATATATATATGTATATATATATATATATATATATATATATATATATATATTTATATATATATTTATATATATATATATATATATATATATATATATATATATATATATATATATATATATATATATATATATATATATATATATATATATATATATATATATATATATATATATAATATTATAATCACTAAACTAAATGAAGAATTAGCAAATGTGGCGAAATACCTAAAAACGAATAAAATGAAACTGAATACAAATAAGACTAAAGCAATGGTTATAAAAGGACAAGCAACGGAAGATAATGTTATTGAAAATGCTATTATAGAGAAAGTAGATAACACAACATATATATATATATATATATATATATATATATATATATATATATATATATATATATATATATATATATATATATATATATATATATATATATATATATATATATATATATATATATATAATATTATAATCACTAAACTAAATGAAGAATTAGCAAATGTGGCGAAATACCTAAAAACGAATAAAATGAAACTGAATACAAATAAGACTAAAGCAATGGTTATAAAAGGACAAGCAACGGAAGATAATGTTATTGAAAATGCTATTATAGAGAAAGTAGATAACACAACATATCTAGGAATAATCGGCGATAAATATCTGAAATTTGTTCAGCATTTCGACTATGTATATACGAAAATAGCAAAAAAGGTTGCTTTCTTAGGAAGAATAAGAAAAAATATTTCCAAAAAACTGCAATTCGTATTTACAGTACAATAATAAAGCCTCATTTTATTTTATTTTTTATTTATTATCCTACAAAGTGATACAAAAGTCAATAAATAAACCTAAAATCCTGAATCACACAAAATTGTTATAAAATATAAACTTCAACAATGGTATATAAAAAAAAAACTAGATAAAAATCTTTAAGACAATGGTCTAGTAAATAGAAATGATAATAAAAAAATATTTATAAATTGTAAATATACTAAATGTCAAATATATATTAAGATATAATAGATATCTACTACTAAGCGTTGAAAAATGGCTCCACAGCCAAAGGACTTGCAAATGTGTATTTAGAGTTATGGAACACCCGTTGACAATGCGATAACAATGATTATATTCGTGGTAAAGAAAACTCCAAGAACCTAGCTCTAAACACATTAATAGGAAAATTGAAACTGCGAAGGTTTAAAGGTAGTCTATTCCATATACGCGCAACGCGGACAATGAAGGAACGTTCACATATAGGAACATTCATTTTGAATACTGTTCCACGGTACTATTCTTAGGAAGCAATGCAATGAGAGAGAGAGACTACAGAAACAACAAAACCGGGCCATGAGATGCATTTTAAGGTGTATTAGATTGGGAAACGTTTCGGTCATGCTGGAAAACTTACAGTGGATATCTGTTAATCAGATGCTGTCAATGAAAGTATTAATTCAAAATAATTTGACCTATGTTTTTGATGTACAACTTACAAATTTACGTATCTTACATGATTTTAGACTGCAATTACATAAATCTAACTTTTTTCAAAATGTAATATTTTATAATGGGCTTAAAATTTTTAATCAGTTACCATTACAACTAAAAGTTGAAAGAAATTTTAAAGAATTTAAGCGTAATGTCACTGAATATGTTAAACAAAACTTTTAATTTATAAAATCCTAACTAAATTATAATTTGGTATTATCTAATAGCTTTAAATGTCTAAATAAATAAATAAATTCCCTAAATCAGGCTTATATATGGGAGCTATATCGAAATCTTAACCAATTTGAATTACACTTTTCTAAATATGAACCGATTTGGATAAAATTCGACAGTTTTCTGTGTAAAACAAAATCAATTGCAATAAAATCCGTTGAAATGTGTATAAAATATGAAATTTTCTGCCATATTTCCCTAAGTCAGGCTTATAAATGGGAGCTATATCGAAATCTTAACCAATTTGAATTAGATTTGGTACACAATGCTGATGTACGGAATTTGAAGAAGATCGGCCGGTAAATACGCCTATTATGACCAGATCGGTGATAAATGTATATGGCAGCTATATTTAAATCTGAACCATAATCAATAGCGATTGTCTTTGTCCCGAAAACAGAACCTATGCAAAGTTTAATGACGATCGGACTTAAACTGCTACCTGTACTTTGCACGCAAAAATACATGAACAGACAGACAGACGGACATAGCTAAATGGACTCAGAATTCAATTCTAAGACGATCACTATATCAAACGATGGGTCTCTGACTTTTTCTTTTTGGCGTTACATACAAATGCACAAACTTATTACATCCTGTACCACAGTGGTGGTGCAGGGTACAAAAAGGTGTGGATGTATAGAATTTTATATGTCTTTACAATATTTGGTGTTTCATCAAGAGAACAAAGGAAAGAAAACAAATTAATGCCAAATTAAAAAATCACTCATTTGCAGACGAAAAAGAACCATCTACGGTGTGCAAGACAAATGATCTGAAATCAATAATAATCGATTTCATTAGGAAACCGAAAATCATTTCAAATCAATTATAACTTTAAATCGTTCCAATGTGGGTAAAATTTATTTGGTATATATGAATGTGCAAATATTAAATTCCGAAATTAAATACAGTAGTTATAATATGAAGTGAATTATTGTCCTACCTGTAACTTGTTAATTTGCTGATGTGTGTGCGAAACTATGTTTTTTAAAGAATCGTTCGATTCGCTTGTTCCCAGAATTATAAACAATAGTGTTGAGGCAGCGATACAACAAAGTACGACGATGATGAAGTGTTTTGTTCGCATTTTTGCGTGTGCAGTTCCGTAATTTTCTAATTTGCACTCCTTTTTGTGTGCACCTATTTTATCCTCATAACTATTTCTGTGTGAAATATATTGGTTTCGATAAAGTTTTAGTCCTTCGATATTAACTCCTTTCCGCTATATATGGCTACATAACGCAAAAAAGAGTTGACAATGTAATTTAAATCTACATTTCTATCAAAAAATAATACCTTTTAGTTGTAAACAAAAACTACTATAGAAAATCAAGTAGTGTTGGGAAAGTAACGAGTATTTGATAACAAGTACTGACTAAATTTTTGTACTCGTACTATTAAATGAGTACTTAATATTTTCAATACCATCCCAATTAATACAAACGTTAGAAAATTGCTAAAATTCAACAATTTTTCAAACAATTTGTGAATATTCAAGTTGAGAAATTGTTGAGAAAATCGCGTATCAACAAAAAAAAATACACTCAATAGTAAAATTCCAATGTTTATTTGTATAGCAAATTTTGTCAAAATCCGGCTAACTGGAAAGGATGCCCCGTATATCAAAGAAATATATGGAGGCTAGGAAACAAAGACTAGACAAAGCAAGGCAAGAAAAAGCCGCAGCTACTAATAATGTAAAAAGTGTCATTAATATGTCTCTAAGAACACCAGGCAAATCTTTTGCCAGCCTACTAAAACCCCCTGCTCCTCAACAGAAACTTCTACAAAACAAACCGTTGTCATAGATGATTTTCTCAAACTATCAAGCTATTTCTTAGAACCACAAGAGCTAACTCTTGAGCAAGAAATCACAGTCTTCCTTAACGAATTTCAAAACATGTCAAAATCTGAAGCCAAGGTCGAGTTTCTTCGGTTACTCAATATAGTCAAAGTACAATATGGATATGGACCATATGAATTTCCTAACATTCAATGTCCGATATCTAAAGGTGAGTACTATGTTTGTATTTTTCACCAAAACACTAAATTAAAAGTACAAAAATCTGTGTGAAGACGATTTTATTTTTATAAAGTCTTGTGAAATAATGAAGGGAAAAGATCTAAGGAATTGATTGTGAACCATTTTATAATTATAATTTAATTAATTTAAAAAAGTAGCCGTGAAAACAAGATGGTTTTTACTTTGAAAACTGCTCCCTTTACTGACGGATATAATCCCTGACTATTAATTTTAAAGAAAATGAATTCAATATAAAATATTTGTTATTTTCTTGCCAAATTTGTTTGAATTTAGTACCGTAGGAAAAAATGTTGGGCGTAGGGGAAAAAAGGGAATTTTTAGGAGCCACGTAGGGTATTTTCAAAAAACTTCCTGGCATCACTGATGTCCACAATATATGGGATATGTTCGACACGCGGACTGTCGTCCGGAATAACTGATAGTCTGTAAAGCGCATAATTCAGATAATCTTTGAGCATATTATTGAGTACGCGAAAGGAGCTAATGTTGCCAGTAAATGTGTTGCTATGAGCAAAGGAAAACCGGGTTGAAAGTACAAAAATCTTCTCTTTTGTGTTGTGAAAAGAGCTCAACATTTTCTATACATTTTGGAAGAAATTATTTTTAACAATATCGTCATATTAGACTCGACTAATAACGGAAGTATCGGGCTTGAAGTTAATAAGAAAATTGACATTAATTGACTTAAAGCGATTCAGCAATGCTCCCCATAAACCCGGGTTTAAATATCAATACAATTGATCGGTATCGATAACAAGCAAGTAGATACATGTAACTTGTTGCTGGAAAATATTTTATCGTCGATAAATTTCTAAAGTGCCTTGATATCGTTGAACGATTTTTTTGCAATTGGAAATGTTGTTCCAGCCTTTATTAATTTGACGTATTAACAATAAGAAAAAAGGAAATATCGTCGATCAATTTTTAAAGTGCCTTTATATCGTTGAACGATCTTTTTGAAATTGGAAATGTTGTTCCAGCTTTTTTTAATTTGACGTAATTAACATAACTAGAGAGAGGAGTATACAGAATTTTTTTCGACCTGTTTTTTCTTGTATAAATAATACACACAAGAATGTCGTTGAGTAAGTCCAGCGCGAGTGACGACGCAAGCGTTAAAACGGATGAGTCGACGTCAGCTGCGTCAAAATCATCAATTAATCTGGTCGTACGCAATTATCAAAATTCTGATGAGAATTTGCAGCAATTGTTCGATAGCGTCTTAAATCCTAGTGAGTCGAACCGACCTTTACAAGTGCCTTTCCGAATGCGCAAGTTGCCAAATTCTTTCTTTACTCCTCCCGCTGCAAGCCCTAAATCGCCCACAGTATCACATTCACGGGCTAATAGCGTCGACTCTGCTTACGACTGTGGTTCACAACCAAATATTAACCAAACTTCCGTGGCATCATCACTCTCAGACTTGCAAACAGCTGCAGTACAGGCTCAACAGCAATCTTCAAACGCAATAAACACACAAACAACAGCTCCAACAGCACCAGCAGAACCTCCACGTTTACAAATCTGTCATTCACGTGCCCACAGTAGCCCCGCTTCTCTTCAACAAACTTACAATATACATGGTAATGTTTCGGAGGATGTTGCTTCGTCTCCTTTCCTTCAACAGCAGAACGATTCTCGAGGAAGTAGCACTGCAGGACCTGCGCCTGGATTTCCGAACAACTTGATAGGGTATAATGCAGCTGCTGGTCTTAATGCAAATAATATTTTGGGACTGTCTGGCGGTTCAGGCCCTGTCCCATTGCAAACATACCACATGAAGCAACGATCTTATGACGTCATTAGTCCAATTCAGCTGCAAAATGAGTTAGGACCTCTCCCCCCAGGATGGGAACAGGCTAAGACCAACGATGGTCAGATCTATTACTTGAAGTGAGTAGCCATTCTCAATAATCATATCTATTGACCACATCAATTAGTTTAAAGCTAACAATATAATATGTATGTACCTTGCAATTTTCCCACATGCTGCTAATGCATATACCATGAAGAATAAAAATATCAGCATCGTAAGGTAAATGTCGTATATCTAATCCTAAAATTGGTTTTTGTTTTCACTAAATAAAAAAGTGTTATATTAAACTTTCATTTAAAATTGTAATTCCCTTAGACTTTTAACCCATGCAGAAATACGTAAAACTTTCTCATTTTATATTCTTTCATTGATGAAGTTACATTTTGATAATACAATTGAAGAACTTGCTAACAAGATTATTTTTCCACCGATGCTCTGGCTCATTGCTATACAATATGGCATTCAATTTTCTGAAATAAAACATTGCTTACTTATGGCGATTTCGATTGGTAAAAAAGGTGCAACATTGTCGAAATTGTTTGCAAAATATGAAGGGCACTGTTATAGCTTTCGGGTCCTGTATCACTCACAATATTATGAATTAACAATAATTTATATAGCTTTTGGGCACTGTTATAGCTTTTGGGTCCTGTATCCCTCATAATATATGTATACACATCCCCATAAAATACAAGCACATTGCCATCCGGAGGAATTGAAATGGAGAATATATATAACTCCATCCTGCCAATGCCATGCGAACATGCTGCTGTGTTAGGCTCCTTTCGAGAGTCTATCAAACTACAATAGGCCCGAGTGGACTTCAGTATCAGCTGTTTAATTCACGTCCCATGCCAAAAATAAATAATACCCCACAAATCTTGTACCAAAAATTATATAGTTTAGTTTAATAATTCATTTTTATGTATATTGTATTTTGAATATTGTACATAAAAGCTATATCAAGTTAATGTTTTGTAATCAGAAGTGCACCAAAATTATAATCATTATATAATTTGTAAGATAAAAAAAATTATATTAGTAAGATAAAAAATTATATTTTTCAGCCATACAACAAAAACAACGCAATGGGAAGATCCAAGAACACAGTTCAAGCAACAACAGGCATTAAATGTGACTAGTATGTTATAATGATTATTTTATACGTACATTTAGGAAGTCCTCAAGCTTATTCGCATATTTTAGGTAATACCAGAGCAACTACTAAAGTCAATGCAGGTGAAAATATATTAGCTTCGAGCAATTTGGGACCCTTGCCTGAAGGATGGGAACAAGCCCTGACTGAAACAGGGGAAGTTTATTTCATCAACCATATCGATCGTACCACATCTTGGAATGACCCAAGATTAAGTGATCCACGATTTCGTAAGTACTAGATCAATAACAATAGATATATATTAATTAACTTATGTTTTAGCTCTTCTAATTCAAAAAGAATTAAAACCTAAGACGGAAATGAGTTGGGTTAATGCAACGGATATTGAAAAAGATTCGGATATATTCAAACAAAAAGCGCGACAGGTACATTTGATTGATATTATAATTGCAATGTAGAAATAATTTTTTTTTCTGACATCTGGCATATGCAGTTAAATTCACTTCTATTCGTAAAGGTCTACGATATTTTTGTTATGTAGATTTTTATGAAAATCAAAATTATGATTGAAACATATTGCTTATGAAATTAGTGTAAATAATTTCCAAATATTCCACGTCCCACAAAAAATTTGTTGTAAAAAATACGATCCATTTTCACAGTCCCGGAAATTCGGGACTGTTTGTAGCAATAGTTTTAAGTGTAGTCTAAGTCATTTGGTGCATAAGTTTTCGTATGGAATATAACAATCAGTTCTACATCGATCATTTAAATCAAATATAAAATCTGTTTTTTTACTCATCATAGAAACCTTTGAATAAGCACAATATAAGTTTGCATATGGATCCGTTCCTATCTGGTGACAACCACGCTCGACAGGAATCGAGTGACAGCGGATTGAGCCTATCTTCAAATTCATTTGCCGTGAACCCGGACTTCATAACCCATATGGATAATAGCATGGACTGTATAAGTGGTAATAAATTATGGGATATATTGCTTTCATCGAATTTCATTGGATTTTTAATAAACTGCATTTATTTTCAGAAAATGGCAGCATAATTGATAATTTGGACACAACTTTGCAGTTGAATGACAATATTATTATGATGAACGATGTTCTTAATTCAACTTCGAATAAACCCGATAATTTGGAATGGTATAAATTAAATTAATTTATTTGTTATATCGGTGACTATATAATTTTTATGTATACAATAATACATATAATTTTATATAGCAAGAAAAAACGTGCATAAACATCATTTTATCAACATTTATATGCCCACTCAAAAGCTAAGAGTAAAAGTATTTCCATTTATTGTAGATTTAATTATGATTATTTTTTGCAAGCAAAAAGTTCTAAACAATCAAATCAATAAAATTGTAAAGCACGACGTATTTTTCTCAATATTATATTAACTTACATTTACACGACAGTTTCAATAAAGAAAATTTTATTTTCTACAAAAAGAATTTTTTAATTGCCGTCGGCTAAATAACTTTTGTTGCCTCACGTGAGAAGTTTTCAGTTCTTTCATTTGCAATCATCTCACGCAATAGTTATTTGATTTCATTGCAAAAATTCGATTGATTGCAGAAGATATTTTGGATTAAATGCAAGTGCCAAGTTAACTAAGGTATGATATCGATTGATTACAGAAGATTTTTTGCATTAAACGCAAGGGACAAGTTAACTAAGATATTGACAAAACCAATTAGATCATTAGCCACAATGAATCTTTACAGCGGGTGTTGTTCATCGAGCCTAAAATTCCAAGACATAATTAATGAGAAGTTTTCAGTTCCTTCATTTGCAATCATCTCACTCCATAGGTTTTTGATTTCATTGCAAAAATTCGATATTGATTGACCTATAATAACCTTATAATAATCTCAGTCTGCAATTTCGTGGAAATAGCAAACAAATTTAGCAGTTCATATTTTCAAATCAACTATTTTTAAATAATCAAATGTACAATGTGCAAGTGAAATGATACATGTTAGGTTAGGTATAGTGGCATCCCGATATTTCAGGCTCACTTAGACTATTCAGTCCGTTGTAATACCACAGTGGAGAACTTCTCTGTTACCACTGAGTACTGCCCGATTCTTTGTTAAGCTCAATGACAAAGACCTCCTTATTATAGCCGAGTCCGAACGGCGTTCCACTTAAGGAAGCTTTGAAAGACACACATGTATCGCTTTTGTGGTGTATCACACTTAAAAGGTGCTCAGGACTATACACCGTCACAGACCTGAAAATGTCTACGAACATTTTTTCTGTGTGTACAGATGTATTCAAAGATACAAAATTATTAACATAAATAAATAACAGATATTGAAACTTTAATGTGTTTTTTTATATATTTTTACATTATATCCAAATGAAGGTATATAAAAACGATCAGCTAAAGGATTCAGAAATGGACAAGCCTCTGTCTGAATCAGAAGTAAGCGGATCACCTTGCGAAGTCGAGGGAGATACCAAAGTTGAAGACATTGATAGACACCGTATGCGAGAGGCGGTTTCTATTGCCTCAGAACTCACCAAAGTTGAACCTGTGGTTATTGCGAGAGTCACCGAGATCTCTGAAGAGGACATTCTTGATGACTCGATTGAAGCGGCTGATGTGACGGTTGTTGGAAATCTCGATGGTCCTACGGATCCTCCAGATAAATCTTCATCACTGTAAGGCTGCATGTGCTGCCTTAAAAGTTCTCCTGATGAAAGGGGACATAGATATAGTTCTTATTCAAGAACCATATGTTTATAGAAACAAAATATGTGAATTAAGTACTCCGGGGTTCAAACTATTGCAGTATACTGGTTATGATGTAAATCGAGCCTGTATAATTGCTAAAAACGAGCTCAACTTGTTTCTGCCTCCTTCAATGTACAATACAGACACTGTCGTTTAGAAATAGCCAAATGCAAATATTGGGTATCTTCGGTCTACATGGGACATGACAGGGAGATGCCTCCATGTGCCGTTAAGACCTTAGTGGAGGAGTCACTGAAAACAAAGACAAAACTCATTATGGAATACGATGCGAATGCACATCATAGTATATGGGGAAGTAGTGATACTAATGCAAGGGGAGAGCCGCTAATAGAGTTTATTTTGCGTACTTATCTTGTAGTTTGCAACAATGGAGATGCCCCAACCTTTGTCACTAAAAACAGGCAAGAGGTTTTGGACATCACCTTGGCCTCTCAAGAACTGAATGAAATGATATCTGAGTGGCAGGTTTTAAGTCAACACAGCTACTCAGATCAACGCTACATCAGTTTCAAATTTGATGTTCATATCACCAAGACCATATTTCCGCCAAATGTTAGGAAAACTGACTGGAATAGGTATAGGGAATCGTTCAATATGATGATACCGGAAATAACAGAGACAAATATGAGAAATGTGCAAGATATCGAACACGCAGTGGAGCGGATTACTAAGGCCTTCAACATCTCACTTGAAAGCTGCATGCCCTAGAGGGAAGCCAAGGGGGAAAAAGCGAGAACTGAGAAAGGCTCAGCATAACTCTTGGAATGATTACTGCAGCAGTATTGAGAATACGTCCGAGGCTTCCAGACTACGGAAGGTTCTAGCATCCATCCAACTCCGCTCCAGGTTTCATTAAAACATCGGAGGGCAATTGGACAACGTCCAGTGAGGAGAAGCTGGAGGTACTAATGGACACACATTTTCCAGGAAATCAGACGGTTGAACCATGTACTGGCGGTGCCACAGTTGCTCAGCGACCGTTTTCTGTCGAGGAAATTGTATCTGAAACTAGAATAAGATGGGCGCTAAATAGCTTTGGACCATTCAAATCCCCCGGACCTGATGGAATTACTTCGGCGGAGTTACAAGCAGTAGGCGATATATAAAGGATGTATCAACTTATCACATATCCCAGGAAAGTGGAGGGAAACAAAAATCGTTTTCATACCTAAAGCGGGAAAAGCCTCTCACTCGAAGGATTTCCGACCAATCAGCTTATCCTCATTCCTACTTAAGACTCAGAGAGGATGATAGATATTTATCTTAGAACTAACATCGATTCAAGTTTGTTCTCGAAACGACAGCATGCATACTCGAAGAGCAGGTCTACTGAGACCGCACTACATGAACTAGTCGGCTTTAGACGAACTGCTAATGAAGAGACGTATTTCAGCCACACTAGGACAAGCAAACATACAAAGGTATGTGAACAGAGGCACTCCCCAAGGAGGAGTTCTATCACATCTTCTTTGGAATGTTGTTATAAATAAACTTCTGGTTACTCTAGAAAAAGAAAGGATAAAAGTGGTGGCATACGCAGATGATGTGGCTCTGGCAGTCAGGGGAAAATTCCCATCCACAATCAGAGATATTATTCAGAGGGCCCTCCGGATGACTGAGAAATGGGCGAAAGACAATGGTCTTGGGGTAAATCCTGCAAAGACAGAATTAGTCATGTACTGCAACGATCGCAAAACTCCCACGGTTAGGCCTATTTCCTTAGGGGGTATTGAAATTCCCTTTGGTGAGTGTGCAAAATACCTTGGAGTTATTTTGGACAGGAAGCTGAACTTTAAGCTTAATATTGAAGAAAGGGCGAGAAAAGCAACTGTAGCTTTGTACTCGTGCAAAAAGGCAATAGGAAAAAAGTGGGGACTAAAACCAAAAAATTGTACATTGACTATACACGGCAGTGGTTAGACCTATAATGCTATATGGTGTTGTAGTCTGGTGGCCGGCACTTCAGAAACCGACTTGTTTAGATAAAGTTCAGCGTATGGCGTTTTTTTGTATTTCAGGAGCATTCAGCAAGACAGGAACAAATTCCCTTAATGTCATGCTGCATCTATTTCCTTTAGACATTTTGGCCAAACAGTCAGCTGCAACAACGGCTGTGCGGTTGCGCGAGCTATCGCTGTGGTCGGAAAAAAGTTACGGTCACAGTTCGGTCCTCAAAATAATGCCAGATGTGCCTAACGTAGTGGATTACACTTTGGCGAGTCCACTTTTCGACAAAAAGTTTGAGACTCTAATCCCCAACAGTGCACACAGACCCCGGGTAATAAAGAATATATAGATTTCTACACTGATGGCTCCAAATTGGATGGACAAGTGGGGTTCGGAGTATATTCTAATGATCTGGAACTTCGAATAGCGAAAAGATTACCTAATCACTGTAGTGTTTTTCAGGCTGAAATATTAGCAATAAGAGAGGTGGCGAATTGGCTGAGAAGTAATGTTCCAAAAAATGTGGGCATTAATATATACTCAGACAGTCAACCTGCAATAAAATCCTTGGACTCTGTGTTCCTCAAATCGAATCGGCCATCGACTGCCGCAAATCTCTCAATGAGATGGCTGAGCAGTACAATATTCACCTAATATGGGTGCCTGGCCATAGGAACATGCCGGGGAACTGCGAAGCGGATGAGTTGGCAAGGCTAGGGACTACCTTACATATTCCAGGGGAACTAGAATTTGTTGGTATGCCCCTAGCTACCTGCAAGCTCATGCTGCGTGAGAAGGCTGTTATGATGGCAAATGTTCGATGGGAGAATTGCAAGGGTTGTAACGACACCAAGCAAATATGGCCCCATTTCAACTTAAACCGCACACTAGATATGCTAATGTTCTCGAGACGTCAGATATCACTCCTGATATCTGCTATAACGGGTCGCTGCCTGATAGGCGATTTTGCAAAAACTATTGGCGCGAAGTATAATGACTATTGTATGAGCTGTCATGATGCCGAGGAAAAAGAATCAATTAAACACCTCTTGTGTGAGTGTCCTGCATTTTGTGTAAAGCGCAAGCAACTTTTAGGAGCATATACCTTCAGATTACTGGCGGATCTGGAAAACGTTAACTTAAGCAGTCTGCTAATGTTTTTGGAACAATCTGGTTGGTTCAGCGAAGAAAAAAAAATAGGTACTTTTAGTTAATGTGGTATCACAATGGACTGAATAGTCTAAGTGAGCCTGAATCTTAATCGGGCTGCCACTTTAACCTAACCTAACCTAACCTATGGGTTATTGGGCGGGAAACATAGATTCTTTGTATATAGTTGAATGTGGTATCACAATGGACTGAATAGTCTAAGTGAGCCTGAATCTTAATCGGGCTGCCACTTTAACCTAACCTAACCTAACCTATGGGTTATTGGGCGGGAAACATAGATTCTTTGTATATAGTTGAAATATGCACCCTTATTCCTGAAGTTGTTGTTGTCGTTGTAACAGTTTTTAGTGTAGTTTCGTCCATTTTGTTCTATGCTTATGTAGTTCTAATAGTAGCCAGATCAAGGAACTCTGCGACAAGGATGGGATGTGTCCAGAGTGATCTGGCGGTGAGACGGGAAGGCTTAGCTTGGCAAGCGAAAATGTGACGAGTGTCATGTAGCCAGATCAAGGAACTCTGCGACAAGGATGGGATGTGTCCAAAGTGATCTGGCGGTGAGACGGGAAGGCTTAGCTTGGCAAGCGAAAATGTGACGAGTGTCATGTAGCCAGATCAAGGAACTCTGCGACAAGGATGGGATGTGTCCAAAGTGATCTGGCGGTGAGACGGGAAGGCTTAGCTTGGCAAGCGAAAATGTGACGAGTGTCATGTGGCCCTTGATTACAGATGGGTCACACGTCAGCTTCGCTGCTATCAATCAGTAGGATTTGAGGCGGCTGCACTTGCCTGATCTTAGTTGGGCCAAAATTACCCTGGTCTGCCGTGGGAGGTCTCTCTCTCCTCCGGTGCTATGGGCGGTGGTCGGACTCCGAGAACAGGATTAACCTTGTAGCTTCTCACCGCTTCAGCTACAGTATCCTCATGATCTGATCTGGAGGCTCTCTTTTATAATATGGTGTACCTAGTTGGGCCAAAACTGCCCTAGTCTGCCGTGGGAGGTCTCTCTCTTCGGGTGCTGTGGGCGGTGATCGGTCTCCGAGAACAGGATTAACCTTGTAGCTTCTCACCGCTTCAGCTACAGTATTCTCATGAATCCTGTTCAGACCTTCTGGTATGCTGCCTGATTTAGAGGCTCTCTTTTATAACGCAGGATCTCGCGCACTAGAAGGTGAAAATCAACCTTTACATTCCAGACGACTTAAAGAGGCTGTCGAATGTGACCCCGAGAATCTTGGGGTAATTTATGGTCGGAATTATTTCGCCGTCGACTCTAACATTCAACTGCCTGCGTACTTCCGCCGTCCATGTAGTGAATAGTGTGGCTGAGGATTTAGTGGGAGATATTCTCAAATTTCTTCCAGTGAAATAAGTGGTAAGATCAGCGAGGTAGACGTTCAATCGACGCATATGTCATCAACTATAGGCCCGGATGTCATGATTGTACAGTCGTCCGCATATGATACAATTTCGACGCCGTCAGGAGGGGTTGGAATCGATCCAGGTAGAGATTAAACAGTGCCGAAGATATCACCCCATCCTAGGGAACTTCCTCTTTAACTCTACGGGGTTTTGTCCCTGAATTCCACGTATGACTGACGTCCGCACAGATAATTCAGAACCCAACGCCTGGGTTCTGCCAGTATGGACGTATTCTCGATCAGAGAACGTCTGCGATCTACCGCAACCGACCGGTGTATTTAGTAAACACCAACATTTGCAATCTTAAAACACCAATTGGTAAAAAATTTCAACCACCAATATCTAATGCAACCGACGACTGTCGGTGTTTGTTAGTATGAGTGTTGGTCTCTCGAAAACACCGTAGTAAAGCAATCACACAGAAGTTTTTTTAGACTTTATTAATCGAACAATTGAAAAATAAATTAAAAAAACGGAAATTGGTAAGAGGTGAAGTGGCTAATCTTCAAAAATTACAAAAAATGAAAAAAGGAACTAGAGATCAGCCATTAGATGAGCTAGACTGACTCCAACGATTTAAAACCGGTTGGAACAAATGGATTGTAGTTCAATGCCTTTGGCCTTTAGAGACAAATTGTAATAAATGGTAGAAAAGTTGTAACTATTATTAAAAAATCTATACTGTTCAATTATTTATTCCACTCTTTGCGGAACTCATGTTCTATATCATAGAGTCCTGAGCTGACCACGATAACAAATCTATAGATATAAAAATGCGCTATTTGAACTAAATTGACAAAGATCTGTATATATAGTAGTTATGATCACACATTCACATCATAGAAAAGAAAACTGCACAATTAACCTAAACGTGTTGATTTTCAATTCTATGAATGACGAGACGACTTAAAAGCGACGGCCTGGATATTCACCGTATTTAAGTATATAAATGAAAAAAGAAAGTTGTCAGATTTATTTGAAATGTATAGGACACGTGTATGGAAACCATGGAATAAAAAAGGAGTACTTCCGCTTTTGTGCCAGACTCCTCCTGTCTCACCGTATTTAAGTATATAAACGAACAAAGAAGGTTGTTCGATTTATTGTAAATGTACAGGACACGTGTATGGAAACCATGGAATAAGAAAGGAGTATGTACTTCCACCTGATTATACTCAGCTCAGCTAAATGTGGCGTGGTTTTCTGACCCAAGTAATCCGTCGCGTAAACATAGTAACATTTATAATTCGTATGCCTAAGCCACATATGTATATAAAATTTTCATAAAGTTTGTATTCCTTAAAATGGATTATTAAAGAAAAGTAATCGTTAAAAAAATGACGATTTTAGCGGCTAAACTCGAACTTAATACCCACCTTAAATTCGTCATTTTTTCACGATTACTTTCCTTTAATAATCCATTTTAAGGAATACAAACTTTGTGAAAATTTTGTTTGAGCTATTCCCCATCAAGTTATAATGAAATCTGCAACAAATATGTATAATTGTATGCCTTTTTTACTCATTTAGTTTTCACTTTAGTGAAAAAATTACGATTTTAGTGGCTAAACTCGAACTTAATACCCACCTTAACGCAAAAAGTCTACGTAGCAATAACGGAGCTTCATGAACATGTGGGTTAAAGAAATAAATAATTTTCAGGGTTATAAAAATATGATGTCAGAAATGTTTAATATAAACTATTTAAGTATATCAAGACGGAAAATATATCTCATTACAATTGTGTTCAATCGTCATCATCCAGTAGTATCGTCCTTGTTTGGAAACGCATACGTTTGGTATTTTTAATAATACCACTTAAAAGAAGGTTTGATCCTGGTTTATGACATGGCAGCAGCTCTTTCCAAATATGTTTCAGTTTTTGGGCGGCCGTATTGTTAGAATCCATTTGTTTCTGTGTTGCATCGATTTTATGTAGCTTTAGTGTTGGTACTTTTCTTAATATGAGTTGTTGGATGGGCATACTGGTCATTGTATCAGCTAATTCCAAATTATTTCTTACTTCTGTGTTTGTTGTTGACGATTCCTCATTTACTGCTAATGAACAACCACGTTTTTGAGGACATGTTGAAGATTTTGTCAAAACAGCATAATCAAAGCTTTCAGATGACTTCCTAATAATGGGAAAATAGAAAACAAAAATCATAATTGTACAACTTGGAGCTATTGAAATGAGATATGTATATAGTTATAATATCAGGTCCGATATCTGCAATATTTAATGCTAATATCGAGAAATGCTTTCTGTTTTAAAAATTTATATATTTTTGGTCCACACATAAGTACGCCGAATATGGTGCGTATGGGTCGATACCCCCATATAGACCGATCTCCCTATTTGACTTCTTGGGCTTCTATACAGCGCAATTTTTATCCGATTTGCTGAAACTCAAAATGTAGAGGTATTTTAGGTCCGTAATAGCTCACTTGTTTTCATTACATTATCCATTTTATTATAATTATCAATAACCATCCACTGTATAAAACTACAAAATTTTAAGTCTTGAATGATATGAAAGTGGTTTTCTTGAACACGAATCGTATCATCTTTCCATCTTCAAACAATGTTTTCTACAATGATATGAGAAATCCAAATTATTTATGGACTTTTGAATTCCTGACATATATTAGAGTGTGTTCTTGATAGGAGAACAAAAGTGATCTCTGTCTTTTTAATTTAGAAAAGAAATCTGAAAAACAGTGCTCTACAATAGAATCACAAAAGTGATTCTTGATAGGAGGACAAAAGTTATCTTTGTTAATTTTAAAGTTAAAAAGATATTAAAGTCAGAAGCAATTTCTTTCAATTTTTTTACGCAAAAGTGAGTAAAAAGATAAACTATAATATTTCTAAACTAATTTCAAAAAATATTCAAAATACGTCAACAGAATAGGCCGAGGAAAACACTGTATCGTGGAGAGCCGAAAATTGATATAAAAAAAGTTTCATCAAGATGGTAATTCTCAAAGTAAAATAGCTAAAATCATTCAATGCTCCAAAAAAATGATTTAAAGTATGACGATAAACGAGAAACAAGGGGAAGAAAAAGCAAAATATCTGAGACATTACAAAGAAAAATACTGCGTCAGGTGAAACGGGACCCTTTTGTGACGTCATCCGCCTTAAAAAACAATATCAACTTGATCTGGATACATCAACAATACGGTATATGCTCCTGAAGAATGATTTAAAGGCAAGAAGTCCACGTAAAGTGTCCCTCCTATCAAAGCGCAACATAAAACAACGACTATAATTTGCAAAAACGAATTGGCCTCTATCTAAATGGCGCAATATTTTTTGGTCGGATGAGACCAAAATTAATCTATTCAATTCAGATCGAAGTTGTCTTCAAGTTCGAAGACCCAAAACACAACTAATATCTGCTGATATGTTTTGACAATTTACTGAGCCAATGAAAGTCAACTGATGAATTAGGTTAGGTTAGGTTAGGTGGCAGCCCGATGTATCAGGCTCACTTAGACTATTCAGTCCATTGTGATACCACATTGGTGAACTTCTTTCTTATCACTGAGTGCTGCCCGATTCCATGTTAAGCTCAATGACAAGGGACCTCCTTTTTATAGCCGAGTCCGAACGGCGTTCCATATTGCAGTGAAACCACTTAGAGAAGCTTTGAAACCCTCAGAAATTTCACCAGCATTACTGAGGTGGGATAATCCACCGCTGAAAAACATTTTGGTGTTCGGTCGAAGCAGGAATCGAACCCACGACCTTGTGTATGCAAGGCGGGCATGCTAACCATTGCACCACGGTGGCTCCCCAACTGATGAATTAATACCACCTTATAAATTACTTGTTAGCAATGCCAAATTGATGGCTTTTAGAGATTTTTTACATATTATTACAATTCTAATACGAGCTAAGCGGACTTGAAGATTGAGGAATTCGTATTATTAAGTCCACGAAAAGAAAATACCAGATACTCATCTTTCAAACCTGACTATACATATGTTTCAATGTTGGCTAATAGACACTTCTATATTCTCTAGTAAGATTTTGCTGGGTCAGATTATTCGATTTGGGTCTTAAGATGGGTATTAAGTTCGAGTTTAGCCACTAATATTGAAAACAAATCTATAAAAGCAGAATAAAATTAAAACTTTTTTGGGTAAAGTTTTTTATAACTTGATGGGGAATCATCAAAAACAATCCTACGAAAATTCCATACGAGAATCATTTCTCCCAAGTTGAACCCTTTTTTCACCACTACTGTGGATCATCTTCTCATATAGCTACAAAAAGGGGATTTTCATTTTTTATGAAATTCAAAAACAACCTATTATACGGTAGAGGCCTCAGTGACAAATTTACCGAATCGATGGAAAAAATTCATAAAAATTTGTTCATTTTAAATAAATATCTTACCTTTTTAAATATGTGTATTTATTTATTGTGGGAGGTGGCGCCGCACACATTTTTTCCGGCTCCTCTGGATGATATCCAAAGTCAACACCATTTAACCAATTTTCATATCGCTCGGGTTGAAACCGTCGTACAAAAGTCTCCATAGAAATTTTTACCATATCCTTGCGACAATGACATATTGATGCTCTCTTTCCATACTCTATCCACCGCTTAGAGGCAAAATTTGTAGATTCTGCTCCATTGAAGCCATGATTGAAGCCAGCGTGATATCCATAAGGAAAAGTGATCATTATTTCCCCAGCTTCTTGAGTAATGCGATTGTAGGGAATTTTATATTGTTTTAAAACTTGTGGACTAATCAATGTCATTTTGTGACGAAGATGAGAATTACAATTTTGATAATTTTCATAAAAAATTCGGTTGGCTAATTTCTCCAGATTTCGTCCATAGGCGGGTGGGATCGCGTACCATGTTTTAGGAGCACCAAAATGCAGATAATTAATAGAGTATAGGTCCATATCCTCGGTATGCCACGCAAAAGAGCTTTTCCACATTCCAAAATACAAATAAGCTGTATTCACGCCATCTATTTCAATGCCATAATCCCTATTGACATAGTCAAGAATTGTCTCCAAACGATCTATGTTCCAAACATTTAAGTCACTATCACTTAAAGAACCCTTTATATCAGCGCCATAGAGAGGTGCTATGTATGTTACATTTTTCCAATATTTTCGTTCCAAGTCATCATAATCGAAGTGCTTTGGTGTTTGATACCGTTCGGAGTCTGCCAAATCTTTGAATTGGCGTAAAGTCATGGATCTTTTCAAAACATTTATTTGTTGATATTCTCCTTGTTTGCTATAAAAAATATTATTTTCTTTATTAGTAAATACAATTTCAACTTGTTACTGTGCATTGATAATTCGGTCACTTTATTAACCCTCCGATGAGTGACAAGGCCTCTGCGGAAGTGTTTTACTTTTATTATTTTATTTTCTGTTTTTACCTGTTCTCAACCATGGTAGTTCATGACTACCTGTACTAATTGGTAAGGAAGTGATAAACCATAATATTTTAAATCATATAAGACAGATTTATGATGACTAACAGTCCGCAGGGACCTTATTACCCATCGGAGGGTCAATCAGATAGAATTAAAGAATTTCATTACTATATTACATACCCGGAAACAACTTGGGATATAGGTGCTGGGATTGTCATGTTAATATTATCTATATCGTATCCTTCCTTTCTTGGGCGCCATTCGGGTGGTGGTATTATTTTGGCCAGTCCTGCTAAATGTGCTCCCCTATTCATATATAAATTATTATGACTATTATTTTATAAGAACTAGAGATACAATTTCCTCAATTAATATTTTTTTATTAATTGTACGCTTTCAAGAAATATAATGAGGAGATATACATCTGGTAATTTAGGCTATAAATGGTGAATTAAGTTGTACTATTAATTTTCTGGGACATAATTACAAATGAAAAAGGAGCGCCACTTCCAAAACAAGGAATATGTGCACTTTACCTCGATTCTATATACTCTATATAAGAAGAGAAATTTTTGAACTCTTCGTATGATGGCCGGAATGTCATAATTCGAGGTACTTTATGTGCAATGTCTTCCGAGTTTTTAGACATGTTTGTTGATGTCAATTGTTTTCACGAACAGCTTAAAAAAAGAAATACAAGAAAGAAAGAACTGTGTTAGTTTATAGTTGTGTATGAAACATTTGTATACATGTATACATAGTCATATTTAACATCGAAACATGGAATATAACTATCTTATATTATATTATTATTTTCCCTTGTTAGAACGTTTATTTATATTTTTTCGGTTGTCTTGAAGTGTCACGCAGAGAATGTAATGTTATAGGAAAAGGCGTATAGTTGTTTGTTATCGGCGGCGTACGTTTGGTTAAGACCTTTCGACAAAAAGAATTCTGCTAAAAACAGCAGTCGATGTCTGCTATTATATTTTTGTACATCAGGGTCTAACGAACAATAAATTTTTAGGTTATAAATTTTTCCCCAAATCATATTTAAGAACCAAAAGTAGTTTCTGGAAATGTTTTCCACTGTAATATACTTACAAGCTCCTAAATACGAACAGCAAACTTTTTGATTGCTGTTAAGGTAAGTACTATGTTCGCTTTTCGCGTTGAAATTTTCGCAATTTCTTTATTAAAACAGTTCTATATAGAGCAGATAGATTAACTCAATTTATGTGCATTTTCTTGTTCCTCTAGATTTCGGCAAGACTATACAGGAATACATCTTTTTTCATTTATAATTTTGATTGTTTCAGAAAAAGTAATCACGGAAATAAAGTGATTTTCAACTCGAAAACCGAACATTGCACCCACCTTTATGCATCAATTCGATAAATATTCCGATTTTTTGATATTCATAAAAAAATGTTTTAATTTAAAATATTTTTTTTAGTAGTAATAAGTTCTTTTTTATGTCAATTTTTTTTATCTATTGTTTATTAGTAGTTGTTCTCACTTTGTTTTCTAAATCACTAAAATAGTTTTTTATTTTATTTTTTTCTTTTCTAACTAAACAAAAAAATAAAATCACGTATCTTTACTCATTCTTTGTTCTTCTCTTTTATAAGTTATTACTACTAGTTTTTATTCTAATTTTTATTTTGTTATTTTTGGTCAAATTTTTATATATTTAAAGTTACTTTTGTAGTTTTTTATAACCATTGTATATTGGCCTAAAGGCTTGGTTATTTTCACAATAAATATAAATAAAAAATATATATTGTTTTAATTGTGTTAGGATAGCTCCGAAGTTGACATTTTTATTTGTTTCATCCAAACAATAAATGTCAATAGCCAAACTAAAACATGTTTTAGTGTAATCGAGCTTAAAATATAGCAGACAATGTTTCAGCAAATAGTGACAGCTTTCCCTTTTCCAGCAGATTTTTTGCAGTGCTTTTTCATCCTTGATTTGATAAAAATATAACTTTCATACATATTTTTGCACTTCCACTTTAGTGCTTTGGTGGAAAAGTCGAACATAGTACCCAACTTATACTAACAAAATTTTCGGTGGCGTTAAATTCCACAAAGTAGTATGTAGCTTTAATTTAATGTAATTATTGCTACCCATAAAAAATACATTAGCAATTTTGCTATAGGAATATCGTGCAGGCCTTGTTATCGCTGGTTTGCATTTTGTTCACATATGAAACATAGGGCGAGCTGTACTATTGGGACACTTAAGGGTCCCAAGGGCTTACTCAATTAAAATGGAACCGCAATATTCAATGTACACTTTCTTAATTGACAGTTAAAGCCTGAAGCCTTGTATTAATTTCGTGTTTCCCAGATGAAAATTTTTTTATTCTTAAAATTTTGTTAATCTTAACATATTCATGAAAATTTTGTTATTCTTAACACATTGTTTTGATAGCCCCATGGATTAACTTTTTTGAACCAAACATCCTTTAATTTGATAAAAAAAAATATAACCATAGTCACTAGACAGTAATTCTAAATAACTGAAAAAAACGGAAAGGTCCTTTTTCTAATAGAATTTTCTAAACGGGATGTGCTTTTGAGGAAAACTTGTGTGTTTGAACTTGATTTTTTGTATCGTTTTGAAATGCTTATAAATGGATAACATTTCAAACCCCAAAAAGGGCCTGCTGAGAATGCCTACTGATCACACCAATTTGATATTATTAAAAACAGCAGCAACGATATCTTATGAAGAAGGCGGAATAAACTTAATTCTCAAACAATTATAACAGTCATCACAAAATTGGACTAAATACACCTCTTTGGACCCCACGTCATGCGATACTGCAATACGAACTCGTTCCACTAATTATAGAGAACAAACTTCCAGTAGTAACAACATTTAAGTTAGAATGAGATTAGCGTTGCCGTATCTTTGAAATGAACAAAAACAGAACCCAATAAACACAGGATGAGCGTTTTTCAAATGCAACACCTCTTCAGTTTGAGGGTAAATATCATTTTCAACATAAATTCAACTTGACTTGAAAAAGCTCATCTTCAATTCATCTTCAAATTGTTTGCGAATTACAACCAATTTGGCAAAATGTTGACGAAAACTTTGAAAATGTGTTGAAGATAATTGGAGAAAACTTTGACAAAACACTACCCTGAAATGCAACGAAAAAACCACATGGTTTTCAATACTACTTTGGACAACAAAGTTCGTGGAAGAAATACAAAAATGTGGAAATTTTTTAATAATCAATTGAAATTGCTTATAATAATTGGTAAGTAAAACTAAAACACGAAATGAAAACTTGAAGGAAGTCACTAAACTCAAATCTCTTTGCAGACAACTAAAATATTTGGATGCTGATTCTTGGACACATTAAGAGGCTGGCCGATGAAAAATGGTAGTGGCTTATCGAGAAGAGAAAGTTTCCATAAATCAAAGTGCAACCAAAAAAACTTGGTATTTATGCTTTTCCATATCAACAACTACTGGATGATCGCATCATCGGTTTAATTTGTTATTTTGTGCATTGAAATTGCTGGAAATTTATTCCAATTATCTGGCCATCAAGTTCCTGAAAATTGCCAGTATTTTAATAACAACAATTTTGTAACACCAACGTTCTTGAGGAAATCACGAAGTACGTGGTCAGTTGGAAGAAATACAAATTGGTAAGTCAAAATAAAAAGTGAAATGAAAATATAATGGAAATCACAAAACTCGATTGTTTTGCAGAAAACTAAAATCATTGAATGGTATATTCTTGGAAGATGTTGGCCGATGAAAAACCGATGAAGGAAACAACAAAGAAAAGTTTTCAGAAAACTTACAAAGTGCAACCAACTAAAACAAAGTGCAACAATTCCTATATCAAGGACTTCTGGATGAAAATGTGCATCATCGGTTTAATTTGTTATTTTGTGAATTGAAATTGCTGGAAATTTATTCCAATTATCTGGCCATCAAGTTCCTGAAAATTGCCAGTATTTTAATAACAACAATTTTGTAATACCAACGTTCTTGAGGAAATCACGAAGTACCTGGTCAGTTGGAAGAAATACAAATTGGTAAGTCAAAATAAAAAGTGAAATGAAAACATAATGGAAATCACAAAACTCGATTGTTTTGCAGAAAACTAAAATCATTGAATGGTATATTCTTGGAAGATGTTGGCCGATGAAAAACCGATGAAGGAAACAACAAAGAAAAGTTTTCAGAAAACTTACAAAGTGCAACCAATTAAAACAAAGTGCAACAATTCCTATATCAAGAACTTCTGGATGAAAATGTGCATTACATCAATTTACCCGTCATCAGTTTGATATTTTGTGATTTCCTCTTGCTGGAATCTATTCTAACACACAAGCCAGCAAGATCCTCGATAGTAATTATTTCAAATTGCCAGCATATTAATGACACCAACATTATGGAGGAAATGGAATTATACATGTAAAAATGTTTAAGATATTTAAAGTTGTATTCATAGTTTTATTTATTAATACGTTTAATAAGATAATTACATTTTGATTGGTATAATATTATTATTTTCATATATTATTAATGTTATTTTTAAGATTATTATATTTGTTAACGAAAAAATAATAAAATTTACAAAATCCCTAGAAATTTAGTATTGACTTTCAGTTAGAACTAGGATTGACTTTCATACAAATTGTGGTTTGAAAGTATTCGCAACAATGCTAGTTTTTTATTTTTCTCACATTGAAAACTGTTTGAGAAATTATTGAGTAGCGATGCATTTAAATTTGAGGATTACAATTGAGAAATTATTGCTATTTTGTTGAATTTTACTGTTGAGGGTAATGTCTGTTTTTTGTTGAGAACGCGATTTTCTCAACAATTTCTCAACTTGAATATTACCCTAATTCTTTGAAAAAATGTTTGAAAAATTATTGAATTTTAGTATTTTTCAAACGTTTGTGTTTATTGGGAATTGTTCCATTATTGCGTACGCATCAATTGTCAAACGAGCGAAGCAGTACTGACAACGCATGCATTTTTGAGCAAGACAACAACAACAAATCGAAAACAAAATTACTTTTGTTGTCGACATTGACATTTTCTTCCTGTCAAATATTGGCGCAAAGAATTATAAACAAATATAATTTATTAACATATTTTCTAAATCACTTTCCAAAAGGCTACTATACTATGAGACAAGTGGTTTTGTGTAGTCGGGAAACATAAAAAGATATAGTAGGCGTTGAAATCCTTGCCTTTCATAGTTTGAAATTTACTCAATTGATTATTTTCAGCTTGTAGCTAGTGTAATTGAGTCTACAATCAATAAATACGTTTTCACTCACAATTCTTATAATATAGAGATATTTTGCGATCAATTAATATTATGTTGTCTCCTGATCATCACCAAGAGGAGGTAAACTCTGCTTTGGACCGTCAAATTCGACAGGATATCCAGGATATGGCCCAAGAGGCACAAATTCAAGCACAAATTATAGCACACGAAGGTAATAGTTCCCGGTTTGTTGTAATCTCGATGAATAAAAATGACTTCTCCAAAAGTTCTTAATTTGACGGATCGTCCGTCAACTCGTCATTTATATGTCAGATTACGTAATTTGACATATACACCACAAAAACAATGTTAAGTCTAGTTGGAAATGTCATTTGTACAAAAAAAGAAGACTTGAAGCCCCAAAAACAAAACAAATTTCAATAACAATTTCAGCAAGGGACCGATTTCAATCCACCTCCAGCGTTGAAGAAGATGGACATGAAGACGTGGCTCATGAAGGAGGCGTTGTTTTGGGAGTGGTGGAAGAAGACGAACAACACGAAACTATAGTCGAAGAGGATGTTTCAGAACAAGATATGTCAGATATGCATGATACTAAAGATTATAAAGACATCATGATGGATTCTCAAGATGGTAGTATGTTGAGGAAAAGAAGAGGCAATTTACCAAAACATTCTGTAAAAATACTGAAAAGATGGCTTTATGAACATCGTTACAATGCTTATCCAAGCGACGCAGAAAAATTCACTTTAAGCCAAGAGGCAAATTTAACTGTGCTACAGGTAAGTAGTACAAAAAATAATGGACCGCAATGTACCACAACTGTTTTTGTTATAGGTGTGTAATTGGTTCATAAATGCTCGACGTCGCATTCTGCCAGAAATGATTAGACGTGAAGGAAATGATCCACTCCATTTCACAATATCGAGAAGAGGAAAGAAGTTGAACTCATCTATGAATTCAAGTGGTAGCCTGAATATTTCTGGAAATGGCCCAAATCCTATTACAGGCAGTCCTGCATCAGAAGTGGTAAATGTTGCCCAAATAAAAATATGGTTGGATTTGAATAGACCTCCTTTTAGGTTGTTGGAGCTACGGAAGAAGTTGAAGGCGAAGAAGTCCATGACGGCGTAGCAAATGTTCTAACTGCACTAGGCCATTTCGTCCAAACACCAGGTGGTCAAATGGTCAAAGTTGAACCTGATATCGAATATGACGATAGCGTTATTTACAGGTACAATTAATGATTTGCTTTAATTTTGTTTAGATTATTGAAATAATGTAGTTGCATATACGAAGACAAAATTCGAATCGTGAAGTATTTCTTAATTTCCAAACGCAAATTAAATCAAACATTTTATCGAAAAAGCAAGTTCATAAAGAACTCTCGACGATTGCACTGCCATTTCTTTCAAAAAATTCAATGAGAGATATCACTCCTAGTGAATGCTTCAACAACGACGAAGAACAAGTTTCTAAAAAAGGTATAAACGAAGAATTTCAAGTTGACTCGAAATATTTTTATTTCGGCAAGAAAGAATTAGACGCAATAAGGTAGTCTCCGAAATACTTTCTTATACACGTCATTTGAACGGACACAAAAAAATACTTCAAATTTTTATTCTTTTTTAATTTTAAGGTCAGAGGATGATAGCGCCAATGAGTACGATAACTGTGATGCACCCAGTGAAGAAGACAGTAAATTTGTGAACACTGACGCGTGGCAGTCTGTTATGAAGTATGTTTCAGAAAAGGTTATTGTTCTTCATTAACACTTAGTTTTTTTCTTGTTGAACTTATATCTATAGTACGGAAGAAGTCACTACAACTAGTCCGAGTACACCGCATAATACATATTGGTCTACATCGCATCAACAAATGGTCCGCGCCCAGCACCATCCCGTTGAAAAGTCATTGCAGACATCAGGTATGTGTTTTAGTAATACGAAAAGAGTTTTACGAAAAGAGATTTACATAAAACTATCAAGTATCACGAATGAAAAAAATGCCCCATATAACTAAAATGTCAACTGTGCTTTGTTGTATTAATAGACAAATAATAAAAGATACATGCGATCTTGCCATGAGTTGAACATTAAAAATGTAAATATTTTATTTTTGAAACGGTTGCTATTTCAACAATTTTTATCCGATTTTTATGTGCTTTGGACTCAGTGGTCAATTTTCGTGGTCTTTCATAATATATACATATTTAGCAATATTTTTTACAAGATATCAGTATTTCGAATACATTTTGTATTTTTCTTCAAAATCTGCCACTATTTACAAATGTAAATATATACATACGGCATAAGATTCTTTTAGTTGATTTCATATGAAAATAATACAAATAAAAGAAGAGTAAATTAAAGCTCAAAATATTTATATTTTTAGAAACTGTAGCATTTGGTTTGGATCCAGCTTTGCTCCAAATAGACTGTTTTTTTACACTTCCCACATATTTTTCTTGTAGACACTTTATTTTCACCTCATCATGGTAGCACATATATCAAGCGGTTTTTACTGTTGAATATCCTCTGAATAAAAGAAATATATATGGGCATTCATAGTTAGAATGTTAATTGTACTTTCTGTGCAAAATTTCATGTAAATCGGAGTAAAACTTTGGCCTCTGTAGTAATATGGGTGTATATCGGTGCCAGAGCTGGGGTTATATGCGGATAATTTTCTCATCATCTATGATATTCTTTGGCTGCGCCCATGAAAGCGACGTTAACTGATATTGACTCTTCGTTAGGTAACAACGGATTATTAACAAATGCTTCGGAAAAAAAAGACATGATTTGTACGACCCTAACATTTTCTAATTGAGAGAAGAGGCTTACTGTATCGTTAAATAAAATGAAATGAAATAAGTTGTCTTGGGATAATCCTTGATAACAAACTTTCCACATAAACTACATAACTTCTAAAGTTATAGTAACATTGCGTATGATTATCTCGACTAACACCTTTCATCCTCGACAAATTTAATTTGAAATTGCATGGTTGATACTCCTAATCTTTATGGAATTGAGTGTCTGGAACTAACGCCATTATCGCGTGAAAGTTTTTATTCTTGCACAACAGCGGCTGTGGGGCCGCTTATATCTCATAATCATAGGTTTTGAAAAATGTTTTCTTATAATCTGAAAAATATAGGATATATACCGTTTAAATTCATTTCTACGCATTTTTGTTTTGTTTAAGTTACGTATATTTAATGACACATTTTTGCTACTAGGTGTCACTGGTGCACAGCACTCAACAAATCTGATTGTATCCAATGACGAAGTAGTGGGATCCGAGGAGGCTGGCGTTGGAGCTGAAGCTACAGTAGTCACTTCCGACAATTCGGTCCGGACCACCACCAATAACAATATAATATTGGGAAATAGTGATATTCTTGCAAGCAATACCAAGAGTCATTTGGTTAAGGGTAAGTTTATATATATATGCTATTCCTAACATTTTGAACAAACGTTTACAATTACAGGTTTCGGGTGCTGTACTAAAGACAAATTTAAGTGTTTGTATTTGCTTGTAGAAACTGCGGTCTCTGTACGCCAGCGAGAAAAGAACTATGAAGATGATATACACCTATTGGGAAATTGAGCTATAAATTTGAACTAACAAACATTTTTACATATTTAAATCGAATTTATCTTACTTTCATAACTTATTATATAATTAAATGTTTCATTCTCTTCGATGCTTCCAAAAGCTTTTAGTTTCAATTATAATTGACGATCTCAAAACACATCAAACTGCTAATTTTCGTCTACATAATTTAATTTGTATATAATTTGTAAGATTTGTGTAATAAATTACTGTGGGTAATTACGCAATTAGTGTTTGATGCTTCCTTCGTTGTGGCTATCTGTCGATTTCCCATTTGCCGAATACAATATAAGGTTGATATAATGTTCTTTAGTAAACTACACATTTTTAAGTATTTAAAAATTAATCAACTTTCCCATTTTACATAATCACGTTTGTCTGAAGATTGTGTCAAAAACGTATTTTTGACATGATTTATGTTTCTGTAATAATAAAACGCACGGCCATAATGATTTTGACCGAATTAAAATTGATCTAAAATAGAGTGCTTTTATAAAAGATATAATAAACATTGATGTTAAGCAACATGTACATTATTTTACATGAAAAATTAAAATGTTCACTTTTGAATAATAATCATGCTGGTGGGTTAGTCTGAAAATGGTATTTTAAAAAAAGTATTCTATGTTTTTTATCGTTTTTTTTCTTGATCTGTAAATTTCAAAAATGAAGGTTGATTTTGCACTTCCAGCGAAAGTAGTGCTACCTATAAGAAAGATTTTGTTTTCCTACCGAAAATTCATAAGAAATATATGACAAAATTGTATTGTTGGCATTCAACAGAAATGTCGGCAAGACAAAATGGTATTCATATTTATTCTTAAATCTTTGATTACATATTGATTTGTGTTTTCTGACGTTTATCCTTAGTAACTATGACGAGATTTGGGCTACATTTTACACATTTTTGATCCAAATATCAGACATCTCAGGTCCATCATATACCGATTAACACATAACACCCTTCGGAGACACCAAATTGTCTGAGCGTCTTCATGTTATTTGTATGACGGAGGTAGATTGCAAAATATTAAGTTTTTCATGCTTCCGGTCAGACAATTTCAAACATGTATACTTTTTTATCTTTCCTAAATAAATGTGCAGAGTTTAAATCAATATTTTTACGAAATCTTATATTTATACGCTTGGAAGGTACTTATTGATAATGCTTAATTGTGTCAAAATACACCCATAGTAAAATTAATATAACAACCCTTTAATTTAGTAACTTGAGAAGTTGTATCACATAACTTCTCAATAGTAGCGTTTTTCCAAAAAGATTTATATATTGTATACGGCTATTTTCAAAGTGGTGTGTGAAGAATATTCATCTCATTAAACCCACTATTTTCAAATGCAACACAATACATGAGACACTGACACTCCTAAAGTATTACAACATTTTTCATTTAGTTCAATTTAAATAAAGCCATTTGTTGTTAGCACCTAATTTTTATATTGATTTTCATAATTTATTAATATTGTAAATCATTTAATAAATAAATAAAAATAAACAATAATGGTAAAATTTGTCTCCCCTACCTCCAATGAACATTCTCATTTGTTTACGGCGATTGCTATTAAATTCTTGACGGCAGAACATAATGGCTTAGTACCAGTCTTTAGTAACAATTTTTCAAACTACTCCAAGTTACACTTTATTGGTCCTCAAATATATCCAGTAGATAAAGACAGCATATAACATAACACTTTGTTATAATGCTCGAACCCCAACTTTTTCCGTCACTATGTCAAAAGAGAAAAATGATAAAATACTTAAATTTATATTTAAATGTTCTGAATAAATATTATTTCAAATCCAAATTTAAACAATTAAAACCAAGTGAAGAACTGATTTGTGTTAGATAATATAGATATAGCTCAGATTTAGATATAGCTCCCATATATATCTTTCGCCCGATATGCACTTATATGGAGCCAGAAGCCAGAGTTTTATCCCGATTAGCTTACACAAGGAGTACAATTGGTAGTATAGTCATGTGTTCCAAATTTGATTGAAATCGGTTCAGATTTAGATATAGCTCCCATATATATGTTTTTCTGATTTCGACAAAAATGGTCAAAATACCCACCACCATAGAATGGTGACGGGGGTATAATAAGTTTGTCATTCCGTGTGTAACACATCGAAATATCGATTTCCGACTATATAAAGTATATATATTCTTGATCAGGGAGAAATAATGAAGCAATCGTGCTGAAATTTTTCACAAACTCGTCTTTTGTCTGCAGGCAGGTCAAGTTCGAAGATGGACTATATCGGTCCAGGTTTTCATATAGTCCCCATATAAACCGACCTCCCGATTTGTGGTCTTGGGCTTATAGAAATCGTAGTTTTTATCCAATTTGCCTGAAATTTAAAATCTAGAGGTACTTGAGGACCATCGAAAGGTGTGCCGAAAATGGTGAGTATCGGTCCATGTTTTGGTATAGCCCCCATATAGACCGATCTCCCGACTTTATTTCTTGGGCTTATAGAAACCGCAGTTTTTATTCAATTTACCTGAAATTGGAAATCTAGAGATATTGTAGGACCATAAAGAGGTGTGCCAAAAATTGTGAGTATCGGTCCATGTTTTGGTATGGTCCCCATATAAAACGACCTCCCGATTTGGGGTCTTGGGCTTATAGAAACCGTAGTTGTTATCCAATTTGTCTGAAATTGGAAATCTAGAGGTATTTTCGGGTCATAAAGAGGTGTGCCGATAACGGTGAGTATCGGTCCATATTTTAGTATAGCCCCCATAAGAACGATCTCCCGATTTAACACCTTGGGTTTCTAGAAACCGTAGTTTTTATCTGATTTGGCTGAAATTGTAAATATTCTGGTATTGTAGGCTCACAAAAACGTGTAACGGATTAAGTTTTTATCGGTCCATTTGGTAATGCCTCCATATAGACCGACTTCACTTCTTGACGGTGTAGAAGGCGCACTGATCATGAAAATTGCTTGAAACTCAATGTAAAATTTCCAGATTTTACTTCTACAGATTTAAGATTTCAAATCAAGACGTTATTTTATAATTTTCTTGCACACTTACTAGAGATGTTAATGATTCCTCTAAAACTCAAACAGAAATGGTTCTTATAAATCCAGAATCTGATATAGTCCTCATAGGTGAAATCTTTAAATTTATCTTCGGGAAGTGTCCTCAAGTCCTCCTGAATTTTCAAAGGAAACCCTAATATTTGGTTCATGGTGGTGGGTATTTAAGATTCGGCCCGGCCGAACTTAGTGCTGTATATACTTGTTTTTTACTAACATTGTGTTCCACCCTAGTGCATTAGCCGACTTAAATTTTGAGTCTATAGATTTTGTAGAAGTCTATCAAATTCTGTCCAGATCGAGTGACATTTAAATGTATGTATTTGGGACAAACCTTTATATATAGCCCCCCCAACACATTTAACGGATGTGATATGGTATCGAAAATTTAGATCTACAAAGTGGTGCAGGGTATAATATAGTCGGCCCCGCCCGACTTTAGACTTTCCAATATAAGTGCAAGATACGAATAAGGCTACGGCTATAAATTGAATAAGTTTTCATCTTTAAAATAACATAGCATAGATTATTATTGGCGGTTTTATGTTCTCATGTTAATATAGCAATCTTTTTACAGCATTTTAAAGAACATAAACTTTTCAATTGTTGATTTGAATCAAGTTTTAATAAAATTTGTAAACAATTACGGATTTAGGTTTGATTATAGCGGATAAAGGAGTTCGAGTTTAAGGTGAGTATTAAGTTCGAGTTTAGCCGCTAAAATCGCCATTTTTTCACAATTACTTTTCTTTAATAATCCATTTTCAAGAATACAAACTTTATGAAAAGTTGCTTTAGGCTATTCCCCATCAAGTTTAGCGGCTAAACTCGAACTTAATACCCACCTTTAGTCGCTAAAATCAAAACTAGATCTATGAAAGCAGAATAACAGAATAATTTTTTGGCATATTTTGGTGGGAATGATTCAAAGCAACAATTGAAATATTTGATTTTCTTTAAAATAAATTATTAAAGAAAAGTAACCTTGAAAAAGCTGTGGTATCACAATGGACTGAATAGTCTAAGTGAGCCGGCCTTAAGAAATTTGGCGGTGGTATATTGTGGAACTTCTGGAGCTTCTAATGACCGGAATTTTCAAAGGATTTGTCACAAATTGGAACTTGATATTATTTGATACTTAGAGAAATAGGTTCAATACAGTTTTTATCGGTTCATTTTTTGATATAGTCCCTACATGATCTCCTGATTCGAATGCATGAAATTTCACTTTTTATTTTTATCAATATATTTTATTACACTTTTATTTGTAATGTTTACAATTTGAAAAACGTTTACGTACCCACCGGGGTTTAAACATGAGTCTGTTTGCATCATTACAGAACACCTTAGCACACACTGACACATTCTTTATTAGTATGAGCGAAAAAATAAAGAACACATCGGAAAATTTTTGAGTATTAAGTTCGAGTTTAGCCACTAAAATCGCCATTTTTTCACAATTACTTTTCTTTAATAATCCATTTTCAAGAATACAAACTTTATGAAAAGTTGCTTTAGCCTATTCCCCATCAAGTTTAGCGGCTAAACTCGAACTTAATACTCACCTTTAGTCGCTAAAATCAAAACTAGATCTATGAAAGCAGAATAACAGAATAATTTTTTGGCATATTTTGGTGGGAATGATTCAAAGCAACAATTGAAATATTTGATTTTCTTTAAAATAAATTATTAAAGAAAAGTAACCTTGAAAAAGCTGTGGTATCACAATGGACTGAATAGTCTAAGTGAGCCGGCCTTAAGAAATTTGGCGGTGGTATATTGTGGAACTTCTGGAGCTTCTAATGACCGGAATTTTCAAAGGATTTGTCACAAATTGGAACTTGATATTATTTGATACTTAGAGAAATAGGTTCAATACAGTTTTTATCGGTTCATTTTTTGATATAGTCCCTACATGATCTCCTGATTCGAATGCATGAAATTTCACTTTTTATTTTTATCAATATATTTTATTACACTTTTATTTGTAATGTTTACAATTTGGGTTTAAACATGAGTCTGTTTGCATCATTACAGAACACCTTAGCACACACTGACACATTCTTTATTAGTATGAGCGAAAAAATAAAGAACACATCGGAAAATTTTTTAACAAATATTTTTCAAAAAATTGTTTTTATGTTGTACATCGGTTTGCTTTTTTTTCGGCGTATATTTTTGTAGAAATATATTTTTTCCATTTAAACTCAATAAAAAATTTAAAAATCTCGTAATTTGCAAAACCTTTTCAAAAGAACATGGATGTGAAAACTTAAACGGGCACAGGTTTAAATCCCCGCGTGAGCAACATTTTAATTTAGTTTTTATTTTACTTTTCTGTTGCTTCTCTATTCTTTTTAGCGACATTTAATTGTCCAAAATATTATATATTTTGTTTCCATTTAAACTCAATAACATATTGAAAATTCACACAATTTGCAAAACTTTCTTCAAAGAACATGGAAGTGAAAAAGCCAACAGACACAGGTTCAAATCCCCACGGGGTCGAAACTTTTTATTTAGTTTTATTGTTTTTTTTTTTACTTTTCGGTCGATTTTCTATTTTTTTTTGACATTGAATTGTCCAAACTGTTATTTTTGACTTTATAGTCTTATAAAAGCTAGGTTTGAAAATGCAAAAATAGTAAGCACGATTCTACTCACGTTAGTTTTTCTAATCCGGCTTTTTTCTGTATGTTTATGACATAAACTCCCCACAATTCTCATACACGGTGATTCTGTGATAGTATTGGTGATTTGAAATATTTCTGATTTGAGATTTTATCAAAATGTAGATCTAAATACAACATGAAGATCTAAATACAACTTTTTAATTAAATTGGTATTAAAACATAGAACCATACTCTCCGGTTGTAGTTTCTTCTTGAAATTGAATTCATAAAATGTTTACAATGTATATCTTTTTTCTAAAAAAATGAAAATGAAATGACAATTGCGTACACTTTATGTTCATTTAGTAAAATTAATAAATTGAAAATATACTTTCACACAAAACGAAACATTCAAGCACCTACCTAAGTTGATCAAAATGAAAAAAAAAATAAAAATCACCAAAATCACCTTTTCTCCCTTTTCGTACGCCAAATTTTGACGTACAGAAAAGGTGAAAATTTAAAATCACCTTTTCGTATGCCAAATTTTGACGTTCAAAGGTGAAAATTTAAAATCATCATTTTTATAAAAGCCTAGAAGTATGCCGGTTTATTTTATTTTATTCGTCTAGTCAAGTATATAGTATGAAAATCACTTGAATTATAAGAATGAACATCACTTGAATTAAAAGCACGTGCAGATCTGTAATTGAAAACGTATTGATTTTAAGTCTTTCTTAAATGTGTTTGTGATAATTGGTTAAAGATAGAAAGTGCTACTCTTGGATGTTACTTTCGGCGACAATAATTCGCATATGTTTTTTCCATAAAAGTTTTGTATATATACGATTCGAAAACGTTGCAATGTACACCCATTGGTAATAGTGTTCTGTTGAAGTGCTATTCCAAAGGGAGTAGTGCATAGAGATTGACTCGCTTTCAGTCTGCCATTCTGTCGATTGGCGATTGTGGTGATTGTGGGTGAACTTCTATGGGCTAATCTGGTGAGGAGAATAGTGGCTTCTGTTGAAGTTGCTGTTCAAAAGCGGAAGAGTGGTTAGGCTTTAGTGGGAAACAGCGAATTCTGTTGAAATTGCTGTCCCTATGTTGTGATAGGCTTTAGTGGGAAACAGCGAATTCTGTTGAAATTGCTGTCCCAAGGTGAGGGCATAAATACCGCGGTGTAGTAGGTTAGTAATGGTTAGTGTAGTTTAAGTACATTTCCGTTGAAATTGTGCTTGGGCCGGTGGAAGCGAAATTAGGGGATCCCAACAAAGATAGAGAAAGTGTGTAGTTGAAGAAGAACAGTAGCAAGAAAAGGTTAGGAAGTGTTGAGAAGAGGAGTGTGGGTAAGAGTGGGTAAGAGAGGGGGAGTATAGGAAGAGGTAGGTGTAGGAGGGGTAAATAGAGAGAGGTGGATTTGGGGCTTGGGGGCCGGGGTCCCCCCGCAAAGAAAAGGAGGTAAAAAAGAAGCATTTTGCAGTGACGGGCCGGTCGGCCCGTCACTGCAAAATGCTTCTTTTTTACCTCCTTTTCTTTCCCACCTTACACAGCTAAATGCCAATGACGACTTGTACAAATTCTACCGGCCGGCATTTCTTTCTTTTTCACCGCCTTTTTTCATCTTCAAAAGCTAAATACCTATAATGACTTGTACAAATTCCACTATTTTTGTTATTGTCAACAATAAAATGTTTATGACAATTTGGACAATTTTCTTTATATTTTTATGAAAGTAGAAGCGTCTGAGTTTATCTGTAGGACATTTCGTCCGGGTAAACTTATTATACGAACGCAGCATTACGAAATTTGGTGTAGAGAAATTTCATTGCACACAGAAGAATGACTTGCACAAATTCCACTATTTTTGTTATTGTCAACAATAAAATGTTTATGACAATTTGGACAATTTTCTTTATATTTTTATGAAAGTAGAAGCGTCTGAGTTTATCTGTAGGACATTTCGTCCGGGTAAACTTATTATACGAACGCAGCATTACGAAATTTGGTGTAGAGAAATTTCATTGCACACAGAAGAATGATATTAAATTTGGGAAAAAATGGGTTGGCATTTTTTATCGCCTTAGTTATTTTTACAACCAGAAGTACTACCTATCACCACCAAACATTTTTTATCTCCTTAGTTATTTTTACAACCAGAAGTGCTACCCATCACCACAAAAAGGTGCAATGACGATTTTATGGCGTTTGTTGTTGCATGGCCACGTGGAAATTATTGTTTCTTGTTATTTATTACAAGCCATAACATGCGTTCATTGAACTTCCATGTTTAATATTCAAAAAGGATTCTGTATTGACAATAAAAACATTCAGAAACATGAAAAAAATAAACAACCACCGTCTTCTCAATCTGCGCTTCCAGCCACTCCACCAACCGACTACCTAAAACTGTCTCACTCACCAAGAAAATAGTAGAAAATAAAACATACATCAAAATATTCACACTCAAAAACACCCTCTTCTCTATATGAGCTTCTAGTCACTCCACAAACCGACTACGTAAAATTGTCTCACAATCATTGCCATAAACAAATAATAGAATCTAAAACTCGCATAAAAACATTCAAACTCACAACCATTGTTTTCTCTATACTGGCTTCTAGCTACTCCACAAACCCATTCATTTTGGTCAATCCATTTGTCGTTTGCCTAAAAGTATACTTTGGGCAAAAAGGAGTGAATCAATAATAAAGCCATATGTGTGTTAGGGTATAATAAAATTGTGTTGTTTAAGAATCTGATGACCACAACTAGTTGCCCTCGAGTCCAAATTGTTAATATGGATCGATTCGAAATCACCCGTTGAATCGATATAGCCCTGGCTGTCCGTCCGTCGTTGTTATCTATTTAAGTTGATGTTCAAACGACAGAAGTCGCAATTTTTATCCAATCTTCATGAAATTTGGCAGGATAGGATGTTCTTTTAGCATAGAAGAACGCTATAGAGATTTTGGGAAAATCAGATAACATTTTTGTATCGCTTGATTAGCATAAACAATTACGTTATTATCGGCATTCATTAATTGATTTTATTGTAATTTGCCGCCTATTCATATCGTAATTTCTGCTTTGTTATTCTTCTTTGGTCATATTCTTTGTGTTTTTAACAAACAGTGTTGCCATTTCCAATCAGAAATTGGTAAAAATGGCATTTTTATGGCGGTTATCGATAATAAAGCCATATGTGTGTTAGGGTATAATAAAATTGTGTTGTTTAAGAATCTGATGACCACAACTAGTTGCCCTCGAGTCCAAATTGTTAATATGGATCGATTCGAAATCACCCGTTGAATCGATATAGCCCTGGCTGTCCGTCCGTCGTTGTTATCTATTTAAGTTGATGTTCAAACGACAGAAGTCGCAATTTTTATCCAATCTTCATGAAATTTGGCAGGATAGGATGTTCTTTTAGCATAGAAGAACGCTATAGAGATTTTGGGAAAATCAGATAACATTTTTGTATCGCTTGATTAGCATAAACAATTACGTTATTATCGGCATTCATTAATTGATTTTATTGTAATTTGCCGCCTATTCATATCGTAATTTCTGCTTTGTAATAATAAAGCCATATGTGTGTTAGGGTATAATAAAATTGTGTTGTTTAGAAATCTGATGACCACAACTATTGCCCTCGATCAAATTGAAATCTATGCGAGTATAATAATAAAGCCATATGTGTGTTAGGGTATAATAAAATTGTGTTGTTTTAAGAATCTGATGACCACAACTAGTTGCCCTCGAGTCCAAATTGTTAATATGGATCGATTCGAAATCACCCGTTGAATCGATATAGCCCTGGCTGTCCGTCCGTCGTTGTTATCTATTTAAGTTGATGTTCAAACGACAGAAGTCGCAATTTTTATCCAATCTTCATGAATTTGGCAGGATAGGATGTTCTTTTTAGCATAGAAGAAACGCTATAGAGATTTTGGGGAAATCAATAACATTTTTGTATCGCTTGATTAGCATAAACAATTACGTTATTATCGGCATTCATTAATTGATTTTATAGTAATTTGCCGCCTATTCATATCGTAATTTCTGCTTTGTTATTCTTCTTTGGTCATATTCTTTGTGTTTTTAACAAACAGTGTTGCCATTTCCAATCAGAAATTGGTAAAAATGGCATTTTTATGGCGGTTATCGATAATAAAGCCATATGTGTGTTAGGGTATAATAAAATTGTGTTGTTTAAGAATCTGATGACCACAACTAGTTGCCCTCGAGTCCAAATTGTTAATATGGATCGATTCGAAATCACCCGTTGAATCGATATAGCCCTGGCTGTCCGTCCGTCGTTGTTATCTATTTAAGTTGATGTTCAAACGACAGAAGTCGCAATTTTTATCCAATCTTCATGAAATTTGGCAAGGATAGGATGTTCTTTTAGCATAGAAGAAACGCTATAGAGATTTGGGAAAATCAGATAACATTTTTGTATCGCTTGATTAGCATAAACATTACGTTATTATCGGCATTCATTAATTTGATTTTATTGTAATTGCCGCCTATTCATATCGTAATTTCTGCTTTGTTATTCTTCTTTGGTCATATTCTTTGTGTTTTTAACAACAGTGTTGCCATTTCCAATCAGAATTTGGTAAAATGGCATTTTTATGGCGGTTATCGATAATAAAGCCATATGTGTGTTAGGGTATAATAAAATTGTGTTGTTTAAGAATCTGATGACCACAACTAGTTGCCCTCGAGTCCAAATTGTTAATATGGATCGATTCGAAATCACCCGTTGAATCGATATAGCCCTGGCTGTCCGTCCGTCGTTGTTATCTATTTAAGTTGATGTTCAAACGACAGAAGTCGCAATTTTTATCCAATCTTCATGAAATTTGGCAGGATAGGATGTTCTTTTAGCATAGAAGAACGCTATAGAGATTTTGGGAAAATCAGATAACATTTTTGTATCGCTTGATTAGCATAAACAATTACGTTATTATCGGCATTCATTAATTGATTTTATTGTAATTTGCCGCCTATTCATATCGTAATTTCTGCTTTGTTATTCTTCTTTGGTCATATTCTTTGTGTTTTTTAACAAACAGTGTTGCCATTTCCAATCAGAAATTGGTAAAAATGGCATTTTTATGGCGGTTATCGATAATAAAGCCATATGTGTGTTAGGGTATAATAAAATTGTGTTGTTTAAGAATCTGATGACCACAACTAGTTGCCCTCGAGTCCAAATTGTTAATCGATGGATCGATTCGAAATCACCCGTTGAATCGATATAGCCCTGGCTGTCCGTCCGTCGTTGTTATCTATTTAAGTTGATGTTCAAACGACAGAAGTCGCAATTTTTATCCAATCTTCATGAAATTTGGCAGGATAGGATGTTCTTTTAGCATAGAAGAACGCTATAGAGATTTTGGGAAAATCAGATAACATTTTTGTATCGCTTGATTAGCATAAACAATTACGTTATTATCGGCATTCATTAATTGATTTTATTGTAATTTGCCGCCTATTCATATCGTAATTTCTGCTTTGTTATTCTTCTTTGGTCATATTCTTTGTGTTTTTAACAAACAGTGTTGCCATTCCAATCAGAAATTGGTAAAAATGGCATTTTTATGGCGGTTATCGATAATAAAGCCATATGTGTGTTAGGGTATAATAAAATTGTGTTGTTTAAGAATCTGATGACCACAACTAGTTGCCCTCGAGTCCAAATTGTTAATCGATGGATCGATTCGAAATCACCCGTTGAATCGATATAGCCCTGGCTGTCCGTCCGTCGTTGTTATCTATTTAAGTTGATGTTCAAACGACAGAAGTCGCAATTTTTATCCAATCTTCATGAAATTTGGCAGGATAGGATGTTCTTTTAGCATAGAAGAACGCTATAGAGATTTTGGGAAAATCAGATAACATTTTTGTATCGCTTGATTAGCATAAACAATTACGTTATTATCGGCATTCATTAATTGATTTTATTGTAATTTGCCGCCTATTCATATCGTAATTTCTGCTTTGTTATTCTTCTTTGGTCATATTCTTTGTGTTTTTAACAAACAGTGTTGCCATTTCCAATCAGAAATTGGTAAAAATGGCATTTTTATGGCGGTTATCGATAATAAAGCCATATGTGTGTTAGGGTATAATAAAATTGTGTTGTTTAAGAATCTGATGACCACAACTAGTTGCCCTCGAGTCCAAATTGTTAATCGATGGATCGATTCGAAATCACCCGTTGAATCGATATAGCCCTGGCTGTCCGTCCGTCGTTGTTATCTATTTAAGTTGATGTTCAAACGACAGAAGTCGCAATTTTTATCCAATCTTCATGAAATTTGGCAGGATAGGATGTTCTTTTAGCATAGAAGAACGCTATAGAGATTTTGGGAAAATCAGATAACATTTTTGTATCGCTTGATTAGCATAAACAATTACGTTATTATCGGCATTCATTAATTGATTTTATTGTAATTTGCCGCCTATTCATATCGTAATTTCTGCTTTGTTATTCTTCTTTGGTCATATTCTTTGTGTTTTTAACAAACAGTGTTGCCATTTCCAATCAGAAATTGGTAAAAATGGCATTTTTATGGCGGTTATCGATAATAAAGCCATATGTGTGTTAGGGTATAATAAAATTGTGTTGTTTAAGAATCTGATGACCACAACTAGTTGCCCTCGAGTCCAAATTGTTAATCGATGGATCGATTCGAAATCACCCGTTGAATCGATATAGCCCTGGCTGTCCGTCCGTCGTTGTTATCTATTTAAGTTGATGTTCAAACGACAGAAGTCGCAATTTTTATCCAATCTTCATGAAATTTGGCAGGATAGGATGTTCTTTTAGCATAGAAGAACGCTATAGAGATTTTGGGAAAATCAGATAACATTTTTGTATCGCTTGATTAGCATAAACAATTACGTTATTATCGGCATTCATTAATTGATTTTATTGTAATTTGCCGCCTATTCATATCGTAATTTCTGCTTTGTTATTCTTCTTTGGTCATATTCTTTGTGTTTTTAACAAACAGTGTTGCCATTTCCAATCAGAAATTGGTAAAAATGGCATTTTTATGGCGGTTATCGATAATAAAGCCATATGTGTGTTAGGGTATAATAAAATTGTGTTGTTTAAGAATCTGATGACCACAACTAGTTGCCCTCGAGTCCAAATTGTTAATATGGATCGATTCGAAATCACCCGTTGAATCGATATAGCCCTGGCTGTCCGTCCGTCGTTGTTATCTATTTAAGTTGATGTTCAAACGACAGAAGTCGCAATTTTTATCCAATCTTCATGAAATTTGGCAGGATAGGATGTTCTTTTAGCATAGAAGAACGCTATAGAGATTTTGGGAAAATCAGATAACATTTTTGTATCGCTTGATTAGCATAAACAATTACGTTATTATCGGCATTCATTAATTGATTTTATTGTAATTTGCCGCCTATTCATATCGTAATTTCTGCTTTGTTATTCTTCTTTGGTCATATTCTTTGTGTTTTTAACAAACAGTGTTGCCATTTCCAATCAGAAATTGGTAAAAATGGCATTTTTATGGCGGTTATCGATAATAAAGCCATATGTGTGTTAGGGTATAATAAAATTGTGTTGTTTAAGAATCTGATGACCACAACTAGTTGCCCTCGAGTCCAAATTGTTAATCGATGGATCGATTCGAAATCACCCGTTGAATCGATATAGCCCTGGCTGTCCGTCCGTCGTTGTTATCTATTTAAGTTGATGTTCAAACGACAGAAGTCGCAATTTTTATCCAATCTTCATGAAATTTGGCAGGATAGGATGTTCTTTTAGCATAGAAGAACGCTATAGAGATTTTGGGAAAATCAGATAACATTTTTGTATCGCTTGATTAGCATAAACAATTACGTTATTATCGGCATTCATTAATTGATTTTATTGTAATTTGCCGCCTATTCATATCGTAATTTCTGCTTTGTTATTCTTCTTTGGTCATATTCTTTGTGTTTTTAACAAACAGTGTTGCCATTTCCAATCAGAAATTGGTAAAAATGGCATTTTTATGGCGGTTATCGATAATAAAGCCATATGTGTGTTAGGGTATAATAAAATTGTGTTGTTTAAGAATCTGATGACCACAACTAGTTGCCCTCGAGTCCAAATTGTTAATCGATGGATCGATTCGAAATCACCCGTTGAATCGATATAGCCCTGGCTGTCCGTCCGTCGTTGTTATCTATTTAAGTTGATGTTCAAACGACAGAAGTCGCAATTTTTATCCAATCTTCATGAAATTTGGCAGGATAGGATGTTCTTTTAGCATAGAAGAACGCTATAGAGATTTTGGGAAAATCAGATAACATTTTTGTATCGCTTGATTAGCATAAACAATTACGTTATTATCGGCATTCATTAATTGATTTTATTGTAATTTGCCGCCTATTCATATCGTAATTTCTGCTTTGTTATTCTTCTTTGGTCATATTCTTTGTGTTTTTAACAAACAGTGTTGCCATTTCCAATCAGAAATTGGTAAAAATGGCATTTTTATGGCGGTTATCGATAATAAAGCCATATGTGTGTTAGGGTATAATAAAATTGTGTTGTTTAAGAATCTGATGACCACAACTAGTTGCCCTCGAGTCCAAATTGTTAATCGATGGATCGATTCGAAATCACCCGTTGAATCGATATAGCCCTGGCTGTCCGTCCGTCGTTGTTATCTATTTAAGTTGATGTTCAAACGACAGAAGTCGCAATTTTTATCCAATCTTCATGAAATTTGGCAGGATAGGATGTTCTTTTAGCATAGAAGAACGCTATAGAGATTTTGGGAAAATCAGATAACATTTTTGTATCGCTTGATTAGCATAAACAATTACGTTATTATCGGCATTCATTAATTGATTTTATTGTAATTTGCCGCCTATTCATATCGTAATTTCTGCTTTGTTATTCTTCTTTGGTCATATTCTTTGTGTTTTTAACAAACAGTGTTGCCATTCCAATCAGAAATTGGTAAAAATGGCATTTTTATGGCGGTTATCGATAATAAAGCCATATGTGTGTTAGGGTATAATAAAATTGTGTTGTTTAAGAATCTGATGACCACAACTAGTTGCCCTCGAGTCCAAATTGTTAATCGATGGATCGATTCGAAATCACCCGTTGAATCGATATAGCCCTGGCTGTCCGTCCGTCGTTGTTATCTATTTAAGTTGATGTTCAAACGACAGAAGTCGCAATTTTTATCCAATCTTCATGAAATTTGGCAGGATAGGATGTTCTTTTAGCATAGAAGAACGCTATAGAGATTTTGGGAAAATCAGATAACATTTTTGTATCGCTTGATTAGCATAAACAATTACGTTATTATCGGCATTCATTAATTGATTTTATTGTAATTTGCCGCCTATTCATATCGTAATTTCTGCTTTGTTATTCTTCTTTGGTCATATTCTTTGTGTTTTTAACAAACAGTGTTGCCATTTCCAATCAGAAATTGGTAAAAATGGCATTTTTATGGCGGTTATCGATAATAAAGCCATATGTGTGTTAGGGTATAATAAAATTGTGTTGTTTAAGAATCTGATGACCACAACTAGTTGCCCTCGAGTCCAAATTGTTAATCGATGGATCGATTCGAAATCACCCGTTGAATCGATATAGCCCTGGCTGTCCGTCCGTCGTTGTTATCTATTTAAGTTGATGTTCAAACGACAGAAGTCGCAATTTTTATCCAATCTTCATGAAATTTGGCAGGATAGGATGTTCTTTTAGCATAGAAGAACGCTATAGAGATTTTGGGAAAATCAGATAACATTTTTGTATCGCTTGATTAGCATAAACAATTACGTTATTATCGGCATTCATTAATTGATTTTATTGTAATTTGCCGCCTATTCATATCGTAATTTCTGCTTTGTTATTCTTCTTTGGTCATATTCTTTGTGTTTTTAACAAACAGTGTTGCCATTTCCAATCAGAAATTGGTAAAAATGGCATTTTTATGGCGGTTATCGATAATAAAGCCATATGTGTGTTAGGGTATAATAAAATTGTGTTGTTTAAGAATCTGATGACCACAACTAGTTGCCCTCGAGTCCAAATTGTTAATCGATGGATCGATTCGAAATCACCCGTTGAATCGATATAGCCCTGGCTGTCCGTCCGTCGTTGTTATCTATTTAAGTTGATGTTCAAACGACAGAAGTCGCAATTTTTATCCAATCTTCATGAAATTTGGCAGGATAGGATGTTCTTTTAGCATAGAAGAACGCTATAGAGATTTTGGGAAAATCAGATAACATTTTTGTATCGCTTGATTAGCATAAACAATTACGTTATTATCGGCATTCATTAATTGATTTTATTGTAATTTGCCGCCTATTCATATCGTAATTTCTGCTTTGTTATTCTTCTTTGGTCATATTCTTTGTGTTTTTAACAAACAGTGTTGCCATTTCCAATCAGAAATTGGTAAAAATGGCATTTTTATGGCGGTTATCGATAATAAAGCCATATGTGTGTTAGGGTATAATAAAATTGTGTTGTTTAAGAATCTGATGACCACAACTAGTTGCCCTCGAGTCCAAATTGTTAATCGATGGATCGATTCGAAATCACCCGTTGAATCGATATAGCCCTGGCTGTCCGTCCGTCGTTGTTATCTATTTAAGTTGATGTTCAAACGACAGAAGTCGCAATTTTTATCCAATCTTCATGAAATTTGGCAGGATAGGATGTTCTTTTAGCATAGAAGAACGCTATAGAGATTTTGGGAAAATCAGATAACATTTTTGTATCGCTTGATTAGCATAAACAATTACGTTATTATCGGCATTCATTAATTGATTTTATTGTAATTTGCCGCCTATTCATATCGTAATTTCTGCTTTGTTATTCTTCTTTGGTCATATTCTTTGTGTTTTTAACAAACAGTGTTGCCATTCCAATCAGAAATTGGTAAAAATGGCATTTTTATGGCGGTTATCGATAATAAAGCCATATGTGTGTTAGGGTATAATAAAATTGTGTTGTTTAAGAATCTGATGACCACAACTAGTTGCCCTCGAGTCCAAATTGTTAATCGATGGATCGATTCGAAATCACCCGTTGAATCGATATAGCCCTGGCTGTCCGTCCGTCGTTGTTATCTATTTAAGTTGATGTTCAAACGACAGAAGTCGCAATTTTTATCCAATCTTCATGAAATTTGGCAGGATAGGATGTTCTTTTAGCATAGAAGAACGCTATAGAGATTTTGGGAAAATCAGATAACATTTTTGTATCGCTTGATTAGCATAAACAATTACGTTATTATCGGCATTCATTAATTGATTTTATTGTAATTTGCCGCCTATTCATATCGTAATTTCTGCTTTGTTATTCTTCTTTGGTCATATTCTTTGTGTTTTTAACAAACAGTGTTGCCATTTCCAATCAGAAATTGGTAAAAATGGCATTTTTATGGCGGTTATCGATAATAAAGCCATATGTGTGTTAGGGTATAATAAAATTGTGTTGTTTAAGAATCTGATGACCACAACTAGTTGCCCTCGAGTCCAAATTGTTAATCGATGGATCGATTCGAAATCACCCGTTGAATCGATATAGCCCTGGCTGTCCGTCCGTCGTTGTTATCTATTTAAGTTGATGTTCAAACGACAGAAGTCGCAATTTTTATCCAATCTTCATGAAATTTGGCAGGATAGGATGTTCTTTTAGCATAGAAGAACGCTATAGAGATTTTGGGAAAATCAGATAACATTTTTGTATCGCTTGATTAGCATAAACAATTACGTTATTATCGGCATTCATTAATTGATTTTATTGTAATTTGCCGCCTATTCATATCGTAATTTCTGCTTTGTTATTCTTCTTTGGTCATATTCTTTGTGTTTTTAACAAACAGTGTTGCCATTCCAATCAGAAATTGGTAAAAATGGCATTTTTATGGCGGTTATCGATAATAAAGCCATATGTGTGTTAGGGTATAATAAAATTGTGTTGTTTAAGAATCTGATGACCACAACTAGTTGCCCTCGAGTCCAAATTGTTAATCGATGGATCGATTCGAAATCACCCGTTGAATCGATATAGCCCTGGCTGTCCGTCCGTCGTTGTTATCTATTTAAGTTGATGTTCAAACGACAGAAGTCGCAATTTTTATCCAATCTTCATGAAATTTGGCAGGATAGGATGTTCTTTTAGCATAGAAGAACGCTATAGAGATTTTGGGAAAATCAGATAACATTTTTGTATCGCTTGATTAGCATAAACAATTACGTTATTATCGGCATTCATTAATTGATTTTATTGTAATTTGCCGCCTATTCATATCGTAATTTCTGCTTTGTTATTCTTCTTTGGTCATATTCTTTGTGTTTTTAACAAACAGTGTTGCCATTTCCAATCAGAAATTGGTAAAAATGGCATTTTTATGGCGGTTATCGATAATAAAGCCATATGTGTGTTAGGGTATAATAAAATTGTGTTGTTTAAGAATCTGATGACCACAACTAGTTGCCCTCGAGTCCAAATTGTTAATCGATGGATCGATTCGAAATCACCCGTTGAATCGATATAGCCCTGGCTGTCCGTCCGTCGTTGTTATCTATTTAAGTTGATGTTCAAACGACAGAAGTCGCAATTTTTATCCAATCTTCATGAAATTTGGCAGGATAGGATGTTCTTTTAGCATAGAAGAACGCTATAGAGATTTTGGGAAAATCAGATAACATTTTTGTATCGCTTGATTAGCATAAACAATTACGTTATTATCGGCATTCATTAATTGATTTTATTGTAATTTGCCGCCTATTCATATCGTAATTTCTGCTTTGTTATTCTTCTTTGGTCATATTCTTTGTGTTTTTAACAAACAGTGTTGCCATTCCAATCAGAAATTGGTAAAAATGGCATTTTTATGGCGGTTATCGATAATAAAGCCATATGTGTGTTAGGGTATAATAAAATTGTGTTGTTTAAGAATCTGATGACCACAACTAGTTGCCCTCGAGTCCAAATTGTTAATCGATGGATCGATTCGAAATCACCCGTTGAATCGATATAGCCCTGGCTGTCCGTCCGTCGTTGTTATCTATTTAAGTTGATGTTCAAACGACAGAAGTCGCAATTTTTATCCAATCTTCATGAAATTTGGCAGGATAGGATGTTCTTTTAGCATAGAAGAACGCTATAGAGATTTTGGGAAAATCAGATAACATTTTTGTATCGCTTGATTAGCATAAACAATTACGTTATTATCGGCATTCATTAATTGATTTTATTGTAATTTGCCGCCTATTCATATCGTAATTTCTGCTTTGTTATTCTTCTTTGGTCATATTCTTTGTGTTTTTAACAAACAGTGTTGCCATTTCCAATCAGAAATTGGTAAAAATGGCATTTTTATGGCGGTTATCGATAATAAAGCCATATGTGTGTTAGGGTATAATAAAATTGTGTTGTTTAAGAATCTGATGACCACAACTAGTTGCCCTCGAGTCCAAATTGTTAATCGATGGATCGATTCGAAATCACCCGTTGAATCGATATAGCCCTGGCTGTCCGTCCGTCGTTGTTATCTATTTAAGTTGATGTTCAAACGACAGAAGTCGCAATTTTTATCCAATCTTCATGAAATTTGGCAGGATAGGATGTTCTTTTAGCATAGAAGAACGCTATAGAGATTTTGGGAAAATCAGATAACATTTTTGTATCGCTTGATTAGCATAAACAATTACGTTATTATCGGCATTCATTAATTGATTTTATTGTAATTTGCCGCCTATTCATATCGTAATTTCTGCTTTGTTATTCTTCTTTGGTCATATTCTTTGTGTTTTTAACAAACAGTGTTGCCATTTCCAATCAGAAATTGGTAAAAATGGCATTTTTATGGCGGTTATCGATAATAAAGCCATATGTGTGTTAGGGTATAATAAAATTGTGTTGTTTAAGAATCTGATGACCACAACTAGTTGCCCTCGAGTCCAAATTGTTAATCGATGGATCGATTCGAAATCACCCGTTGAATCGATATAGCCCTGGCTGTCCGTCCGTCGTTGTTATCTATTTAAGTTGATGTTCAAACGACAGAAGTCGCAATTTTTATCCAATCTTCATGAAATTTGGCAGGATAGGATGTTCTTTTAGCATAGAAGAACGCTATAGAGATTTTGGGAAAATCAGATAACATTTTTGTATCGCTTGATTAGCATAAACAATTACGTTATTATCGGCATTCATTAATTGATTTTATTGTAATTTGCCGCCTATTCATATCGTAATTTCTGCTTTGTTATTCTTCTTTGGTCATATTCTTTGTGTTTTTAACAAACAGTGTTGCCATTCCAATCAGAAATTGGTAAAAATGGCATTTTTATGGCGGTTATCGATAATAAAGCCATATGTGTGTTAGGGTATAATAAAATTGTGTTGTTTAAGAATCTGATGACCACAACTAGTTGCCCTCGAGTCCAAATTGTTAATCGATGGATCGATTCGAAATCACCCGTTGAATCGATATAGCCCTGGCTGTCCGTCCGTCGTTGTTATCTATTTAAGTTGATGTTCAAACGACAGAAGTCGCAATTTTTATCCAATCTTCATGAAATTTGGCAGGATAGGATGTTCTTTTAGCATAGAAGAACGCTATAGAGATTTTGGGAAAATCAGATAACATTTTTGTATCGCTTGATTAGCATAAACAATTACGTTATTATCGGCATTCATTAATTGATTTTATTGTAATTTGCCGCCTATTCATATCGTAATTTCTGCTTTGTTATTCTTCTTTGGTCATATTCTTTGTGTTTTTAACAAACAGTGTTGCCATTTCCAATCAGAAATTGGTAAAAATGGCATTTTTATGGCGGTTATCGATAATAAAGCCATATGTGTGTTAGGGTATAATAAAATTGTGTTGTTTAAGAATCTGATGACCACAACTAGTTGCCCTCGAGTCCAAATTGTTAATCGATGGATCGATTCGAAATCACCCGTTGAATCGATATAGCCCTGGCTGTCCGTCCGTCGTTGTTATCTATTTAAGTTGATGTTCAAACGACAGAAGTCGCAATTTTTATCCAATCTTCATGAAATTTGGCAGGATAGGATGTTCTTTTAGCATAGAAGAACGCTATAGAGATTTTGGGAAAATCAGATAACATTTTTGTATCGCTTGATTAGCATAAACAATTACGTTATTATCGGCATTCATTAATTGATTTTATTGTAATTTGCCGCCTATTCATATCGTAATTTCTGCTTTGTTATTCTTCTTTGGTCATATTCTTTGTGTTTTTAACAAACAGTGTTGCCATTTCCAATCAGAAATTGGTAAAAATGGCATTTTTATGGCGGTTATCGATAATAAAGCCATATGTGTGTTAGGGTATAATAAAATTGTGTTGTTTAAGAATCTGATGACCACAACTAGTTGCCCTCGAGTCCAAATTGTTAATCGATGGATCGATTCGAAATCACCCGTTGAATCGATATAGCCCTGGCTGTCCGTCCGTCGTTGTTATCTATTTAAGTTGATGTTCAAACGACAGAAGTCGCAATTTTTATCCAATCTTCATGAAATTTGGCAGGATAGGATGTTCTTTTAGCATAGAAGAACGCTATAGAGATTTTGGGAAAATCAGATAACATTTTTGTATCGCTTGATTAGCATAAACAATTACGTTATTATCGGCATTCATTAATTGATTTTATTGTAATTTGCCGCCTATTCATATCGTAATTTCTGCTTTGTTATTCTTCTTTGGTCATATTCTTTGTGTTTTTAACAAACAGTGTTGCCATTTCCAATCAGAAATTGGTAAAAATGGCATTTTTATGGCGGTTATCGATAATAAAGCCATATGTGTGTTAGGGTATAATAAAATTGTGTTGTTTAAGAATCTGATGACCACAACTAGTTGCCCTCGAGTCCAAATTGTTAATCGATGGATCGATTCGAAATCACCCGTTGAATCGATATAGCCCTGGCTGTCCGTCCGTCGTTGTTATCTATTTAAGTTGATGTTCAAACGACAGAAGTCGCAATTTTTATCCAATCTTCATGAAATTTGGCAGGATAGGATGTTCTTTTAGCATAGAAGAACGCTATAGAGATTTTGGGAAAATCAGATAACATTTTTGTATCGCTTGATTAGCATAAACAATTACGTTATTATCGGCATTCATTAATTGATTTTATTGTAATTTGCCGCCTATTCATATCGTAATTTCTGCTTTGTTATTCTTCTTTGGTCATATTCTTTGTGTTTTTAACAAACAGTGTTGCCATTCCAATCAGAAATTGGTAAAAATGGCATTTTTATGGCGGTTATCGATAATAAAGCCATATGTGTGTTAGGGTATAATAAAATTGTGTTGTTTAAGAATCTGATGACCACAACTAGTTGCCCTCGAGTCCAAATTGTTAATCGATGGATCGATTCGAAATCACCCGTTGAATCGATATAGCCCTGGCTGTCCGTCCGTCGTTGTTATCTATTTAAGTTGATGTTCAAACGACAGAAGTCGCAATTTTTATCCAATCTTCATGAAATTTGGCAGGATAGGATGTTCTTTTAGCATAGAAGAACGCTATAGAGATTTTGGGAAAATCAGATAACATTTTTGTATCGCTTGATTAGCATAAACAATTACGTTATTATCGGCATTCATTAATTGATTTTATTGTAATTTGCCGCCTATTCATATCGTAATTTCTGCTTTGTTATTCTTCTTTGGTCATATTCTTTGTGTTTTTAACAAACAGTGTTGCCATTCCAATCAGAAATTGGTAAAAATGGCATTTTTATGGCGGTTATCGATAATAAAGCCATATGTGTGTTAGGGTATAATAAAATTGTGTTGTTTAAGAATCTGATGACCACAACTAGTTGCCCTCGAGTCCAAATTGTTAATCGATGGATCGATTCGAAATCACCCGTTGAATCGATATAGCCCTGGCTGTCCGTCCGTCGTTGTTATCTATTTAAGTTGATGTTCAAACGACAGAAGTCGCAATTTTTATCCAATCTTCATGAAATTTGGCAGGATAGGATGTTCTTTTAGCATAGAAGAACGCTATAGAGATTTTGGGAAAATCAGATAACATTTTTGTATCGCTTGATTAGCATAAACAATTACGTTATTATCGGCATTCATTAATTGATTTTATTGTAATTTGCCGCCTATTCATATCGTAATTTCTGCTTTGTTATTCTTCTTTGGTCATATTCTTTGTGTTTTTAACAAACAGTGTTGCCATTTCCAATCAGAAATTGGTAAAAATGGCATTTTTATGGCGGTTATCGATAATAAAGCCATATGTGTGTTAGGGTATAATAAAATTGTGTTGTTTAAGAATCTGATGACCACAACTAGTTGCCCTCGAGTCCAAATTGTTAATCGATGGATCGATTCGAAATCACCCGTTGAATCGATATAGCCCTGGCTGTCCGTCCGTCGTTGTTATCTATTTAAGTTGATGTTCAAACGACAGAAGTCGCAATTTTTATCCAATCTTCATGAAATTTGGCAGGATAGGATGTTCTTTTAGCATAGAAGAACGCTATAGAGATTTTGGGAAAATCAGATAACATTTTTGTATCGCTTGATTAGCATAAACAATTACGTTATTATCGGCATTCATTAATTGATTTTATTGTAATTTGCCGCCTATTCATATCGTAATTTCTGCTTTGTTATTCTTCTTTGGTCATATTCTTTGTGTTTTTAACAAACAGTGTTGCCATTTCCAATCAGAAATTGGTAAAAATGGCATTTTTATGGCGGTTATCGATAATAAAGCCATATGTGTGTTAGGGTATAATAAAATTGTGTTGTTTAAGAATCTGATGACCACAACTAGTTGCCCTCGAGTCCAAATTGTTAATCGATGGATCGATTCGAAATCACCCGTTGAATCGATATAGCCCTGGCTGTCCGTCCGTCGTTGTTATCTATTTAAGTTGATGTTCAAACGACAGAAGTCGCAATTTTTATCCAATCTTCATGAAATTTGGCAGGATAGGATGTTCTTTTAGCATAGAAGAACGCTATAGAGATTTTGGGAAAATCAGATAACATTTTTGTATCGCTTGATTAGCATAAACAATTACGTTATTATCGGCATTCATTAATTGATTTTATTGTAATTTGCCGCCTATTCATATCGTAATTTCTGCTTTGTTATTCTTCTTTGGTCATATTCTTTGTGTTTTTAACAAACAGTGTTGCCATTCCAATCAGAAATTGGTAAAAATGGCATTTTTATGGCGGTTATCGATAATAAAGCCATATGTGTGTTAGGGTATAATAAAATTGTGTTGTTTAAGAATCTGATGACCACAACTAGTTGCCCTCGAGTCCAAATTGTTAATCGATGGATCGATTCGAAATCACCCGTTGAATCGATATAGCCCTGGCTGTCCGTCCGTCGTTGTTATCTATTTAAGTTGATGTTCAAACGACAGAAGTCGCAATTTTTATCCAATCTTCATGAAATTTGGCAGGATAGGATGTTCTTTTAGCATAGAAGAACGCTATAGAGATTTTGGGAAAATCAGATAACATTTTTGTATCGCTTGATTAGCATAAACAATTACGTTATTATCGGCATTCATTAATTGATTTTATTGTAATTTGCCGCCTATTCATATCGTAATTTCTGCTTTGTTATTCTTCTTTGGTCATATTCTTTGTGTTTTTAACAAACAGTGTTGCCATTTCCAATCAGAAATTGGTAAAAATGGCATTTTTATGGCGGTTATCGATAATAAAGCCATATGTGTGTTAGGGTATAATAAAATTGTGTTGTTTAAGAATCTGATGACCACAACTAGTTGCCCTCGAGTCCAAATTGTTAATCGATGGATCGATTCGAAATCACCCGTTGAATCGATATAGCCCTGGCTGTCCGTCCGTCGTTGTTATCTATTTAAGTTGATGTTCAAACGACAGAAGTCGCAATTTTTATCCAATCTTCATGAAATTTGGCAGGATAGGATGTTCTTTTAGCATAGAAGAACGCTATAGAGATTTTGGGAAAATCAGATAACATTTTTGTATCGCTTGATTAGCATAAACAATTACGTTATTATCGGCATTCATTAATTGATTTTATTGTAATTTGCCGCCTATTCATATCGTAATTTCTGCTTTGTTATTCTTCTTTGGTCATATTCTTTGTGTTTTTAACAAACAGTGTTGCCATTTCCAATCAGAAATTGGTAAAAATGGCATTTTTATGGCGGTTATCGATAATAAAGCCATATGTGTGTTAGGGTATAATAAAATTGTGTTGTTTAAGAATCTGATGACCACAACTAGTTGCCCTCGAGTCCAAATTGTTAATCGATGGATCGATTCGAAATCACCCGTTGAATCGATATAGCCCTGGCTGTCCGTCCGTCGTTGTTATCTATTTAAGTTGATGTTCAAACGACAGAAGTCGCAATTTTTATCCAATCTTCATGAAATTTGGCAGGATAGGATGTTCTTTTAGCATAGAAGAACGCTATAGAGATTTTGGGAAAATCAGATAACATTTTTGTATCGCTTGATTAGCATAAACAATTACGTTATTATCGGCATTCATTAATTGATTTTATTGTAATTTGCCGCCTATTCATATCGTAATTTCTGCTTTGTTATTCTTCTTTGGTCATATTCTTTGTGTTTTTAACAAACAGTGTTGCCATTTCCAATCAGAAATTGGTAAAAATGGCATTTTTATGGCGGTTATCGTGAATAAAGCCATATGTGTGTTAGGGTATAATAAAATTGTGTTGTTTAAGAATCTGATGACCACAACTAGTTGCCCTCGAGTCCAAATTGTTAATCGATGGATCGATTCGAAATCACCCGTTGAATCGATATAGCCCTGGCTGTCCGTCCGTCGTTGTTATCTATTTGAGTTGATGTTCAAACGACAGAAGTCGCAATTTTTATCCGATCTTCATGAAATTTGGCAGGATAGGATGCTCTTTTAGCATAGAAGAACGCTATAGAGATTTTGGGAAAATCAGATAACATTTTTGTATCGCTTGATTAGCATAAAAAATTACGTTATTATCGGCATTTATTAATTGATTTTATTGTAATTTGCCGCCTATTCATATCGTAATTTCTGCTTTGTTATTCTTCTTTGGTCATATTCTTTGTGTTTTTAACAAACAGTGTTGCCATTTCCAATCAGAAATTGGTAAAAATGGCATTTTTATGGCGGTTATCGTGAATAAAGCCATATGTGTGTTAGGGTATAATAAAATTGTGTTGTTTAAGAATCTGATGACCACAACTAGTTGCCCTCGAGTCCAAATTGTTAATCGATGGATCGATTCGAAATCACCCGTTGAATCGATATAGCCCTGGCTGTCCGTCCGTCGTTGTTATCTATTTGAGTTGATGTTCAAACGACAGAAGTCGCAATTTTTATCCGATCTTCATGAAATTTGGCAGGATAGGATGCTCTTTTAGCATAGAAGAACGCTATAGAGATTTTGGGAAAATCAGATAACATTTTTGTATCGCTTGATTAGCATAAAAAATTACGTTATTATCGGCATTTATTAATTGATTTTATTGTAATTTGCCGCCTATTCATATCGTAATTTCTGCTTTGTTATTCTTCTTTGGTCATATTCTTTGTGTTTTTAACAAACAGTGTTGCCATTTCCAATCAGAAATTGGTAAAAATGGCATTTTTATGGCGGTTATCGTGAATAAAGCCATATGTGTGTTAGGGTATAATAAAATTGTGTTGTTTAAGAATCTGATGACCACAACTAGTTGCCCTCGAGTCCAAATTGTTAATCGATGGATCGATTCGAAATCACCCGTTGAATCGATATAGCCCTGGCTGTCCGTCCGTCGTTGTTATCTATTTGAGTTGATGTTCAAACGACAGAAGTCGCAATTTTTATCCGATCTTCATGAAATTTGGCAGGATAGGATGCTCTTTTAGCATAGAAGAACGCTATAGAGATTTTGGGAAAATCAGATAACATTTTTGTATCGCTTTATTAGCATAAAAAATTACGTTATTATCGGCATTTATTAATTGATTTTATTGTAATTTGCCGCCTATTCATATCGTAATTTCTGCTTTGTTATTCTTCTTTGGTCATATTCTTTGTGTTTTTAACAAACAGTGTTGCCATTTCCAATCAGAAATTGGTAAAAATGGCATTTTTATGGCGGTTATCGTGAATAAAGCCATATGTGTGTTAGGGTATAATAAAATTGTGTTGTTTAAGAATCTGATGACCACAACTAGTTGCCCTCGAGTCCGAATTGTTAATCGATGGATCGATTCGAAATCACCCGTTGAATCGATATAGCCCTGGCTGTCCGTCCGTCGTTGTTATCTATTTGAGTTGATGTTCAAACGACAGAAGTCGCAATTTTTATCCGATCTTCATGAAATTTGGCAGGATAGGATGCTCTTTTAGCATAGAAGAACGCTATAGAGATTTTGGGAAAATCAGATAACATTTTTGTATCGCTTGATTAGCATAAAAAATTACGTTATTATCGGCATTTATTAATTGATTTTATTGTAATTTGCCGCCTATTCATATCGTAATTTCTGCTTTGTTATTCTTCTTTGGTCATATTCTTTGTGTTTTTAACAAACAGTGTTGCCATTTCCAATCAGAAATTGGTAAAAATGGCATTTTTATGGCGGTTATCGTGAATAAAGCCATATGTGTGTTAGGGTATAATAAAATTGTGTTGTTTAAGAATCTGATGACCACAACTAGTTGCCCTCGAGTCCAAATTGTTAATCGATGGATCGATTCGAAATCACCCGTTGAATCGATATAGCCCTGGCTGTCCGTCCGTCGTTGTTATCTATTTGAGTTGATGTTCAAACGACAGAAGTCGCAATTTTTATCCGATCTTCATGAAATTTGGCAGGATAGGATGCTCTTTTAGCATAGAAGAACGCTATAGAGATTTTGGGAAAATCAGATAACATTTTTGTATCGCTTGATTAGCATAAAAAATTACGTTATTATCGGCATTTATTAATTGATTTTATTGTAATTTGCCGCCTATTCATATCGTAATTTCTGCTTTGTTATTCTTCTTTGGTCATATTCTTTGTGTTTTTAACAAACAGTGTTGCCATTTCCAATCAGAAATTGGTAAAAATGGCATTTTTATGGCGGTTATCGTGAATAAAGCCATATGTGTGTTAGGGTATAATAAAATTGTGTTGTTTAAGAATCTGATGACCACAACTAGTTGCCCTCGAGTCCAAATTGTTAATCGATGGATCGATTCGAAATCACCCGTTGAATCGATATAGCCCTGGCTGTCCGTCCGTCGTTGTTATCTATTTGAGTTGATGTTCAAACGACAGAAGTCGCAATTTTTATCCGATCTTCATGAAATTTGGCAGGATAGGATGCTCTTTTAGCATAGAAGAACGCTATAGAGATTTTGGGAAAATCAGATAACATTTTTGTATCGCTTGATTAGCATAAACAATTACGTTATTATCGGCATTTATTAATTGATTTTATTGTAATTTGCCGCCTATTCATATCGTAATTTCTGCTTTGTTATTCTTCTTTGGTCATATTCTTTGTGTTTTTAACAAACAGTGTTGCCATTTCCAATCAGAAATTGGTAAAAATGGCATTTTTATGGCGGTTATCGTGAATAAAGCCATATGTGTGTTAGGGTATAATAAAATTGTGTTGTTTAAGAATCTGATGACCACAACTAGTTGCCCTCGAGTCCAAATTGTTAATCGATGGATCGATTCGAAATCACCCGTTGAATCGATATAGCCCTGGCTGTCCGTCCGTCGTTGTTATCTATTTAAGTTGATGTTCAAACGACAGAAGTCGCAATTTTTATCCAATCTTCATGAAATTTGGCAGGATAGGATGTTCTTTTAGCATAGAAGAACGCTATAGAGATTTTGGGAAAATCAGATAACATTTTTGTATCGCTTGATTAGCATAAACAATTACGTTATTATCGGCATTCATTAATTGATTTTATTGTAATTTGCCGCCTATTCATATCGTAATTTCTGCTTTGTTATTCTTCTTTGGTCATATTCTTTGTGTTTTTAACAAACAGTGTTGCCATTCCAATCAGAAATTGGTAAAAATGGCATTTTTATGGCGGTTATCGATAATAAAGCCATATGTGTGTTAGGGTATAATAAAATTGTGTTGTTTAAGCATCTGATGACCACAACTAGTTGCCCTCGAGTCCAAATTGTTAATCGATGGATCGATTCGAAATCACCCGTTGAATCGATATAGCCCTGGCTGTCCGTCCGTCGTTGTTATCTATTTAAGTTGATGTTCAAACGACAGAAGTCGCAATTTTTATCCAATCTTCATGAAATTTGGCAGGATAGGATGTTCTTTTAGCATAGAAGAACGCTATAGAGATTTTGGGAAAATCAGATAACATTTTTGTATCGCTTGATTAGCATAAACAATTACGTTATTATCGGCATTCATTAATTGATTTTATTGTAATTTGCCGCCTATTCATATCGTAATTTCTGCTTTGTTATTCTTCTTTGGTCATATTCTTTGTGTTTTTAACAAACAGTGTTGCCATTTCCAATCAGAAATTGGTAAAAATGGCATTTTTATGGCGGTTATCGATAATAAAGCCATATGTGTGTTAGGGTATAATAAAATTGTGTTGTTTAAGAATCTGATGACCACAACTAGTTGCCCTCGAGTCCAAATTGTTAATCGATGGATCGATTCGAAATCACCCGTTGAATCGATATAGCCCTGGCTGTCCGTCCGTCGTTGTTATCTATTTAAGTTGATGTTCAAACGACAGAAGTCGCAATTTTTATCCAATCTTCATGAAATTTGGCAGGATAGGATGTTCTTTTAGCATAGAAGAACGCTATAGAGATTTTGGGAAAATCAGATAACATTTTTGTATCGCTTGATTAGCATAAACAATTACGTTATTATCGGCATTCATTAATTGATTTTATTGTAATTTGCCGCCTATTCATATCGTAATTTCTGCTTTGTTATTCTTCTTTGGTCATATTCTTTGTGTTTTTAACAAACAGTGTTGCCATTCCAATCAGAAATTGGTAAAAATGGCATTTTTATGGCGGTTATCGATAATAAAGCCATATGTGTGTTAGGGTATAATAAAATTGTGTTGTTTAAGAATCTGATGACCACAACTAGTTGCCCTCGAGTCCAAATTGTTAATCGATGGATCGATTCGAAATCACCCGTTGAATCGATATAGCCCTGGCTGTCCGTCCGTCGTTGTTATCTATTTAAGTTGATGTTCAAACGACAGAAGTCGCAATTTTTATCCAATCTTCATGAAATTTGGCAGGATAGGATGTTCTTTTAGCATAGAAGAACGCTATAGAGATTTTGGGAAAATCAGATAACATTTTTGTATCGCTTGATTAGCATAAACAATTACGTTATTATCGGCATTCATTAATTGATTTTATTGTAATTTGCCGCCTATTCATATCGTAATTTCTGCTTTGTTATTCTTCTTTGGTCATATTCTTTGTGTTTTTAACAAACAGTGTTGCCATTTCCAATCAGAAATTGGTAAAAATGGCATTTTTATGGCGGTTATCGATAATAAAGCCATATGTGTGTTAGGGTATAATAAAATTGTGTTGTTTAAGAATCTGATGACCACAACTAGTTGCCCTCGAGTCCAAATTGTTAATCGATGGATCGATTCGAAATCACCCGTTGAATCGATATAGCCCTGGCTGTCCGTCCGTCGTTGTTATCTATTTAAGTTGATGTTCAAACGACAGAAGTCGCAATTTTTATCCAATCTTCATGAAATTTGGCAGGATAGGATGTTCTTTTAGCATAGAAGAACGCTATAGAGATTTTGGGAAAATCAGATAACATTTTTGTATCGCTTGATTAGCATAAACAATTACGTTATTATCGGCATTCATTAATTGATTTTATTGTAATTTGCCGCCTATTCATATCGTAATTTCTGCTTTGTTATTCTTCTTTGGTCATATTCTTTGTGTTTTTAACAAACAGTGTTGCCATTTCCAATCAGAAATTGGTAAAAATGGCATTTTTATGGCGGTTATCGATAATAAAGCCATATGTGTGTTAGGGTATAATAAAATTGTGTTGTTTAAGAATCTGATGACCACAACTAGTTGCCCTCGAGTCCAAATTGTTAATCGATGGATCGATTCGAAATCACCCGTTGAATCGATATAGCCCTGGCTGTCCGTCCGTCGTTGTTATCTATTTAAGTTGATGTTCAAACGACAGAAGTCGCAATTTTTATCCAATCTTCATGAAATTTGGCAGGATAGGATGTTCTTTTAGCATAGAAGAACGCTATAGAGATTTTGGGAAAATCAGATAACATTTTTGTATCGCTTGATTAGCATAAACAATTACGTTATTATCGGCATTCATTAATTGATTTTATTGTAATTTGCCGCCTATTCATATCGTAATTTCTGCTTTGTTATTCTTCTTTGGTCATATTCTTTGTGTTTTTAACAAACAGTGTTGCCATTCCAATCAGAAATTGGTAAAAATGGCATTTTTATGGCGGTTATCGATAATAAAGCCATATGTGTGTTAGGGTATAATAAAATTGTGTTGTTTAAGAATCTGATGACCACAACTAGTTGCCCTCGAGTCCAAATTGTTAATCGATGGATCGATTCGAAATCACCCGTTGAATCGATATAGCCCTGGCTGTCCGTCCGTCGTTGTTATCTATTTAAGTTGATGTTCAAACGACAGAAGTCGCAATTTTTATCCAATCTTCATGAAATTTGGCAGGATAGGATGTTCTTTTAGCATAGAAGAACGCTATAGAGATTTTGGGAAAATCAGATAACATTTTTGTATCGCTTGATTAGCATAAACAATTACGTTATTATCGGCATTCATTAATTGATTTTATTGTAATTTGCCGCCTATTCATATCGTAATTTCTGCTTTGTTATTCTTCTTTGGTCATATTCTTTGTGTTTTTAACAAACAGTGTTGCCATTTCCAATCAGAAATTGGTAAAAATGGCATTTTTATGGCGGTTATCGATAATAAAGCCATATGTGTGTTAGGGTATAATAAAATTGTGTTGTTTAAGAATCTGATGACCACAACTAGTTGCCCTCGAGTCCAAATTGTTAATCGATGGATCGATTCGAAATCACCCGTTGAATCGATATAGCCCTGGCTGTCCGTCCGTCGTTGTTATCTATTTAAGTTGATGTTCAAACGACAGAAGTCGCAATTTTTATCCAATCTTCATGAAATTTGGCAGGATAGGATGTTCTTTTAGCATAGAAGAACGCTATAGAGATTTTGGGAAAATCAGATAACATTTTTGTATCGCTTGATTAGCATAAACAATTACGTTATTATCGGCATTCATTAATTGATTTTATTGTAATTTGCCGCCTATTCATATCGTAATTTCTGCTTTGTTATTCTTCTTTGGTCATATTCTTTGTGTTTTTAACAAACAGTGTTGCCATTTCCAATCAGAAATTGGTAAAAATGGCATTTTTATGGCGGTTATCGATAATAAAGCCATATGTGTGTTAGGGTATAATAAAATTGTGTTGTTTAAGAATCTGATGACCACAACTAGTTGCCCTCGAGTCCAAATTGTTAATCGATGGATCGATTCGAAATCACCCGTTGAATCGATATAGCCCTGGCTGTCCGTCCGTCGTTGTTATCTATTTAAGTTGATGTTCAAACGACAGAAGTCGCAATTTTTATCCAATCTTCATGAAATTTGGCAGGATAGGATGTTCTTTTAGCATAGAAGAACGCTATAGAGATTTTGGGAAAATCAGATAACATTTTTGTATCGCTTGATTAGCATAAACAATTACGTTATTATCGGCATTCATTAATTGATTTTATTGTAATTTGCCGCCTATTCATATCGTAATTTCTGCTTTGTTATTCTTCTTTGGTCATATTCTTTGTGTTTTTAACAAACAGTGTTGCCATTCCAATCAGAAATTGGTAAAAATGGCATTTTTATGGCGGTTATCGATAATAAAGCCATATGTGTGTTAGGGTATAATAAAATTGTGTTGTTTAAGAATCTGATGACCACAACTAGTTGCCCTCGAGTCCAAATTGTTAATCGATGGATCGATTCGAAATCACCCGTTGAATCGATATAGCCCTGGCTGTCCGTCCGTCGTTGTTATCTATTTAAGTTGATGTTCAAACGACAGAAGTCGCAATTTTTATCCAATCTTCATGAAATTTGGCAGGATAGGATGTTCTTTTAGCATAGAAGAACGCTATAGAGATTTTGGGAAAATCAGATAACATTTTTGTATCGCTTGATTAGCATAAACAATTACGTTATTATCGGCATTCATTAATTGATTTTATTGTAATTTGCCGCCTATTCATATCGTAATTTCTGCTTTGTTATTCTTCTTTGGTCATATTCTTTGTGTTTTTAACAAACAGTGTTGCCATTTCCAATCAGAAATTGGTAAAAATGGCATTTTTATGGCGGTTATCGATAATAAAGCCATATGTGTGTTAGGGTATAATAAAATTGTGTTGTTTAAGAATCTGATGACCACAACTAGTTGCCCTCGAGTCCAAATTGTTAATCGATGGATCGATTCGAAATCACCCGTTGAATCGATATAGCCCTGGCTGTCCGTCCGTCGTTGTTATCTATTTAAGTTGATGTTCAAACGACAGAAGTCGCAATTTTTATCCAATCTTCATGAAATTTGGCAGGATAGGATGTTCTTTTAGCATAGAAGAACGCTATAGAGATTTTGGGAAAATCAGATAACATTTTTGTATCGCTTGATTAGCATAAACAATTACGTTATTATCGGCATTCATTAATTGATTTTATTGTAATTTGCCGCCTATTCATATCGTAATTTCTGCTTTGTTATTCTTCTTTGGTCATATTCTTTGTGTTTTTAACAAACAGTGTTGCCATTTCCAATCAGAAATTGGTAAAAATGGCATTTTTATGGCGGTTATCGATAATAAAGGCATATGTGTGTTAGGGTATAATAAAATTGTGTTGTTTAAGAATCTGATGACCACAACTAGTTGCCCTCGAGTCCAAATTGTTAATCGATGGATCGATTCGAAATCACCCGTTGAATCGATATAGCCCTGGCTGTCCGTCCGTCGTTGTTATCTATTTAAGTTGATGTTCAAACGACAGAAGTCGCAATTTTTATCCAATCTTCATGAAATTTGGCAGGATAGGATGTTCTTTTAGCATAGAAGAACGCTATAGAGATTTTGGGAAAATCAGATAACATTTTTGTATCGCTTGATTAGCATAAACAATTACGTTATTATCGGCATTCATTAATTGATTTTATTGTAATTTGCCGCCTATTCATATCGTAATTTCTGCTTTGTTATTCTTCTTTGGTCATATTCTTTGTGTTTTTAACAAACAGTGTTGCCATTTCCAATCAGAAATTGGTAAAAATGGCATTTTTATGGCGGTTATCGTGAATAAAGCCATATGTGTGTTAGGGTATAATAAAATTGTGTTGTTTAAGAATCTGATGACCACAACTAGTTGCCCTCGAGTCCAAATTGTTAATCGATGGATCGATTCGAAATCACCCGTTGAATCGATATAGCCCTGGCTGTCCGTCCGTCGTTGTTATCTATTTGAGTTGATGTTCAAACGACAGAAGTCGCAATTTTTATCCGATCTTCATGAAATTTGGCAGGATAGGATGCTCTTTTAGCATAGAAGAACGCTATAGAGATTTTGGGAAAATCAGATAACATTTTTGTATCGCTTGATTAGCATAAAAAATTACGTTATTATCGGCATTTATTAATTGATTTTATTGTAATTTGCCGCCTATTCATATCGTAATTTCTGCTTTGTTATTCTTCTTTGGTCATATTCTTTGTGTTTTTAACAAACAGTGTTGCCATTTCCAATCAGAAATTGGTAAAAATGGCATTTTTATGGCGGTTATCGTGAATAAAGCCATATGTGTGTTAGGGTATAATAAAATTGTGTTGTTTAAGAATCTGATGACCACAACTAGTTGCCCTCGAGTCCAAATTGTTAATCGATGGATCGATTCGAAATCACCCGTTGAATCGATATAGCCCTGGCTGTCCGTCCGTCGTTGTTATCTATTTGAGTTGATGTTCAAACGACAGAAGTCGCAATTTTTATCCGATCTTCATGAAATTTGGCAGGATAGGATGCTCTTTTAGCATAGAAGAACGCTATAGAGATTTTGGGAAAATCAGATAACATTTTTGTATCGCTTGATTAGCATAAAAAATTACGTTATTATCGGCATTTATTAATTGATTTTATTGTAATTTGCCGCCTATTCATATCGTAATTTCTGCTTTGTTATTCTTCTTTGGTCATATTCTTTGTGTTTTTAACAAACAGTGTTGCCATTTCCAATCAGAAATTGGTAAAAATGGCATTTTTATGGCGGTTATCGTGAATAAAGCCATATGTGTGTTAGGGTATAATAAAATTGTGTTGTTTAAGAATCTGATGACCACAACTAGTTGCCCTCGAGTCCAAATTGTTAATCGATGGATCGATTCGAAATCACCCGTTGAATCGATATAGCCCTGGCTGTCCGTCCGTCGTTGTTATCTATTTGAGTTGATGTTCAAACGACAGAAGTCGCAATTTTTATCCGATCTTCATGAAATTTGGCAGGATAGGATGCTCTTTTAGCATAGAAGAACGCTATAGAGATTTTGGGAAAATCAGATAACATTTTTGTATCGCTTTATTAGCATAAAAAATTACGTTATTATCGGCATTTATTAATTGATTTTATTGTAATTTGCCGCCTATTCATATCGTAATTTCTGCTTTGTTATTCTTCTTTGGTCATATTCTTTGTGTTTTTAACAAACAGTGTTGCCATTTCCAATCAGAAATTGGTAAAAATGGCATTTTTATGGCGGTTATCGTGAATAAAGCCATATGTGTGTTAGGGTATAATAAAATTGTGTTGTTTAAGAATCTGATGACCACAACTAGTTGCCCTCGAGTCCGAATTGTTAATCGATGGATCGATTCGAAATCACCCGTTGAATCGATATAGCCCTGGCTGTCCGTCCGTCGTTGTTATCTATTTGAGTTGATGTTCAAACGACAGAAGTCGCAATTTTTATCCGATCTTCATGAAATTTGGCAGGATAGGATGCTCTTTTAGCATAGAAGAACGCTATAGAGATTTTGGGAAAATCAGATAACATTTTTGTATCGCTTGATTAGCATAAAAAATTACGTTATTATCGGCATTTATTAATTGATTTTATTGTAATTTGCCGCCTATTCATATCGTAATTTCTGCTTTGTTATTCTTCTTTGGTCATATTCTTTGTGTTTTTAACAAACAGTGTTGCCATTTCCAATCAGAAATTGGTAAAAATGGCATTTTTATGGCGGTTATCGTGAATAAAGCCATATGTGTGTTAGGGTATAATAAAATTGTGTTGTTTAAGAATCTGATGACCACAACTAGTTGCCCTCGAGTCCAAATTGTTAATCGATGGATCGATTCGAAATCACCCGTTGAATCGATATAGCCCTGGCTGTCCGTCCGTCGTTGTTATCTATTTGAGTTGATGTTCAAACGACAGAAGTCGCAATTTTTATCCGATCTTCATGAAATTTGGCAGGATAGGATGCTCTTTTAGCATAGAAGAACGCTATAGAGATTTTGGGAAAATCAGATAACATTTTTGTATCGCTTGATTAGCATAAAAAATTACGTTATTATCGGCATTTATTAATTGATTTTATTGTAATTTGCCGCCTATTCATATCGTAATTTCTGCTTTGTTATTCTTCTTTGGTCATATTCTTTGTGTTTTTAACAAACAGTGTTGCCATTTCCAATCAGAAATTGGTAAAAATGGCATTTTTATGGCGGTTATCGTGAATAAAGCCATATGTGTGTTAGGGTATAATAAAATTGTGTTGTTTAAGAATCTGATGACCACAACTAGTTGCCCTCGAGTCCAAATTGTTAATCGATGGATCGATTCGAAATCACCCGTTGAATCGATATAGCCCTGGCTGTCCGTCCGTCGTTGTTATCTATTTGAGTTGATGTTCAAACGACAGAAGTCGCAATTTTTATCCGATCTTCATGAAATTTGGCAGGATAGGATGCTCTTTTAGCATAGAAGAACGCTATAGAGATTTTGGGAAAATCAGATAACATTTTTGTATCGCTTGATTAGCATAAAAAATTACGTTATTATCGGCATTTATTAATTGATTTTATTGTAATTTGCCGCCTATTCATATCGTAATTTCTGCTTTGTTATTCTTCTTTGGTCATATTCTTTGTGTTTTTAACAAACAGTGTTGCCATTTCCAATCAGAAATTGGTAAAAATGGCATTTTTATGGCGGTTATCGTGAATAAAGCCATATGTGTGTTAGGGTATAATAAAATTGTGTTGTTTAAGAATCTGATGACCACAACTAGTTGCCCTCGAGTCCAAATTGTTAATCGATGGATCGATTCGAAATCACCCGTTGAATCGATATAGCCCTGGCTGTCCGTCCGTCGTTGTTATCTATTTGAGTTGATGTTCAAACGACAGAAGTCGCAATTTTTATCCGATCTTCATGAAATTTGGCAGGATAGGATGCTCTTTTAGCATAGAAGAACGCTATAGAGATTTTGGGAAAATCAGATAACATTTTTGTATCGCTTGATTAGCATAAAAAATTACGTTATTATCGGCATTTATTAATTGATTTTATTGTAATTTGCCGCCTATTCATATCGTAATTTCTGCTTTGTTATTCTTCTTTGGTCATATTCTTTGTGTTTTTAACAAACAGTGTTGCCATTTCCAATCAGAAATTGGTAAAAATGGCATTTTTATGGCGGTTATCGTGAATAAAGCCATATGTGTGTTAGGGTATAATAAAATTGTGTTGTTTAAGAATCTGATGACCACAACTAGTTGCCCTCGAGTCCAAATTGTTAATCGATGGATCGATTCGAAATCACCCGTTGAATCGATATAGCCCTGGCTGTCCGTCCGTCGTTGTTATCTATTTGAGTTGATGTTCAAACGACAGAAGTCGCAATTTTTATCCGATCTTCATGAAATTTGGCAGGATAGGATGCTCTTTTAGCATAGAAGAACGCTATAGAGATTTTGGGAAAATCAGATAACATTTTTGTATCGCTTGATTAGCATAAAAAATTACGTTATTATCGGCATTTATTAATTGATTTTATTGTAATTTGCCGCCTATTCATATCGTAATTTCTGCTTTGTTATTCTTCTTTGGTCATATTCTTTGTGTTTTTAACAAACAGTGTTGCCATTTCCAATCAGAAATTGGTAAAAATGGCATTTTTATGGCGGTTATCGTGAATAAAGCCATATGTGTGTTAGGGTATAATAAAATTGTGTTGTTTAAGAATCTGATGACCACAACTAGTTGCCCTCGAGTCCAAATTGTTAATCGATGGATCGATTCGAAATCACCCGTTGAATCGATATAGCCCTGGCTGTCCGTCCGTCGTTGTTATCTATTTGAGTTGATGTTCAAACGACAGAAGTCGCAATTTTTATCCGATCTTCATGAAATTTGGCAGGATAGGATGCTCTTTTAGCATAGAAGAACGCTATAGAGATTTTGGGAAAATCAGATAACATTTTTGTATCGCTTGATTAGCATAAAAAATTACGTTATTATCGGCATTTATTAATTGATTTTATTGTAATTTGCCGCCTATTCATATCGTAATTTCTGCTTTGTTATTCTTCTTTGGTCATATTCTTTGTGTTTTTAACAAACAGTGTTGCCATTTCCAATCAGAAATTGGTAAAAATGGCATTTTTATGGCGGTTATCGTGAATAAAGCCATATGTGTGTTAGGGTATAATAAAATTGTGTTGTTTAAGAATCTGATGACCACAACTAGTTGCCCTCGAGTCCGAATTGTTAATCGATGGATCGATTCGAAATCACCCGTTGAATCGATATAGCCCTGGCTGTCCGTCCGTCGTTGTTATCTATTTGAGTTGATGTTCAAACGACAGAAGTCGCAATTTTTATCCGATCTTCATGAAATTTGGCAGGATAGGATGCTCTTTTAGCATAGAAGAACGCTATAGAGATTTTGGGAAAATCAGATAACATTTTTGTATCGCTTGATTAGCATAAAAAATTACGTTATTATCGGCATTTATTAATTGATTTTATTGTAATTTGCCGCCTATTCATATCGTAATTTCTGCTTTGTTATTCTTCTTTGGTCATATTCTTTGTGTTTTTAACAAACAGTGTTGCCATTTCCAATCAGAAATTGGTAAAAATGGCATTTTTATGGCGGTTATCGTGAATAAAGCCATATGTGTGTTAGGGTATAATAAAATTGTGTTGTTTAAGAATCTGATGACCACAACTAGTTGCCCTCGAGTCCAAATTGTTAATCGATGGATCGATTCGAAATCACCCGTTGAATCGATATAGCCCTGGCTGTCCGTCCGTCGTTGTTATCTATTTGAGTTGATGTTCAAACGACAGAAGTCGCAATTTTTATCCGATCTTCATGAAATTTGGCAGGATAGGATGCTCTTTTAGCATAGAAGAACGCTATAGAGATTTTGGGAAAATCAGATAACATTTTTGTATCGCTTGATTAGCATAAAAAATTACGTTATTATCGGCATTTATTAATTGATTTTATTGTAATTTGCCGCCTATTCATATCGTAATTTCTGCTTTGTTATTCTTCTTTGGTCATATTCTTTGTGTTTTTAACAAACAGTGTTGCCATTTCCAATCAGAAATTGGTAAAAATGGCATTTTTATGGCGGTTATCGTGAATAAAGCCATATGTGTGTTAGGGTATAATAAAATTGTGTTGTTTAAGAATCTGATGACCACAACTAGTTGCCCTCGAGTCCAAATTGTTAATCGATGGATCGATTCGAAATCACCCGTTGAATCGATATAGCCCTGGCTGTCCGTCCGTCGTTGTTATCTATTTGAGTTGATGTTCAAACGACAGAAGTCGCAATTTTTATCCGATCTTCATGAAATTTGGCAGGATAGGATGCTCTTTTAGCATAGAAGAACGCTATAGAGATTTTGGGAAAATCAGATAACATTTTTGTATCGCTTGATTAGCATAAAAAATTACGTTATTATCGGCATTTATTAATTGATTTTATTGTAATTTGCCGCCTATTCATATCGTAATTTCTGCTTTGTTATTCTTCTTTGGTCATATTCTTTGTGTTTTTAACAAACAGTGTTGCCATTTCCAATCAGAAATTGGTAAAAATGGCATTTTTATGGCGGTTATCGTGAATAAAGCCATATGTGTGTTAGGGTATAATAAAATTGTGTTGTTTAAGAATCTGATGACCACAACTAGTTGCCCTCGAGTCCAAATTGTTAATCGATGGATCGATTCGAAATCACCCGTTGAATCGATATAGCCCTGGCTGTCCGTCCGTCGTTGTTATCTATTTGAGTTGATGTTCAAACGACAGAAGTCGCAATTTTTATCCGATCTTCATGAAATTTGGCAGGATAGGATGCTCTTTTAGCATAGAAGAACGCTATAGAGATTTTGGGAAAATCAGATAACATTTTTGTATCGCTTGATTAGCATAAAAAATTACGTTATTATCGGCATTTATTAATTGATTTTATTGTAATTTGCCGCCTATTCATATCGTAATTTCTGCTTTGTTATTCTTCTTTGGTCATATTCTTTGTGTTTTTAACAAACAGTGTTGCCATTTCCAATCAGAAATTGGTAAAAATGGCATTTTTATGGCGGTTATCGTGAATAAAGCCATATGTGTGTTAGGGTATAATAAAATTGTGTTGTTTAAGAATCTGATGACCACAACTAGTTGCCCTCGAGTCCAAATTGTTAATCGATGGATCGATTCGAAATCACCCGTTGAATCGATATAGCCCTGGCTGTCCGTCCGTCGTTGTTATCTATTTGAGTTGATGTTCAAACGACAGAAGTCGCAATTTTTATCCGATCTTCATGAAATTTGGCAGGATAGGATGCTCTTTTAGCATAGAAGAACGCTATAGAGATTTTGGGAAAATCAGATAACATTTTTGTATCGCTTGATTAGCATAAAAAATTACGTTATTATCGGCATTTATTAATTGATTTTATTGTAATTTGCCGCCTATTCATATCGTAATTTCTGCTTTGTTATTCTTCTTTGGTCATATTCTTTGTGTTTTTAACAAACAGTGTTGCCATTTCCAATCAGAAATTGGTAAAAATGGCATTTTTATGGCGGTTATCGTGAATAAAGCCATATGTGTGTTAGGGTATAATAAAATTGTGTTGTTTAAGAATCTGATGACCACAACTAGTTGCCCTCGAGTCCAAATTGTTAATCGATGGATCGATTCGAAATCACCCGTTGAATCGATATAGCCCTGGCTGTCCGTCCGTCGTTGTTATCTATTTGAGTTGATGTTCAAACGACAGAAGTCGCAATTTTTATCCGATCTTCATGAAATTTGGCAGGATAGGATGCTCTTTTAGCATAGAAGAACGCTATAGAGATTTTGGGAAAATCAGATAACATTTTTGTATCGCTTGATTAGCATAAAAAATTACGTTATTATCGGCATTTATTAATTGATTTTATTGTAATTTGCCGCCTATTCATATCGTAATTTCTGCTTTGTTATTCTTCTTTGGTCATATTCTTTGTGTTTTTAACAAACAGTGTTGCCATTTCCAATCAGAAATTGGTAAAAATGGCATTTTTATGGCGGTTATCGTGAATAAAGCCATATGTGTGTTAGGGTATAATAAAATTGTGTTGTTTAAGAATCTGATGACCACAACTAGTTGCCCTCGAGTCCGAATTGTTAATCGATGGATCGATTCGAAATCACCCGTTGAATCGATATAGCCCTGGCTGTCCGTCCGTCGTTGTTATCTATTTGAGTTGATGTTCAAACGACAGAAGTCGCAATTTTTATCCGATCTTCATGAAATTTGGCAGGATAGGATGCTCTTTTAGCATAGAAGAACGCTATAGAGATTTTGGGAAAATCAGATAACATTTTTGTATCGCTTGATTAGCATAAAAAATTACGTTATTATCGGCATTTATTAATTGATTTTATTGTAATTTGCCGCCTATTCATATCGTAATTTCTGCTTTGTTATTCTTCTTTGGTCATATTCTTTGTGTTTTTAACAAACAGTGTTGCCATTTCCAATCAGAAATTGGTAAAAATGGCATTTTTATGGCGGTTATCGTGAATAAAGCCATATGTGTGTTAGGGTATAATAAAATTGTGTTGTTTAAGAATCTGATGACCACAACTAGTTGCCCTCGAGTCCAAATTGTTAATCGATGGATCGATTCGAAATCACCCGTTGAATCGATATAGCCCTGGCTGTCCGTCCGTCGTTGTTATCTATTTGAGTTGATGTTCAAACGACAGAAGTCGCAATTTTTATCCGATCTTCATGAAATTTGGCAGGATAGGATGCTCTTTTAGCATAGAAGAACGCTATAGAGATTTTGGGAAAATCAGATAACATTTTTGTATCGCTTGATTAGCATAAAAAATTACGTTATTATCGGCATTTATTAATTGATTTTATTGTAATTTGCCGCCTATTCATATCGTAATTTCTGCTTTGTTATTCTTCTTTGGTCATATTCTTTGTGTTTTTAACAAACAGTGTTGCCATTTCCAATCAGAAATTGGTAAAAATGGCATTTTTATGGCGGTTATCGTGAATAAAGCCATATGTGTGTTAGGGTATAATAAAATTGTGTTGTTTAAGAATCTGATGACCACAACTAGTTGCCCTCGAGTCCAAATTGTTAATCGATGGATCGATTCGAAATCACCCGTTGAATCGATATAGCCCTGGCTGTCCGTCCGTCGTTGTTATCTATTTGAGTTGATGTTCAAACGACAGAAGTCGCAATTTTTATCCGATCTTCATGAAATTTGGCAGGATAGGATGCTCTTTTAGCATAGAAGAACGCTATAGAGATTTTGGGAAAATCAGATAACATTTTTGTATCGCTTGATTAGCATAAAAAATTACGTTATTATCGGCATTTATTAATTGATTTTATTGTAATTTGCCGCCTATTCATATCGTAATTTCTGCTTTGTTATTCTTCTTTGGTCATATTCTTTGTGTTTTTAACAAACAGTGTTGCCATTTCCAATCAGAAATTGGTAAAAATGGCATTTTTATGGCGGTTATCGTGAATAAAGCCATATGTGTGTTAGGGTATAATAAAATTGTGTTGTTTAAGAATCTGATGACCACAACTAGTTGCCCTCGAGTCCAAATTGTTAATCGATGGATCGATTCGAAATCACCCGTTGAATCGATATAGCCCTGGCTGTCCGTCCGTCGTTGTTATCTATTTGAGTTGATGTTCAAACGACAGAAGTCGCAATTTTTATCCGATCTTCATGAAATTTGGCAGGATAGGATGCTCTTTTAGCATAGAAGAACGCTATAGAGATTTTGGGAAAATCAGATAACATTTTTGTATCGCTTGATTAGCATAAAAAATTACGTTATTATCGGCATTTATTAATTGATTTTATTGTAATTTGCCGCCTATTCATATCGTAATTTCTGCTTTGTTATTCTTCTTTGGTCATATTCTTTGTGTTTTTAACAAACAGTGTTGCCATTTCCAATCAGAAATTGGTAAAAATGGCATTTTTATGGCGGTTATCGTGAATAAAGCCATATGTGTGTTAGGGTATAATAAAATTGTGTTGTTTAAGAATCTGATGACCACAACTAGTTGCCCTCGAGTCCAAATTGTTAATCGATGGATCGATTCGAAATCACCCGTTGAATCGATATAGCCCTGGCTGTCCGTCCGTCGTTGTTATCTATTTGAGTTGATGTTCAAACGACAGAAGTCGCAATTTTTATCCGATCTTCATGAAATTTGGCAGGATAGGATGCTCTTTTAGCATAGAAGAACGCTATAGAGATTTTGGGAAAATCAGATAACATTTTTGTATCGCTTGATTAGCATAAAAAATTACGTTATTATCGGCATTTATTAATTGATTTTATTGTAATTTGCCGCCTATTCATATCGTAATTTCTGCTTTGTTATTCTTCTTTGGTCATATTCTTTGTGTTTTTAACAAACAGTGTTGCCATTTCCAATCAGAAATTGGTAAAAATGGCATTTTTATGGCGGTTATCGTGAATAAAGCCATATGTGTGTTAGGGTATAATAAAATTGTGTTGTTTAAGAATCTGATGACCACAACTAGTTGCCCTCGAGTCCAAATTGTTAATCGATGGATCGATTCGAAATCACCCGTTGAATCGATATAGCCCTGGCTGTCCGTCCGTCGTTGTTATCTATTTGAGTTGATGTTCAAACGACAGAAGTCGCAATTTTTATCCGATCTTCATGAAATTTGGCAGGATAGGATGCTCTTTTAGCATAGAAGAACGCTATAGAGATTTTGGGAAAATCAGATAACATTTTTGTATCGCTTGATTAGCATAAAAAATTACGTTATTATCGGCATTTATTAATTGATTTTATTGTAATTTGCCGCCTATTCATATCGTAATTTCTGCTTTGTTATTCTTCTTTGGTCATATTCTTTGTGTTTTTAACAAACAGTGTTGCCATTTCCAATCAGAAATTGGTAAAAATGGCATTTTTATGGCGGTTATCGTGAATAAAGCCATATGTGTGTTAGGGTATAATAAAATTGTGTTGTTTAAGAATCTGATGACCACAACTAGTTGCCCTCGAGTCCGAATTGTTAATCGATGGATCGATTCGAAATCACCCGTTGAATCGATATAGCCCTGGCTGTCCGTCCGTCGTTGTTATCTATTTGAGTTGATGTTCAAACGACAGAAGTCGCAATTTTTATCCGATCTTCATGAAATTTGGCAGGATAGGATGCTCTTTTAGCATAGAAGAACGCTATAGAGATTTTGGGAAAATCAGATAACATTTTTGTATCGCTTGATTAGCATAAAAAATTACGTTATTATCGGCATTTATTAATTGATTTTATTGTAATTTGCCGCCTATTCATATCGTAATTTCTGCTTTGTTATTCTTCTTTGGTCATATTCTTTGTGTTTTTAACAAACAGTGTTGCCATTTCCAATCAGAAATTGGTAAAAATGGCATTTTTATGGCGGTTATCGTGAATAAAGCCATATGTGTGTTAGGGTATAATAAAATTGTGTTGTTTAAGAATCTGATGACCACAACTAGTTGCCCTCGAGTCCAAATTGTTAATCGATGGATCGATTCGAAATCACCCGTTGAATCGATATAGCCCTGGCTGTCCGTCCGTCGTTGTTATCTATTTGAGTTGATGTTCAAACGACAGAAGTCGCAATTTTTATCCGATCTTCATGAAATTTGGCAGGATAGGATGCTCTTTTAGCATAGAAGAACGCTATAGAGATTTTGGGAAAATCAGATAACATTTTTGTATCGCTTGATTAGCATAAAAAATTACGTTATTATCGGCATTTATTAATTGATTTTATTGTAATTTGCCGCCTATTCATATCGTAATTTCTGCTTTGTTATTCTTCTTTGGTCATATTCTTTGTGTTTTTAACAAACAGTGTTGCCATTTCCAATCAGAAATTGGTAAAAATGGCATTTTTATGGCGGTTATCGTGAATAAAGCCATATGTGTGTTAGGGTATAATAAAATTGTGTTGTTTAAGAATCTGATGACCACAACTAGTTGCCCTCGAGTCCAAATTGTTAATCGATGGATCGATTCGAAATCACCCGTTGAATCGATATAGCCCTGGCTGTCCGTCCGTCGTTGTTATCTATTTGAGTTGATGTTCAAACGACAGAAGTCGCAATTTTTATCCGATCTTCATGAAATTTGGCAGGATAGGATGCTCTTTTAGCATAGAAGAACGCTATAGAGATTTTGGGAAAATCAGATAACATTTTTGTATCGCTTGATTAGCATAAAAAATTACGTTATTATCGGCATTTATTAATTGATTTTATTGTAATTTGCCGCCTATTCATATCGTAATTTCTGCTTTGTTATTCTTCTTTGGTCATATTCTTTGTGTTTTTAACAAACAGTGTTGCCATTTCCAATCAGAAATTGGTAAAAATGGCATTTTTATGGCGGTTATCGTGAATAAAGCCATATGTGTGTTAGGGTATAATAAAATTGTGTTGTTTAAGAATCTGATGACCACAACTAGTTGCCCTCGAGTCCAAATTGTTAATCGATGGATCGATTCGAAATCACCCGTTGAATCGATATAGCCCTGGCTGTCCGTCCGTCGTTGTTATCTATTTGAGTTGATGTTCAAACGACAGAAGTCGCAATTTTTATCCGATCTTCATGAAATTTGGCAGGATAGGATGCTCTTTTAGCATAGAAGAACGCTATAGAGATTTTGGGAAAATCAGATAACATTTTTGTATCGCTTGATTAGCATAAAAAATTACGTTATTATCGGCATTTATTAATTGATTTTATTGTAATTTGCCGCCTATTCATATCGTAATTTCTGCTTTGTTATTCTTCTTTGGTCATATTCTTTGTGTTTTTAACAAACAGTGTTGCCATTTCCAATCAGAAATTGGTAAAAATGGCATTTTTATGGCGGTTATCGTGAATAAAGCCATATGTGTGTTAGGGTATAATAAAATTGTGTTGTTTAAGAATCTGATGACCACAACTAGTTGCCCTCGAGTCCAAATTGTTAATCGATGGATCGATTCGAAATCACCCGTTGAATCGATATAGCCCTGGCTGTCCGTCCGTCGTTGTTATCTATTTGAGTTGATGTTCAAACGACAGAAGTCGCAATTTTTATCCGATCTTCATGAAATTTGGCAGGATAGGATGCTCTTTTAGCATAGAAGAACGCTATAGAGATTTTGGGAAAATCAGATAACATTTTTGTATCGCTTGATTAGCATAAAAAATTACGTTATTATCGGCATTTATTAATTGATTTTATTGTAATTTGCCGCCTATTCATATCGTAATTTCTGCTTTGTTATTCTTCTTTGGTCATATTCTTTGTGTTTTTAACAAACAGTGTTGCCATTTCCAATCAGAAATTGGTAAAAATGGCATTTTTATGGCGGTTATCGTGAATAAAGCCATATGTGTGTTAGGGTATAATAAAATTGTGTTGTTTAAGAATCTGATGACCACAACTAGTTGCCCTCGAGTCCAAATTGTTAATCGATGGATCGATTCGAAATCACCCGTTGAATCGATATAGCCCTGGCTGTCCGTCCGTCGTTGTTATCTATTTGAGTTGATGTTCAAACGACAGAAGTCGCAATTTTTATCCGATCTTCATGAAATTTGGCAGGATAGGATGCTCTTTTAGCATAGAAGAACGCTATAGAGATTTTGGGAAAATCAGATAACATTTTTGTATCGCTTGATTAGCATAAAAAATTACGTTATTATCGGCATTTATTAATTGATTTTATTGTAATTTGCCGCCTATTCATATCGTAATTTCTGCTTTGTTATTCTTCTTTGGTCATATTCTTTGTGTTTTTAACAAACAGTGTTGCCATTTCCAATCAGAAATTGGTAAAAATGGCATTTTTATGGCGGTTATCGTGAATAAAGCCATATGTGTGTTAGGGTATAATAAAATTGTGTTGTTTAAGAATCTGATGACCACAACTAGTTGCCCTCGAGTCCGAATTGTTAATCGATGGATCGATTCGAAATCACCCGTTGAATCGATATAGCCCTGGCTGTCCGTCCGTCGTTGTTATCTATTTGAGTTGATGTTCAAACGACAGAAGTCGCAATTTTTATCCGATCTTCATGAAATTTGGCAGGATAGGATGCTCTTTTAGCATAGAAGAACGCTATAGAGATTTTGGGAAAATCAGATAACATTTTTGTATCGCTTGATTAGCATAAAAAATTACGTTATTATCGGCATTTATTAATTGATTTTATTGTAATTTGCCGCCTATTCATATCGTAATTTCTGCTTTGTTATTCTTCTTTGGTCATATTCTTTGTGTTTTTAACAAACAGTGTTGCCATTTCCAATCAGAAATTGGTAAAAATGGCATTTTTATGGCGGTTATCGTGAATAAAGCCATATGTGTGTTAGGGTATAATAAAATTGTGTTGTTTAAGAATCTGATGACCACAACTAGTTGCCCTCGAGTCCAAATTGTTAATCGATGGATCGATTCGAAATCACCCGTTGAATCGATATAGCCCTGGCTGTCCGTCCGTCGTTGTTATCTATTTGAGTTGATGTTCAAACGACAGAAGTCGCAATTTTTATCCGATCTTCATGAAATTTGGCAGGATAGGATGCTCTTTTAGCATAGAAGAACGCTATAGAGATTTTGGGAAAATCAGATAACATTTTTGTATCGCTTGATTAGCATAAAAAATTACGTTATTATCGGCATTTATTAATTGATTTTATTGTAATTTGCCGCCTATTCATATCGTAATTTCTGCTTTGTTATTCTTCTTTGGTCATATTCTTTGTGTTTTTAACAAACAGTGTTGCCATTTCCAATCAGAAATTGGTAAAAATGGCATTTTTATGGCGGTTATCGTGAATAAAGCCATATGTGTGTTAGGGTATAATAAAATTGTGTTGTTTAAGAATCTGATGACCACAACTAGTTGCCCTCGAGTCCAAATTGTTAATCGATGGATCGATTCGAAATCACCCGTTGAATCGATATAGCCCTGGCTGTCCGTCCGTCGTTGTTATCTATTTGAGTTGATGTTCAAACGACAGAAGTCGCAATTTTTATCCGATCTTCATGAAATTTGGCAGGATAGGATGCTCTTTTAGCATAGAAGAACGCTATAGAGATTTTGGGAAAATCAGATAACATTTTTGTATCGCTTGATTAGCATAAAAAATTACGTTATTATCGGCATTTATTAATTGATTTTATTGTAATTTGCCGCCTATTCATATCGTAATTTCTGCTTTGTTATTCTTCTTTGGTCATATTCTTTGTGTTTTTAACAAACAGTGTTGCCATTTCCAATCAGAAATTGGTAAAAATGGCATTTTTATGGCGGTTATCGTGAATAAAGCCATATGTGTGTTAGGGTATAATAAAATTGTGTTGTTTAAGAATCTGATGACCACAACTAGTTGCCCTCGAGTCCAAATTGTTAATCGATGGATCGATTCGAAATCACCCGTTGAATCGATATAGCCCTGGCTGTCCGTCCGTCGTTGTTATCTATTTGAGTTGATGTTCAAACGACAGAAGTCGCAATTTTTATCCGATCTTCATGAAATTTGGCAGGATAGGATGCTCTTTTAGCATAGAAGAACGCTATAGAGATTTTGGGAAAATCAGATAACATTTTTGTATCGCTTGATTAGCATAAAAAATTACGTTATTATCGGCATTTATTAATTGATTTTATTGTAATTTGCCGCCTATTCATATCGTAATTTCTGCTTTGTTATTCTTCTTTGGTCATATTCTTTGTGTTTTTAACAAACAGTGTTGCCATTTCCAATCAGAAATTGGTAAAAATGGCATTTTTATGGCGGTTATCGTGAATAAAGCCATATGTGTGTTAGGGTATAATAAAATTGTGTTGTTTAAGAATCTGATGACCACAACTAGTTGCCCTCGAGTCCAAATTGTTAATCGATGGATCGATTCGAAATCACCCGTTGAATCGATATAGCCCTGGCTGTCCGTCCGTCGTTGTTATCTATTTGAGTTGATGTTCAAACGACAGAAGTCGCAATTTTTATCCGATCTTCATGAAATTTGGCAGGATAGGATGCTCTTTTAGCATAGAAGAACGCTATAGAGATTTTGGGAAAATCAGATAACATTTTTGTATCGCTTGATTAGCATAAAAAATTACGTTATTATCGGCATTTATTAATTGATTTTATTGTAATTTGCCGCCTATTCATATCGTAATTTCTGCTTTGTTATTCTTCTTTGGTCATATTCTTTGTGTTTTTAACAAACAGTGTTGCCATTTCCAATCAGAAATTGGTAAAAATGGCATTTTTATGGCGGTTATCGTGAATAAAGCCATATGTGTGTTAGGGTATAATAAAATTGTGTTGTTTAAGAATCTGATGACCACAACTAGTTGCCCTCGAGTCCAAATTGTTAATCGATGGATCGATTCGAAATCACCCGTTGAATCGATATAGCCCTGGCTGTCCGTCCGTCGTTGTTATCTATTTGAGTTGATGTTCAAACGACAGAAGTCGCAATTTTTATCCGATCTTCATGAAATTTGGCAGGATAGGATGCTCTTTTAGCATAGAAGAACGCTATAGAGATTTTGGGAAAATCAGATAACATTTTTGTATCGCTTGATTAGCATAAAAAATTACGTTATTATCGGCATTTATTAATTGATTTTATTGTAATTTGCCGCCTATTCATATCGTAATTTCTGCTTTGTTATTCTTCTTTGGTCATATTCTTTGTGTTTTTAACAAACAGTGTTGCCATTTCCAATCAGAAATTGGTAAAAATGGCATTTTTATGGCGGTTATCGTGAATAAAGCCATATGTGTGTTAGGGTATAATAAAATTGTGTTGTTTAAGAATCTGATGACCACAACTAGTTGCCCTCGAGTCCGAATTGTTAATCGATGGATCGATTCGAAATCACCCGTTGAATCGATATAGCCCTGGCTGTCCGTCCGTCGTTGTTATCTATTTGAGTTGATGTTCAAACGACAGAAGTCGCAATTTTTATCCGATCTTCATGAAATTTGGCAGGATAGGATGCTCTTTTAGCATAGAAGAACGCTATAGAGATTTTGGGAAAATCAGATAACATTTTTGTATCGCTTGATTAGCATAAAAAATTACGTTATTATCGGCATTTATTAATTGATTTTATTGTAATTTGCCGCCTATTCATATCGTAATTTCTGCTTTGTTATTCTTCTTTGGTCATATTCTTTGTGTTTTTAACAAACAGTGTTGCCATTTCCAATCAGAAATTGGTAAAAATGGCATTTTTATGGCGGTTATCGTGAATAAAGCCATATGTGTGTTAGGGTATAATAAAATTGTGTTGTTTAAGAATCTGATGACCACAACTAGTTGCCCTCGAGTCCAAATTGTTAATCGATGGATCGATTCGAAATCACCCGTTGAATCGATATAGCCCTGGCTGTCCGTCCGTCGTTGTTATCTATTTGAGTTGATGTTCAAACGACAGAAGTCGCAATTTTTATCCGATCTTCATGAAATTTGGCAGGATAGGATGCTCTTTTAGCATAGAAGAACGCTATAGAGATTTTGGGAAAATCAGATAACATTTTTGTATCGCTTGATTAGCATAAAAAATTACGTTATTATCGGCATTTATTAATTGATTTTATTGTAATTTGCCGCCTATTCATATCGTAATTTCTGCTTTGTTATTCTTCTTTGGTCATATTCTTTGTGTTTTTAACAAACAGTGTTGCCATTTCCAATCAGAAATTGGTAAAAATGGCATTTTTATGGCGGTTATCGTGAATAAAGCCATATGTGTGTTAGGGTATAATAAAATTGTGTTGTTTAAGAATCTGATGACCACAACTAGTTGCCCTCGAGTCCAAATTGTTAATCGATGGATCGATTCGAAATCACCCGTTGAATCGATATAGCCCTGGCTGTCCGTCCGTCGTTGTTATCTATTTGAGTTGATGTTCAAACGACAGAAGTCGCAATTTTTATCCGATCTTCATGAAATTTGGCAGGATAGGATGCTCTTTTAGCATAGAAGAACGCTATAGAGATTTTGGGAAAATCAGATAACATTTTTGTATCGCTTGATTAGCATAAAAAATTACGTTATTATCGGCATTTATTAATTGATTTTATTGTAATTTGCCGCCTATTCATATCGTAATTTCTGCTTTGTTATTCTTCTTTGGTCATATTCTTTGTGTTTTTAACAAACAGTGTTGCCATTTCCAATCAGAAATTGGTAAAAATGGCATTTTTATGGCGGTTATCGTGAATAAAGCCATATGTGTGTTAGGGTATAATAAAATTGTGTTGTTTAAGAATCTGATGACCACAACTAGTTGCCCTCGAGTCCAAATTGTTAATCGATGGATCGATTCGAAATCACCCGTTGAATCGATATAGCCCTGGCTGTCCGTCCGTCGTTGTTATCTATTTGAGTTGATGTTCAAACGACAGAAGTCGCAATTTTTATCCGATCTTCATGAAATTTGGCAGGATAGGATGCTCTTTTAGCATAGAAGAACGCTATAGAGATTTTGGGAAAATCAGATAACATTTTTGTATCGCTTGATTAGCATAAAAAATTACGTTATTATCGGCATTTATTAATTGATTTTATTGTAATTTGCCGCCTATTCATATCGTAATTTCTGCTTTGTTATTCTTCTTTGGTCATATTCTTTGTGTTTTTAACAAACAGTGTTGCCATTTCCAATCAGAAATTGGTAAAAATGGCATTTTTATGGCGGTTATCGTGAATAAAGCCATATGTGTGTTAGGGTATAATAAAATTGTGTTGTTTAAGAATCTGATGACCACAACTAGTTGCCCTCGAGTCCAAATTGTTAATCGATGGATCGATTCGAAATCACCCGTTGAATCGATATAGCCCTGGCTGTCCGTCCGTCGTTGTTATCTATTTGAGTTGATGTTCAAACGACAGAAGTCGCAATTTTTATCCGATCTTCATGAAATTTGGCAGGATAGGATGCTCTTTTAGCATAGAAGAACGCTATAGAGATTTTGGGAAAATCAGATAACATTTTTGTATCGCTTGATTAGCATAAAAAATTACGTTATTATCGGCATTTATTAATTGATTTTATTGTAATTTGCCGCCTATTCATATCGTAATTTCTGCTTTGTTATTCTTCTTTGGTCATATTCTTTGTGTTTTTAACAAACAGTGTTGCCATTTCCAATCAGAAATTGGTAAAAATGGCATTTTTATGGCGGTTATCGTGAATAAAGCCATATGTGTGTTAGGGTATAATAAAATTGTGTTGTTTAAGAATCTGATGACCACAACTAGTTGCCCTCGAGTCCAAATTGTTAATCGATGGATCGATTCGAAATCACCCGTTGAATCGATATAGCCCTGGCTGTCCGTCCGTCGTTGTTATCTATTTGAGTTGATGTTCAAACGACAGAAGTCGCAATTTTTATCCGATCTTCATGAAATTTGGCAGGATAGGATGCTCTTTTAGCATAGAAGAACGCTATAGAGATTTTGGGAAAATCAGATAACATTTTTGTATCGCTTGATTAGCATAAAAAATTACGTTATTATCGGCATTTATTAATTGATTTTATTGTAATTTGCCGCCTATTCATATCGTAATTTCTGCTTTGTTATTCTTCTTTGGTCATATTCTTTGTGTTTTTAACAAACAGTGTTGCCATTTCCAATCAGAAATTGGTAAAAATGGCATTTTTATGGCGGTTATCGTGAATAAAGCCATATGTGTGTTAGGGTATAATAAAATTGTGTTGTTTAAGAATCTGATGACCACAACTAGTTGCCCTCGAGTCCGAATTGTTAATCGATGGATCGATTCGAAATCACCCGTTGAATCGATATAGCCCTGGCTGTCCGTCCGTCGTTGTTATCTATTTGAGTTGATGTTCAAACGACAGAAGTCGCAATTTTTATCCGATCTTCATGAAATTTGGCAGGATAGGATGCTCTTTTAGCATAGAAGAACGCTATAGAGATTTTGGGAAAATCAGATAACATTTTTGTATCGCTTGATTAGCATAAAAAATTACGTTATTATCGGCATTTATTAATTGATTTTATTGTAATTTGCCGCCTATTCATATCGTAATTTCTGCTTTGTTATTCTTCTTTGGTCATATTCTTTGTGTTTTTAACAAACAGTGTTGCCATTTCCAATCAGAAATTGGTAAAAATGGCATTTTTATGGCGGTTATCGTGAATAAAGCCATATGTGTGTTAGGGTATAATAAAATTGTGTTGTTTAAGAATCTGATGACCACAACTAGTTGCCCTCGAGTCCAAATTGTTAATCGATGGATCGATTCGAAATCACCCGTTGAATCGATATAGCCCTGGCTGTCCGTCCGTCGTTGTTATCTATTTGAGTTGATGTTCAAACGACAGAAGTCGCAATTTTTATCCGATCTTCATGAAATTTGGCAGGATAGGATGCTCTTTTAGCATAGAAGAACGCTATAGAGATTTTGGGAAAATCAGATAACATTTTTGTATCGCTTGATTAGCATAAAAAATTACGTTATTATCGGCATTTATTAATTGATTTTATTGTAATTTGCCGCCTATTCATATCGTAATTTCTGCTTTGTTATTCTTCTTTGGTCATATTCTTTGTGTTTTTAACAAACAGTGTTGCCATTTCCAATCAGAAATTGGTAAAAATGGCATTTTTATGGCGGTTATCGTGAATAAAGCCATATGTGTGTTAGGGTATAATAAAATTGTGTTGTTTAAGAATCTGATGACCACAACTAGTTGCCCTCGAGTCCAAATTGTTAATCGATGGATCGATTCGAAATCACCCGTTGAATCGATATAGCCCTGGCTGTCCGTCCGTCGTTGTTATCTATTTGAGTTGATGTTCAAACGACAGAAGTCGCAATTTTTATCCGATCTTCATGAAATTTGGCAGGATAGGATGCTCTTTTAGCATAGAAGAACGCTATAGAGATTTTGGGAAAATCAGATAACATTTTTGTATCGCTTGATTAGCATAAAAAATTACGTTATTATCGGCATTTATTAATTGATTTTATTGTAATTTGCCGCCTATTCATATCGTAATTTCTGCTTTGTTATTCTTCTTTGGTCATATTCTTTGTGTTTTTAACAAACAGTGTTGCCATTTCCAATCAGAAATTGGTAAAAATGGCATTTTTATGGCGGTTATCGTGAATAAAGCCATATGTGTGTTAGGGTATAATAAAATTGTGTTGTTTAAGAATCTGATGACCACAACTAGTTGCCCTCGAGTCCAAATTGTTAATCGATGGATCGATTCGAAATCACCCGTTGAATCGATATAGCCCTGGCTGTCCGTCCGTCGTTGTTATCTATTTGAGTTGATGTTCAAACGACAGAAGTCGCAATTTTTATCCGATCTTCATGAAATTTGGCAGGATAGGATGCTCTTTTAGCATAGAAGAACGCTATAGAGATTTTGGGAAAATCAGATAACATTTTTGTATCGCTTGATTAGCATAAAAAATTACGTTATTATCGGCATTTATTAATTGATTTTATTGTAATTTGCCGCCTATTCATATCGTAATTTCTGCTTTGTTATTCTTCTTTGGTCATATTCTTTGTGTTTTTAACAAACAGTGTTGCCATTTCCAATCAGAAATTGGTAAAAATGGCATTTTTATGGCGGTTATCGTGAATAAAGCCATATGTGTGTTAGGGTATAATAAAATTGTGTTGTTTAAGAATCTGATGACCACAACTAGTTGCCCTCGAGTCCAAATTGTTAATCGATGGATCGATTCGAAATCACCCGTTGAATCGATATAGCCCTGGCTGTCCGTCCGTCGTTGTTATCTATTTGAGTTGATGTTCAAACGACAGAAGTCGCAATTTTTATCCGATCTTCATGAAATTTGGCAGGATAGGATGCTCTTTTAGCATAGAAGAACGCTATAGAGATTTTGGGAAAATCAGATAACATTTTTGTATCGCTTGATTAGCATAAAAAATTACGTTATTATCGGCATTTATTAATTGATTTTATTGTAATTTGCCGCCTATTCATATCGTAATTTCTGCTTTGTTATTCTTCTTTGGTCATATTCTTTGTGTTTTTAACAAACAGTGTTGCCATTTCCAATCAGAAATTGGTAAAAATGGCATTTTTATGGCGGTTATCGTGAATAAAGCCATATGTGTGTTAGGGTATAATAAAATTGTGTTGTTTAAGAATCTGATGACCACAACTAGTTGCCCTCGAGTCCAAATTGTTAATCGATGGATCGATTCGAAATCACCCGTTGAATCGATATAGCCCTGGCTGTCCGTCCGTCGTTGTTATCTATTTGAGTTGATGTTCAAACGACAGAAGTCGCAATTTTTATCCGATCTTCATGAAATTTGGCAGGATAGGATGCTCTTTTAGCATAGAAGAACGCTATAGAGATTTTGGGAAAATCAGATAACATTTTTGTATCGCTTGATTAGCATAAAAAATTACGTTATTATCGGCATTTATTAATTGATTTTATTGTAATTTGCCGCCTATTCATATCGTAATTTCTGCTTTGTTATTCTTCTTTGGTCATATTCTTTGTGTTTTTAACAAACAGTGTTGCCATTTCCAATCAGAAATTGGTAAAAATGGCATTTTTATGGCGGTTATCGTGAATAAAGCCATATGTGTGTTAGGGTATAATAAAATTGTGTTGTTTAAGAATCTGATGACCACAACTAGTTGCCCTCGAGTCCGAATTGTTAATCGATGGATCGATTCGAAATCACCCGTTGAATCGATATAGCCCTGGCTGTCCGTCCGTCGTTGTTATCTATTTGAGTTGATGTTCAAACGACAGAAGTCGCAATTTTTATCCGATCTTCATGAAATTTGGCAGGATAGGATGCTCTTTTAGCATAGAAGAACGCTATAGAGATTTTGGGAAAATCAGATAACATTTTTGTATCGCTTGATTAGCATAAAAAATTACGTTATTATCGGCATTTATTAATTGATTTTATTGTAATTTGCCGCCTATTCATATCGTAATTTCTGCTTTGTTATTCTTCTTTGGTCATATTCTTTGTGTTTTTAACAAACAGTGTTGCCATTTCCAATCAGAAATTGGTAAAAATGGCATTTTTATGGCGGTTATCGTGAATAAAGCCATATGTGTGTTAGGGTATAATAAAATTGTGTTGTTTAAGAATCTGATGACCACAACTAGTTGCCCTCGAGTCCAAATTGTTAATCGATGGATCGATTCGAAATCACCCGTTGAATCGATATAGCCCTGGCTGTCCGTCCGTCGTTGTTATCTATTTGAGTTGATGTTCAAACGACAGAAGTCGCAATTTTTATCCGATCTTCATGAAATTTGGCAGGATAGGATGCTCTTTTAGCATAGAAGAACGCTATAGAGATTTTGGGAAAATCAGATAACATTTTTGTATCGCTTGATTAGCATAAAAAATTACGTTATTATCGGCATTTATTAATTGATTTTATTGTAATTTGCCGCCTATTCATATCGTAATTTCTGCTTTGTTATTCTTCTTTGGTCATATTCTTTGTGTTTTTAACAAACAGTGTTGCCATTTCCAATCAGAAATTGGTAAAAATGGCATTTTTATGGCGGTTATCGTGAATAAAGCCATATGTGTGTTAGGGTATAATAAAATTGTGTTGTTTAAGAATCTGATGACCACAACTAGTTGCCCTCGAGTCCAAATTGTTAATCGATGGATCGATTCGAAATCACCCGTTGAATCGATATAGCCCTGGCTGTCCGTCCGTCGTTGTTATCTATTTGAGTTGATGTTCAAACGACAGAAGTCGCAATTTTTATCCGATCTTCATGAAATTTGGCAGGATAGGATGCTCTTTTAGCATAGAAGAACGCTATAGAGATTTTGGGAAAATCAGATAACATTTTTGTATCGCTTGATTAGCATAAAAAATTACGTTATTATCGGCATTTATTAATTGATTTTATTGTAATTTGCCGCCTATTCATATCGTAATTTCTGCTTTGTTATTCTTCTTTGGTCATATTCTTTGTGTTTTTAACAAACAGTGTTGCCATTTCCAATCAGAAATTGGTAAAAATGGCATTTTTATGGCGGTTATCGTGAATAAAGCCATATGTGTGTTAGGGTATAATAAAATTGTGTTGTTTAAGAATCTGATGACCACAACTAGTTGCCCTCGAGTCCAAATTGTTAATCGATGGATCGATTCGAAATCACCCGTTGAATCGATATAGCCCTGGCTGTCCGTCCGTCGTTGTTATCTATTTGAGTTGATGTTCAAACGACAGAAGTCGCAATTTTTATCCGATCTTCATGAAATTTGGCAGGATAGGATGCTCTTTTAGCATAGAAGAACGCTATAGAGATTTTGGGAAAATCAGATAACATTTTTGTATCGCTTGATTAGCATAAAAAATTACGTTATTATCGGCATTTATTAATTGATTTTATTGTAATTTGCCGCCTATTCATATCGTAATTTCTGCTTTGTTATTCTTCTTTGGTCATATTCTTTGTGTTTTTAACAAACAGTGTTGCCATTTCCAATCAGAAATTGGTAAAAATGGCATTTTTATGGCGGTTATCGTGAATAAAGCCATATGTGTGTTAGGGTATAATAAAATTGTGTTGTTTAAGAATCTGATGACCACAACTAGTTGCCCTCGAGTCCAAATTGTTAATCGATGGATCGATTCGAAATCACCCGTTGAATCGATATAGCCCTGGCTGTCCGTCCGTCGTTGTTATCTATTTGAGTTGATGTTCAAACGACAGAAGTCGCAATTTTTATCCGATCTTCATGAAATTTGGCAGGATAGGATGCTCTTTTAGCATAGAAGAACGCTATAGAGATTTTGGGAAAATCAGATAACATTTTTGTATCGCTTGATTAGCATAAAAAATTACGTTATTATCGGCATTTATTAATTGATTTTATTGTAATTTGCCGCCTATTCATATCGTAATTTCTGCTTTGTTATTCTTCTTTGGTCATATTCTTTGTGTTTTTAACAAACAGTGTTGCCATTTCCAATCAGAAATTGGTAAAAATGGCATTTTTATGGCGGTTATCGTGAATAAAGCCATATGTGTGTTAGGGTATAATAAAATTGTGTTGTTTAAGAATCTGATGACCACAACTAGTTGCCCTCGAGTCCAAATTGTTAATCGATGGATCGATTCGAAATCACCCGTTGAATCGATATAGCCCTGGCTGTCCGTCCGTCGTTGTTATCTATTTGAGTTGATGTTCAAACGACAGAAGTCGCAATTTTTATCCGATCTTCATGAAATTTGGCAGGATAGGATGCTCTTTTAGCATAGAAGAACGCTATAGAGATTTTGGGAAAATCAGATAACATTTTTGTATCGCTTGATTAGCATAAAAAATTACGTTATTATCGGCATTTATTAATTGATTTTATTGTAATTTGCCGCCTATTCATATCGTAATTTCTGCTTTGTTATTCTTCTTTGGTCATATTCTTTGTGTTTTTAACAAACAGTGTTGCCATTTCCAATCAGAAATTGGTAAAAATGGCATTTTTATGGCGGTTATCGTGAATAAAGCCATATGTGTGTTAGGGTATAATAAAATTGTGTTGTTTAAGAATCTGATGACCACAACTAGTTGCCCTCGAGTCCGAATTGTTAATCGATGGATCGATTCGAAATCACCCGTTGAATCGATATAGCCCTGGCTGTCCGTCCGTCGTTGTTATCTATTTGAGTTGATGTTCAAACGACAGAAGTCGCAATTTTTATCCGATCTTCATGAAATTTGGCAGGATAGGATGCTCTTTTAGCATAGAAGAACGCTATAGAGATTTTGGGAAAATCAGATAACATTTTTGTATCGCTTGATTAGCATAAAAAATTACGTTATTATCGGCATTTATTAATTGATTTTATTGTAATTTGCCGCCTATTCATATCGTAATTTCTGCTTTGTTATTCTTCTTTGGTCATATTCTTTGTGTTTTTAACAAACAGTGTTGCCATTTCCAATCAGAAATTGGTAAAAATGGCATTTTTATGGCGGTTATCGTGAATAAAGCCATATGTGTGTTAGGGTATAATAAAATTGTGTTGTTTAAGAATCTGATGACCACAACTAGTTGCCCTCGAGTCCAAATTGTTAATCGATGGATCGATTCGAAATCACCCGTTGAATCGATATAGCCCTGGCTGTCCGTCCGTCGTTGTTATCTATTTGAGTTGATGTTCAAACGACAGAAGTCGCAATTTTTATCCGATCTTCATGAAATTTGGCAGGATAGGATGCTCTTTTAGCATAGAAGAACGCTATAGAGATTTTGGGAAAATCAGATAACATTTTTGTATCGCTTGATTAGCATAAAAAATTACGTTATTATCGGCATTTATTAATTGATTTTATTGTAATTTGCCGCCTATTCATATCGTAATTTCTGCTTTGTTATTCTTCTTTGGTCATATTCTTTGTGTTTTTAACAAACAGTGTTGCCATTTCCAATCAGAAATTGGTAAAAATGGCATTTTTATGGCGGTTATCGTGAATAAAGCCATATGTGTGTTAGGGTATAATAAAATTGTGTTGTTTAAGAATCTGATGACCACAACTAGTTGCCCTCGAGTCCAAATTGTTAATCGATGGATCGATTCGAAATCACCCGTTGAATCGATATAGCCCTGGCTGTCCGTCCGTCGTTGTTATCTATTTGAGTTGATGTTCAAACGACAGAAGTCGCAATTTTTATCCGATCTTCATGAAATTTGGCAGGATAGGATGCTCTTTTAGCATAGAAGAACGCTATAGAGATTTTGGGAAAATCAGATAACATTTTTGTATCGCTTGATTAGCATAAAAAATTACGTTATTATCGGCATTTATTAATTGATTTTATTGTAATTTGCCGCCTATTCATATCGTAATTTCTGCTTTGTTATTCTTCTTTGGTCATATTCTTTGTGTTTTTAACAAACAGTGTTGCCATTTCCAATCAGAAATTGGTAAAAATGGCATTTTTATGGCGGTTATCGTGAATAAAGCCATATGTGTGTTAGGGTATAATAAAATTGTGTTGTTTAAGAATCTGATGACCACAACTAGTTGCCCTCGAGTCCAAATTGTTAATCGATGGATCGATTCGAAATCACCCGTTGAATCGATATAGCCCTGGCTGTCCGTCCGTCGTTGTTATCTATTTGAGTTGATGTTCAAACGACAGAAGTCGCAATTTTTATCCGATCTTCATGAAATTTGGCAGGATAGGATGCTCTTTTAGCATAGAAGAACGCTATAGAGATTTTGGGAAAATCAGATAACATTTTTGTATCGCTTGATTAGCATAAAAAATTACGTTATTATCGGCATTTATTAATTGATTTTATTGTAATTTGCCGCCTATTCATATCGTAATTTCTGCTTTGTTATTCTTCTTTGGTCATATTCTTTGTGTTTTTAACAAACAGTGTTGCCATTTCCAATCAGAAATTGGTAAAAATGGCATTTTTATGGCGGTTATCGTGAATAAAGCCATATGTGTGTTAGGGTATAATAAAATTGTGTTGTTTAAGAATCTGATGACCACAACTAGTTGCCCTCGAGTCCAAATTGTTAATCGATGGATCGATTCGAAATCACCCGTTGAATCGATATAGCCCTGGCTGTCCGTCCGTCGTTGTTATCTATTTGAGTTGATGTTCAAACGACAGAAGTCGCAATTTTTATCCGATCTTCATGAAATTTGGCAGGATAGGATGCTCTTTTAGCATAGAAGAACGCTATAGAGATTTTGGGAAAATCAGATAACATTTTTGTATCGCTTGATTAGCATAAAAAATTACGTTATTATCGGCATTTATTAATTGATTTTATTGTAATTTGCCGCCTATTCATATCGTAATTTCTGCTTTGTTATTCTTCTTTGGTCATATTCTTTGTGTTTTTAACAAACAGTGTTGCCATTTCCAATCAGAAATTGGTAAAAATGGCATTTTTATGGCGGTTATCGTGAATAAAGCCATATGTGTGTTAGGGTATAATAAAATTGTGTTGTTTAAGAATCTGATGACCACAACTAGTTGCCCTCGAGTCCAAATTGTTAATCGATGGATCGATTCGAAATCACCCGTTGAATCGATATAGCCCTGGCTGTCCGTCCGTCGTTGTTATCTATTTGAGTTGATGTTCAAACGACAGAAGTCGCAATTTTTATCCGATCTTCATGAAATTTGGCAGGATAGGATGCTCTTTTAGCATAGAAGAACGCTATAGAGATTTTGGGAAAATCAGATAACATTTTTGTATCGCTTGATTAGCATAAAAAATTACGTTATTATCGGCATTTATTAATTGATTTTATTGTAATTTGCCGCCTATTCATATCGTAATTTCTGCTTTGTTATTCTTCTTTGGTCATATTCTTTGTGTTTTTAACAAACAGTGTTGCCATTTCCAATCAGAAATTGGTAAAAATGGCATTTTTATGGCGGTTATCGTGAATAAAGCCATATGTGTGTTAGGGTATAATAAAATTGTGTTGTTTAAGAATCTGATGACCACAACTAGTTGCCCTCGAGTCCAAATTGTTAATCGATGGATCGATTCGAAATCACCCGTTGAATCGATATAGCCCTGGCTGTCCGTCCGTCGTTGTTATCTATTTGAGTTGATGTTCAAACGACAGAAGTCGCAATTTTTATCCGATCTTCATGAAATTTGGCAGGATAGGATGCTCTTTTAGCATAGAAGAACGCTATAGAGATTTTGGGAAAATCAGATAACATTTTTGTATCGCTTGATTAGCATAAAAAATTACGTTATTATCGGCATTTATTAATTGATTTTATTGTAATTTGCCGCCTATTCATATCGTAATTTCTGCTTTGTTATTCTTCTTTGGTCATATTCTTTGTGTTTTTAACAAACAGTGTTGCCATTTCCAATCAGAAATTGGTAAAAATGGCATTTTTATGGCGGTTATCGTGAATAAAGCCATATGTGTGTTAGGGTATAATAAAATTGTGTTGTTTAAGAATCTGATGACCACAACTAGTTGCCCTCGAGTCCAAATTGTTAATCGATGGATCGATTCGAAATCACCCGTTGAATCGATATAGCCCTGGCTGTCCGTCCGTCGTTGTTATCTATTTGAGTTGATGTTCAAACGACAGAAGTCGCAATTTTTATCCGATCTTCATGAAATTTGGCAGGATAGGATGCTCTTTTAGCATAGAAGAACGCTATAGAGATTTTGGGAAAATCAGATAACATTTTTGTATCGCTTGATTAGCATAAAAAATTACGTTATTATCGGCATTTATTAATTGATTTTATTGTAATTTGCCGCCTATTCATATCGTAATTTCTGCTTTGTTATTCTTCTTTGGTCATATTCTTTGTGTTTTTAACAAACAGTGTTGCCATTTCCAATCAGAAATTGGTAAAAATGGCATTTTTATGGCGGTTATCGTGAATAAAGCCATATGTGTGTTAGGGTATAATAAAATTGTGTTGTTTAAGAATCTGATGACCACAACTAGTTGCCCTCGAGTCCAAATTGTTAATCGATGGATCGATTCGAAATCACCCGTTGAATCGATATAGCCCTGGCTGTCCGTCCGTCGTTGTTATCTATTTGAGTTGATGTTCAAACGACAGAAGTCGCAATTTTTATCCGATCTTCATGAAATTTGGCAGGATAGGATGCTCTTTTAGCATAGAAGAACGCTATAGAGATTTTGGGAAAATCAGATAACATTTTTGTATCGCTTGATTAGCATAAAAAATTACGTTATTATCGGCATTTATTAATTGATTTTATTGTAATTTGCCGCCTATTCATATCGTAATTTCTGCTTTGTTATTCTTCTTTGGTCATATTCTTTGTGTTTTTAACAAACAGTGTTGCCATTTCCAATCAGAAATTGGTAAAAATGGCATTTTTATGGCGGTTATCGTGAATAAAGCCATATGTGTGTTAGGGTATAATAAAATTGTGTTGTTTAAGAATCTGATGACCACAACTAGTTGCCCTCGAGTCCAAATTGTTAATCGATGGATCGATTCGAAATCACCCGTTGAATCGATATAGCCCTGGCTGTCCGTCCGTCGTTGTTATCTATTTGAGTTGATGTTCAAACGACAGAAGTCGCAATTTTTATCCGATCTTCATGAAATTTGGCAGGATAGGATGCTCTTTTAGCATAGAAGAACGCTATAGAGATTTTGGGAAAATCAGATAACATTTTTGTATCGCTTGATTAGCATAAAAAATTACGTTATTATCGGCATTTATTAATTGATTTTATTGTAATTTGCCGCCTATTCATATCGTAATTTCTGCTTTGTTATTCTTCTTTGGTCATATTCTTTGTGTTTTTAACAAACAGTGTTGCCATTTCCAATCAGAAATTGGTAAAAATGGCATTTTTATGGCGGTTATCGTGAATAAAGCCATATGTGTGTTAGGGTATAATAAAATTGTGTTGTTTAAGAATCTGATGACCACAACTAGTTGCCCTCGAGTCCAAATTGTTAATCGATGGATCGATTCGAAATCACCCGTTGAATCGATATAGCCCTGGCTGTCCGTCCGTCGTTGTTATCTATTTGAGTTGATGTTCAAACGACAGAAGTCGCAATTTTTATCCGATCTTCATGAAATTTGGCAGGATAGGATGCTCTTTTAGCATAGAAGAACGCTATAGAGATTTTGGGAAAATCAGATAACATTTTTGTATCGCTTGATTAGCATAAAAAATTACGTTATTATCGGCATTTATTAATTGATTTTATTGTAATTTGCCGCCTATTCATATCGTAATTTCTGCTTTGTTATTCTTCTTTGGTCATATTCTTTGTGTTTTTAACAAACAGTGTTGCCATTTCCAATCAGAAATTGGTAAAAATGGCATTTTTATGGCGGTTATCGTGAATAAAGCCATATGTGTGTTAGGGTATAATAAAATTGTGTTGTTTAAGAATCTGATGACCACAACTAGTTGCCCTCGAGTCCAAATTGTTAATCGATGGATCGATTCGAAATCACCCGTTGAATCGATATAGCCCTGGCTGTCCGTCCGTCGTTGTTATCTATTTGAGTTGATGTTCAAACGACAGAAGTCGCAATTTTTATCCGATCTTCATGAAATTTGGCAGGATAGGATGCTCTTTTAGCATAGAAGAACGCTATAGAGATTTTGGGAAAATCAGATAACATTTTTGTATCGCTTGATTAGCATAAAAAATTACGTTATTATCGGCATTTATTAATTGATTTTATTGTAATTTGCCGCCTATTCATATCGTAATTTCTGCTTTGTTATTCTTCTTTGGTCATATTCTTTGTGTTTTTAACAAACAGTGTTGCCATTTCCAATCAGAAATTGGTAAAAATGGCATTTTTATGGCGGTTATCGTGAATAAAGCCATATGTGTGTTAGGGTATAATAAAATTGTGTTGTTTAAGAATCTGATGACCACAACTAGTTGCCCTCGAGTCCGAATTGTTAATCGATGGATCGATTCGAAATCACCCGTTGAATCGATATAGCCCTGGCTGTCCGTCCGTCGTTGTTATCTATTTGAGTTGATGTTCAAACGACAGAAGTCGCAATTTTTATCCGATCTTCATGAAATTTGGCAGGATAGGATGCTCTTTTAGCATAGAAGAACGCTATAGAGATTTTGGGAAAATCAGATAACATTTTTGTATCGCTTGATTAGCATAAAAAATTACGTTATTATCGGCATTTATTAATTGATTTTATTGTAATTTGCCGCCTATTCATATCGTAATTTCTGCTTTGTTATTCTTCTTTGGTCATATTCTTTGTGTTTTTAACAAACAGTGTTGCCATTTCCAATCAGAAATTGGTAAAAATGGCATTTTTATGGCGGTTATCGTGAATAAAGCCATATGTGTGTTAGGGTATAATAAAATTGTGTTGTTTAAGAATCTGATGAGCACAACTAGTTGCCCTCGAGTCCAAATTGTTAATCGATGGATCGATTCGAAATCACCCGTTGAATCGATATAGCCCTGGCTGTCCGTCCGTCGTTGTTATCTATTTGAGTTGATGTTCAAACGACAGAAGTCGCAATTTTTATCCGATCTTCATGAAATTTGGCAGGATAGGATGCTCTTTTAGCATAGAAGAACGCTATAGAGATTTTGGGAAAATCAGATAACATTTTTGTATCGCTTGATTAGCATAAAAAATTACGTTATTATCGGCATTTATTAATTGATTTTATTGTAATTTGCCGCCTATTCATATCGTAATTTCTGCTTTGTTATTCTTCTTTGGTCATATTCTTTGTGTTTTTAACAAACAGTGTTGCCATTTCCAATCAGAAATTGGTAAAAATGGCATTTTTATGGCGGTTATCGTGAATAAAGCCATATGTGTGTTAGGGTATAATAAAATTGTGTTGTTTAAGAATCTGATGACCACAACTAGTTGCCCTCGAGTCCAAATTGTTAATCGATGGATCGATTCGAAATCACCCGTTGAATCGATATAGCCCTGGCTGTCCGTCCGTCGTTGTTATCTATTTGAGTTGATGTTCAAACGACAGAAGTCGCAATTTTTATCCGATCTTCATGAAATTTGGCAGGATAGGATGCTCTTTTAGCATAGAAGAACGCTATAGAGATTTTGGGAAAATCAGATAACATTTTTGTATCGCTTGATTAGCATAAAAAATTACGTTATTATCGGCATTTATTAATTGATTTTATTGTAATTTGCCGCCTATTCATATCGTAATTTCTGCTTTGTTATTCTTCTTTGGTCATATTCTTTGTGTTTTTAACAAACAGTGTTGCCATTTCCAATCAGAAATTGGTAAAAATGGCATTTTTATGGCGGTTATCGTGAATAAAGCCATATGTGTGTTAGGGTATAATAAAATTGTGTTGTTTAAGAATCTGATGACCACAACTAGTTGCCCTCGAGTCCAAATTGTTAATCGATGGATCGATTCGAAATCACCCGTTGAATCGATATAGCCCTGGCTGTCCGTCCGTCGTTGTTATCTATTTGAGTTGATGTTCAAACGACAGAAGTCGCAATTTTTATCCGATCTTCATGAAATTTGGCAGGATAGGATGCTCTTTTAGCATAGAAGAACGCTATAGAGATTTTGGGAAAATCAGATAACATTTTTGTATCGCTTGATTAGCATAAAAAATTACGTTATTATCGGCATTTATTAATTGATTTTATTGTAATTTGCCGCCTATTCATATCGTAATTTCTGCTTTGTTATTCTTCTTTGGTCATATTCTTTGTGTTTTTAACAAACAGTGTTGCCATTTCCAATCAGAAATTGGTAAAAATGGCATTTTTATGGCGGTTATCGTGAATAAAGCCATATGTGTGTTAGGGTATAATAAAATTGTGTTGTTTAAGAATCTGATGACCACAACTAGTTGCCCTCGAGTCCAAATTGTTAATCGATGGATCGATTCGAAATCACCCGTTGAATCGATATAGCCCTGGCTGTCCGTCCGTCGTTGTTATCTATTTGAGTTGATGTTCAAACGACAGAAGTCGCAATTTTTATCCGATCTTCATGAAATTTGGCAGGATAGGATGCTCTTTTAGCATAGAAGAACGCTATAGAGATTTTGGGAAAATCAGATAACATTTTTGTATCGCTTGATTAGCATAAAAAATTACGTTATTATCGGCATTTATTAATTGATTTTATTGTAATTTGCCGCCTATTCATATCGTAATTTCTGCTTTGTTATTCTTCTTTGGTCATATTCTTTGTGTTTTTAACAAACAGTGTTGCCATTTCCAATCAGAAATTGGTAAAAATGGCATTTTTATGGCGGTTATCGTGAATAAAGCCATATGTGTGTTAGGGTATAATAAAATTGTGTTGTTTAAGAATCTGATGACCACAACTAGTTGCCCTCGAGTCCAAATTGTTAATCGATGGATCGATTCGAAATCACCCGTTGAATCGATATAGCCCTGGCTGTCCGTCCGTCGTTGTTATCTATTTGAGTTGATGTTCAAACGACAGAAGTCGCAATTTTTATCCGATCTTCATGAAATTTGGCAGGATAGGATGCTCTTTTAGCATAGAAGAACGCTATAGAGATTTTGGGAAAATCAGATAACATTTTTGTATCGCTTGATTAGCATAAAAAATTACGTTATTATCGGCATTTATTAATTGATTTTATTGTAATTTGCCGCCTATTCATATCGTAATTTCTGCTTTGTTATTCTTCTTTGGTCATATTCTTTGTGTTTTTAACAAACAGTGTTGCCATTTCCAATCAGAAATTGGTAAAAATGGCATTTTTATGGCGGTTATCGTGAATAAAGCCATATGTGTGTTAGGGTATAATAAAATTGTGTTGTTTAAGAATCTGATGACCACAACTAGTTGCCCTCGAGTCCGAATTGTTAATCGATGGATCGATTCGAAATCACCCGTTGAATCGATATAGCCCTGGCTGTCCGTCCGTCGTTGTTATCTATTTGAGTTGATGTTCAAACGACAGAAGTCGCAATTTTTATCCGATCTTCATGAAATTTGGCAGGATAGGATGCTCTTTTAGCATAGAAGAACGCTATAGAGATTTTGGGAAAATCAGATAACATTTTTGTATCGCTTGATTAGCATAAAAAATTACGTTATTATCGGCATTTATTAATTGATTTTATTGTAATTTGCCGCCTATTCATATCGTAATTTCTGCTTTGTTATTCTTCTTTGGTCATATTCTTTGTGTTTTTAACAAACAGTGTTGCCATTTCCAATCAGAAATTGGTAAAAATGGCATTTTTATGGCGGTTATCGTGAATAAAGCCATATGTGTGTTAGGGTATAATAAAATTGTGTTGTTTAAGAATCTGATGACCACAACTAGTTGCCCTCGAGTCCAAATTGTTAATCGATGGATCGATTCGAAATCACCCGTTGAATCGATATAGCCCTGGCTGTCCGTCCGTCGTTGTTATCTATTTGAGTTGATGTTCAAACGACAGAAGTCGCAATTTTTATCCGATCTTCATGAAATTTGGCAGGATAGGATGCTCTTTTAGCATAGAAGAACGCTATAGAGATTTTGGGAAAATCAGATAACATTTTTGTATCGCTTGATTAGCATAAAAAATTACGTTATTATCGGCATTTATTAATTGATTTTATTGTAATTTGCCGCCTATTCATATCGTAATTTCTGCTTTGTTATTCTTCTTTGGTCATATTCTTTGTGTTTTTAACAAACAGTGTTGCCATTTCCAATCAGAAATTGGTAAAAATGGCATTTTTATGGCGGTTATCGTGAATAAAGCCATATGTGTGTTAGGGTATAATAAAATTGTGTTGTTTAAGAATCTGATGACCACAACTAGTTGCCCTCGAGTCCGAATTGTTAATCGATGGATCGATTCGAAATCACCCGTTGAATCGATATAGCCCTGGCTGTCCGTCCGTCGTTGTTATCTATTTGAGTTGATGTTCAAACGACAGAAGTCGCAATTTTTATCCGATCTTCATGAAATTTGGCAGGATAGGATGCTCTTTTAGCATAGAAGAACGCTATAGAGATTTTGGGAAAATCAGATAACATTTTTGTATCGCTTGATTAGCATAAAAAATTACGTTATTATCGGCATTTATTAATTGATTTTATTGTAATTTGCCGCCTATTCATATCGTAATTTCTGCTTTGTTATTCTTCTTTGGTCATATTCTTTGTGTTTTTAACAAACAGTGTTGCCATTTCCAATCAGAAATTGGTAAAAATGGCATTTTTATGGCGGTTATCGTGAATAAAGCCATATGTGTGTTAGGGTATAATAAAATTGTGTTGTTTAAGAATCTGATGACCACAACTAGTTGCCCTCGAGTCCAAATTGTTAATCGATGGATCGATTCGAAATCACCCGTTGAATCGATATAGCCCTGGCTGTCCGTCCGTCGTTGTTATCTATTTGAGTTGATGTTCAAACGACAGAAGTCGCAATTTTTATCCGATCTTCATGAAATTTGGCAGGATAGGATGCTCTTTTAGCATAGAAGAACGCTATAGAGATTTTGGGAAAATCAGATAACATTTTTGTATCGCTTGATTAGCATAAAAAATTACGTTATTATCGGCATTTATTAATTGATTTTATTGTAATTTGCCGCCTATTCATATCGTAATTTCTGCTTTGTTATTCTTCTTTGGTCATATTCTTTGTGTTTTTAACAAACAGTGTTGCCATTTCCAATCAGAAATTGGTAAAAATGGCATTTTTATGGCGGTTATCGTGAATAAAGCCATATGTGTGTTAGGGTATAATAAAATTGTGTTGTTTAAGAATCTGATGACCACAACTAGTTGCCCTCGAGTCCAAATTGTTAATCGATGGATCGATTCGAAATCACCCGTTGAATCGATATAGCCCTGGCTGTCCGTCCGTCGTTGTTATCTATTTGAGTTGATGTTCAAACGACAGAAGTCGCAATTTTTATCCGATCTTCATGAAATTTGGCAGGATAGGATGCTCTTTTAGCATAGAAGAACGCTATAGAGATTTTGGGAAAATCAGATAACATTTTTGTATCGCTTGATTAGCATAAAAAATTACGTTATTATCGGCATTTATTAATTGATTTTATTGTAATTTGCCGCCTATTCATATCGTAATTTCTGCTTTGTTATTCTTCTTTGGTCATATTCTTTGTGTTTTTAACAAACAGTGTTGCCATTTCCAATCAGAAATTGGTAAAAATGGCATTTTTATGGCGGTTATCGTGAATAAAGCCATATGTGTGTTAGGGTATAATAAAATTGTGTTGTTTAAGAATCTGATGACCACAACTAGTTGCCCTCGAGTCCAAATTGTTAATCGATGGATCGATTCGAAATCACCCGTTGAATCGATATAGCCCTGGCTGTCCGTCCGTCGTTGTTATCTATTTGAGTTGATGTTCAAACGACAGAAGTCGCAATTTTTATCCGATCTTCATGAAATTTGGCAGGATAGGATGCTCTTTTAGCATAGAAGAACGCTATAGAGATTTTGGGAAAATCAGATAACATTTTTGTATCGCTTGATTAGCATAAAAAATTACGTTATTATCGGCATTTATTAATTGATTTTATTGTAATTTGCCGCCTATTCATATCGTAATTTCTGCTTTGTTATTCTTCTTTGGTCATATTCTTTGTGTTTTTAACAAACAGTGTTGCCATTTCCAATCAGAAATTGGTAAAAATGGCATTTTTATGGCGGTTATCGTGAATAAAGCCATATGTGTGTTAGGGTATAATAAAATTGTGTTGTTTAAGAATCTGATGACCACAACTAGTTGCCCTCGAGTCCAAATTGTTAATCGATGGATCGATTCGAAATCACCCGTTGAATCGATATAGCCCTGGCTGTCCGTCCGTCGTTGTTATCTATTTGAGTTGATGTTCAAACGACAGAAGTCGCAATTTTTATCCGATCTTCATGAAATTTGGCAGGATAGGATGCTCTTTTAGCATAGAAGAACGCTATAGAGATTTTGGGAAAATCAGATAACATTTTTGTATCGCTTGATTAGCATAAAAAATTACGTTATTATCGGCATTTATTAATTGATTTTATTGTAATTTGCCGCCTATTCATATCGTAATTTCTGCTTTGTTATTCTTCTTTGGTCATATTCTTTGTGTTTTTAACAAACAGTGTTGCCATTTCCAATCAGAAATTGGTAAAAATGGCATTTTTATGGCGGTTATCGTGAATAAAGCCATATGTGTGTTAGGGTATAATAAAATTGTGTTGTTTAAGAATCTGATGACCACAACTAGTTGCCCTCGAGTCCAAATTGTTAATCGATGGATCGATTCGAAATCACCCGTTGAATCGATATAGCCCTGGCTGTCCGTCCGTCGTTGTTATCTATTTGAGTTGATGTTCAAACGACAGAAGTCGCAATTTTTATCCGATCTTCATGAAATTTGGCAGGATAGGATGCTCTTTTAGCATAGAAGAACGCTATAGAGATTTTGGGAAAATCAGATAACATTTTTGTATCGCTTGATTAGCATAAAAAATTACGTTATTATCGGCATTTATTAATTGATTTTATTGTAATTTGCCGCCTATTCATATCGTAATTTCTGCTTTGTTATTCTTCTTTGGTCATATTCTTTGTGTTTTTAACAAACAGTGTTGCCATTTCCAATCAGAAATTGGTAAAAATGGCATTTTTATGGCGGTTATCGTGAATAAAGCCATATGTGTGTTAGGGTATAATAAAATTGTGTTGTTTAAGAATCTGATGACCACAACTAGTTGCCCTCGAGTCCGAATTGTTAATCGATGGATCGATTCGAAATCACCCGTTGAATCGATATAGCCCTGGCTGTCCGTCCGTCGTTGTTATCTATTTGAGTTGATGTTCAAACGACAGAAGTCGCAATTTTTATCCGATCTTCATGAAATTTGGCAGGATAGGATGCTCTTTTAGCATAGAAGAACGCTATAGAGATTTTGGGAAAATCAGATAACATTTTTGTATCGCTTGATTAGCATAAAAAATTACGTTATTATCGGCATTTATTAATTGATTTTATTGTAATTTGCCGCCTATTCATATCGTAATTTCTGCTTTGTTATTCTTCTTTGGTCATATTCTTTGTGTTTTTAACAAACAGTGTTGCCATTTCCAATCAGAAATTGGTAAAAATGGCATTTTTATGGCGGTTATCGTGAATAAAGCCATATGTGTGTTAGGGTATAATAAAATTGTGTTGTTTAAGAATCTGATGACCACAACTAGTTGCCCTCGAGTCCAAATTGTTAATCGATGGATCGATTCGAAATCACCCGTTGAATCGATATAGCCCTGGCTGTCCGTCCGTCGTTGTTATCTATTTGAGTTGATGTTCAAACGACAGAAGTCGCAATTTTTATCCGATCTTCATGAAATTTGGCAGGATAGGATGCTCTTTTAGCATAGAAGAACGCTATAGAGATTTTGGGAAAATCAGATAACATTTTTGTATCGCTTGATTAGCATAAAAAATTACGTTATTATCGGCATTTATTAATTGATTTTATTGTAATTTGCCGCCTATTCATATCGTAATTTCTGCTTTGTTATTCTTCTTTGGTCATATTCTTTGTGTTTTTAACAAACAGTGTTGCCATTTCCAATCAGAAATTGGTAAAAATGGCATTTTTATGGCGGTTATCGTGAATAAAGCCATATGTGTGTTAGGGTATAATAAAATTGTGTTGTTTAAGAATCTGATGACCACAACTAGTTGCCCTCGAGTCCAAATTGTTAATCGATGGATCGATTCGAAATCACCCGTTGAATCGATATAGCCCTGGCTGTCCGTCCGTCGTTGTTATCTATTTGAGTTGATGTTCAAACGACAGAAGTCGCAATTTTTATCCGATCTTCATGAAATTTGGCAGGATAGGATGCTCTTTTAGCATAGAAGAACGCTATAGAGATTTTGGGAAAATCAGATAACATTTTTGTATCGCTTGATTAGCATAAAAAATTACGTTATTATCGGCATTTATTAATTGATTTTATTGTAATTTGCCGCCTATTCATATCGTAATTTCTGCTTTGTTATTCTTCTTTGGTCATATTCTTTGTGTTTTTAACAAACAGTGTTGCCATTTCCAATCAGAAATTGGTAAAAATGGCATTTTTATGGCGGTTATCGTGAATAAAGCCATATGTGTGTTAGGGTATAATAAAATTGTGTTGTTTAAGAATCTGATGACCACAACTAGTTGCCCTCGAGTCCAAATTGTTAATCGATGGATCGATTCGAAATCACCCGTTGAATCGATATAGCCCTGGCTGTCCGTCCGTCGTTGTTATCTATTTGAGTTGATGTTCAAACGACAGAAGTCGCAATTTTTATCCGATCTTCATGAAATTTGGCAGGATAGGATGCTCTTTTAGCATAGAAGAACGCTATAGAGATTTTGGGAAAATCAGATAACATTTTTGTATCGCTTGATTAGCATAAAAAATTACGTTATTATCGGCATTTATTAATTGATTTTATTGTAATTTGCCGCCTATTCATATCGTAATTTCTGCTTTGTTATTCTTCTTTGGTCATATTCTTTGTGTTTTTAACAAACAGTGTTGCCATTTCCAATCAGAAATTGGTAAAAATGGCATTTTTATGGCGGTTATCGTGAATAAAGCCATATGTGTGTTAGGGTATAATAAAATTGTGTTGTTTAAGAATCTGATGACCACAACTAGTTGCCCTCGAGTCCAAATTGTTAATCGATGGATCGATTCGAAATCACCCGTTGAATCGATATAGCCCTGGCTGTCCGTCCGTCGTTGTTATCTATTTGAGTTGATGTTCAAACGACAGAAGTCGCAATTTTTATCCGATCTTCATGAAATTTGGCAGGATAGGATGCTCTTTTAGCATAGAAGAACGCTATAGAGATTTTGGGAAAATCAGATAACATTTTTGTATCGCTTGATTAGCATAAAAAATTACGTTATTATCGGCATTTATTAATTGATTTTATTGTAATTTGCCGCCTATTCATATCGTAATTTCTGCTTTGTTATTCTTCTTTGGTCATATTCTTTGTGTTTTTAACAAACAGTGTTGCCATTTCCAATCAGAAATTGGTAAAAATGGCATTTTTATGGCGGTTATCGTGAATAAAGCCATATGTGTGTTAGGGTATAATAAAATTGTGTTGTTTAAGAATCTGATGACCACAACTAGTTGCCCTCGAGTCCAAATTGTTAATCGATGGATCGATTCGAAATCACCCGTTGAATCGATATAGCCCTGGCTGTCCGTCCGTCGTTGTTATCTATTTGAGTTGATGTTCAAACGACAGAAGTCGCAATTTTTATCCGATCTTCATGAAATTTGGCAGGATAGGATGCTCTTTTAGCATAGAAGAACGCTATAGAGATTTTGGGAAAATCAGATAACATTTTTGTATCGCTTGATTAGCATAAAAAATTACGTTATTATCGGCATTTATTAATTGATTTTATTGTAATTTGCCGCCTATTCATATCGTAATTTCTGCTTTGTTATTCTTCTTTGGTCATATTCTTTGTGTTTTTAACAAACAGTGTTGCCATTTCCAATCAGAAATTGGTAAAAATGGCATTTTTATGGCGGTTATCGTGAATAAAGCCATATGTGTGTTAGGGTATAATAAAATTGTGTTGTTTAAGAATCTGATGACCACAACTAGTTGCCCTCGAGTCCGAATTGTTAATCGATGGATCGATTCGAAATCACCCGTTGAATCGATATAGCCCTGGCTGTCCGTCCGTCGTTGTTATCTATTTGAGTTGATGTTCAAACGACAGAAGTCGCAATTTTTATCCGATCTTCATGAAATTTGGCAGGATAGGATGCTCTTTTAGCATAGAAGAACGCTATAGAGATTTTGGGAAAATCAGATAACATTTTTGTATCGCTTGATTAGCATAAAAAATTACGTTATTATCGGCATTTATTAATTGATTTTATTGTAATTTGCCGCCTATTCATATCGTAATTTCTGCTTTGTTATTCTTCTTTGGTCATATTCTTTGTGTTTTTAACAAACAGTGTTGCCATTTCCAATCAGAAATTGGTAAAAATGGCATTTTTATGGCGGTTATCGTGAATAAAGCCATATGTGTGTTAGGGTATAATAAAATTGTGTTGTTTAAGAATCTGATGACCACAACTAGTTGCCCTCGAGTCCAAATTGTTAATCGATGGATCGATTCGAAATCACCCGTTGAATCGATATAGCCCTGGCTGTCCGTCCGTCGTTGTTATCTATTTGAGTTGATGTTCAAACGACAGAAGTCGCAATTTTTATCCGATCTTCATGAAATTTGGCAGGATAGGATGCTCTTTTAGCATAGAAGAACGCTATAGAGATTTTGGGAAAATCAGATAACATTTTTGTATCGCTTGATTAGCATAAAAAATTACGTTATTATCGGCATTTATTAATTGATTTTATTGTAATTTGCCGCCTATTCATATCGTAATTTCTGCTTTGTTATTCTTCTTTGGTCATATTCTTTGTGTTTTTAACAAACAGTGTTGCCATTTCCAATCAGAAATTGGTAAAAATGGCATTTTTATGGCGGTTATCGTGAATAAAGCCATATGTGTGTTAGGGTATAATAAAATTGTGTTGTTTAAGAATCTGATGACCACAACTAGTTGCCCTCGAGTCCAAATTGTTAATCGATGGATCGATTCGAAATCACCCGTTGAATCGATATAGCCCTGGCTGTCCGTCCGTCGTTGTTATCTATTTGAGTTGATGTTCAAACGACAGAAGTCGCAATTTTTATCCGATCTTCATGAAATTTGGCAGGATAGGATGCTCTTTTAGCATAGAAGAACGCTATAGAGATTTTGGGAAAATCAGATAACATTTTTGTATCGCTTGATTAGCATAAAAAATTACGTTATTATCGGCATTTATTAATTGATTTTATTGTAATTT